>NW_028227270.1:71553138-72108138 GCF_978045245.1 Mus caroli | reverse complement strand
AGCCTCCTCGAGGTGTCTCCCAACTGCTTATAACTTCAGTTCTAGGGGATTCAGAGCCCTCCTGGCTTTATAGGACGCTGTACACATGGTGTACAGACATACATGTAACCAAAACACCCATATACGTAAAATGAAAATCTTAAAAATATATATTTGGATCCTGGGATCTATCTATCTAGCACTTGCCTGACATGTGAGATGCCCTAGGTTCCATCTTTAGCACTAAAACCCAAATTCCCCCTCTGCAAAGGAAAGGTACCTACTGCATTCAAACACAGCCCCTCTCCTGGCTCTGTGAGACAAGTGAGGAAGATGTCATGAGACATCCATGCAACTCCTGGAATGTCTCTACCCACAATTCCCTTCCACAGCCTACCTCCTCAAAGCTGTATTCTCAACAAAGAACCCCTGCCTTGAAAGTCCCCAAACAGCCTTTCAGTTAGATAAGCTAATGACCCATAAGTGGCTTTTCTGTGCTAGGTGTCTAGGGTTTGCATTTCTTCATAATGAGCTGAGCTGAGATGGGTTGGTCAAATGCCTACTGATATCAGCTTCCAATTTGTACACACCCAACTGTTTTAAATAGCCTCCACATGATCAGATTTTAAGTCACTTAGAACCTGCCTGGTTTGCATACTGGGAAACCTGGGCCCAGTGTTTGCTAAAGTTAAGATTAACCCCCAAACTGTGATGACCCTGGAGTCATTGTTGTTCCTAGGATTCTCTGACCTAGACTGTCCCCTCCACGCTGCTGGGTCATATCACCCAGCCCCATCAGCACTCCCGGAACAGGGCCTCTCTCCTTTGTGTGTGCTCCCCAACCTCTGACCACCTCTTGCCCAAGGGACTTCCATGGACTCATCTCTTCAAGTTTTTGAGTTCTACTGCCACCTTGTGGTCACATTTCCTTCGTACTCCTGTTTTCCTCTTGAACCCCAATCCCAACTGTGATTGGTCTGAGTAGAGGGCTTCTTGGGAAGCAGCCAGCAGATAGGATCACGAAATCAAACAGCCTGGGCTCTAGTTTTGTCATCCTGCAGGTGGTTGGCTGTGAGCCCAGACGAGGACTCGAGTTCCTTGAAGTCTCATCTATAAAAAGGGACCAACAGAAGTACCTGTCGTGAGGTGCCATCTTAAGGATTAAATGGGTTGTCTACCCAGAAAGAGTCTGACCCAAGATAAGTGCCCAAGCAGTGGAGCTGTGGTTTTCTGTGTGAATGAAAGGGTATTCAGGTTCTTCGAAGCTCCTCCGGGCAAAATTTCATTAATATAGCCTCTGAATACATTTCAGTTCACTAAAAGCCGTCTCACAGGCACATGGTAGACACAGTGTGTTAACAATTTTGCAATCTGTTCAATGTAATAATATATTGGAAGACAGTTTTGGGTGAAACCCACAGGTCGAGATCATAATATTTTTGGCCTCAGAAGTCCTCCAAACAAAACAGGCCATTGCCATTGTTCCTAAAACTTAGCATTCCCCCAAACTCTCCAAGGCTCTCAAGAGTTACTTGAACCCCTAGCAGTAGAGTCAACCAATCAAGAGAAAAGTCATCTATCCCTCCATGGAATTCCCCTAAACCTGCATAAAAGGATGCCTGCAAGCCCCCTCAAAGGGTCTCCATTTAGCTCTGGAGTACCCCTACATGCTGGTCTTTTCTGCAGAATAAACGCTCTTTGCCTTTGCATACTATTTGAGCCTGAGGTGTCATCCTTCAGTGATTCGCAGACCCTAACAGCAGGACCTAGAAAAATCAAGCTGGAAGTGAGCCAGAAGCCTCTTCCCTGCTGGGTAGCTTTCACAGTGCTGAAAGGGGCTGTACGGGACTCTAGAGAAGAAACATCACCGGTGGAATTGCCTAGCAGTATATCCTCCAGGCTATAACACTAGCTGCACACAAGATATGCCAACTGACACATTAGTGGCATAACTGTTAATGGGATAATCAAATACTTTCTGATTGGATTTGAGGCTCACTCACTGGGAGGGAATCCATGTCTGGTACTGGTCAAAAGTCCATAGCTGGGGACAGCATAGGCTACAGTGGGAAATCTATCAATATTGTTTTGCTAAGTGGGCACTGCTTGTAAAACGTATAAATGCCTCCTAAATATTTATGTTTATGCCTATAGAATAGTGCTACTTTGATCTTAGTTACCAAAGCTTAGTTTTGCAATGGATAGTGTGTTGGTGCCAAAATGTGTAACTCATCAAACTGCAATGTATAGGTAACTATTGAATGTTTAACCCTAAACATAACATCCGCGTCCACCCTCTCCTCAAAACTCGGGGAGGTCACTGAAGAGTGGTTGGGGAAGAATGTAAGAGTTAGCCTGGCAGTGGTGATGTAAGCCTTTGGTCCTAGCACTCAAGAGGCAGAGGCAGGAACATCTCTGTGAGTGCAAGGCCAGTCTGGTCTACAGAGTGAGTTCCAGGACAGCCAGGCCTACAAAGAGAAACCCTGTAAGATGTAAGTAAGAGCTGAAGGGTGAGGAGTTCTGTGAAATGATGTCATCTGGTCATACCATGGCCACTGCACATATGAACTCACAGCAGCTGTGGTTACTTGCCCAAGACCTGCACAAAACGGAGCCCATCAGCACTACAGCATTTATGGAAGAAGGTGTTATGAGACCCGCAAGCCGCCCCACCCCCACCTTAGTAAGGAGCTAGTCAGTTAATGCTGCTTGGGGGATGGGGGGGGGCATTTTTTTCTTCCAGTGGAGTAGCCTCTGATAATTTGCCCAAGGTCCAATAAGTAACCTCAAACCCAAATAAAAGAAATGATAAACTATGAAAATGTTATTATTTAATAACAACAATTTAGAGCTCAGTTGGTCAAATACTCGCCCAGTAAGCATAAGGGTCGGGATTCAATGCCCAGAACCCATGCAGAGAATGCTGAGTCTGTAGGGTCAATGCAAAACCAAAACTCTCACCTCAAAGGGAAGGAAAGATTGTTTATTCTGAAGCTAAATATGAGTAGCCAGGGCTAGGGAATGCAGGTTCAGGCTACCCCAAATTCCATATTCCAATGTGGTAATGGTTCAATAGAGTTGTTTTTGTTGTTGTTGTTTGTTTGTTTGTTTTAGCAACAGAACAAAGACACTTTTTACAAATATTGGCGAAGGCATTACAGCAGAACAGCTGGAGGTTTCAGATGCTAGCCAATGACACTCTTAACTCTTTGGCTGGTAGCAAGAGGATTTGTCCAGTTAATACATTCTGAAGGGTTTTATTTGTTAGTCACAGGAAGTTAGGTGAGACATGGAGTACTAAGGAATGGTGGTTTAGGGGGCCAGAGATGGCCCAAGATAAACTGTAATTTGGCTGTGAACCTGCAACTTCCCAACCTCTCCACGGTCACTGGAGTCCTAATCGGTTACTCAGCTTTGAGGAAGGTTCAACAGACGGAAGAGCTTCTGTCTGGGTCCTGTCCTCTCAGCAGTGGTCCCTGGAGCTCAATGACGCAGCACCAAACCAATGAAACATCCTGTCTTAGTGGTGCCTGAGGGAATGACATCCCTGTAGCCTCCACGGAGACATGCATGTGTCGGTGCCCCCTCCCCACTCAAAAATCATTCTTTTTGTCTGAGACAAAATTTCATTATGCAGCCCAGATTGGCCTCAAACTTACAATCCTCTTGCCTCTACCTCCCACGTTTTGGAATTTCGTGTGTGTATCTGATGTGAGATAATTTTTACATAGCTCTATTACAGGGTGATAAACATATACATTGCTATTTGGGGGTAGTTGAGTGGTCTTTTTTTTTTATGTGCTGGTGTCTGGAGTTATGAGAGGTCTTCTCTTTCTTCCTTACTTTGAGTTTTTATTATTGGTACAGTGCACCCAGGAACATGACAATGGCAGAGTCTGTTGGGGTAATGGCAATAGGCAGCAGTGAAGATAGAGAGTGGCCAGGGCCAAAACCACAGGGAGCAGAAACAGGAAGACAGGGCTGGGAGGAGCTGACAGGGCTGCAGACCCTCTCCCTGGAAGCGTCTCAGGAAGCTGTCAAGACTTCAAAGCTGAGCAAGGCCTTCAGACACAGTCTGCCCAAGGGCTTTAGCATCTCCTGCTCTAGGGCCAAAATTGCTGGCAAAGGAAGCAATTCTCCTTGCCTGTCCATAATACCTGTTTGGATAGCATAAAAGTCCCTAGCTGATCGGTTACAGGGAGAGAGACTTCAGAAATGAAACATGTTCCATATCTGCAGAAACAGAGGCTAAACCATGAACTCTGTCTCAGTAAGCAGGAGCTAAGAGCTGGGGAGAATCTTCATTTCCTGTTAACAGTCCCCATAGAAGACAGTCACATGCTGTTCAGTTCAGCCACGGCTGAGCACAACGCTGAGGGACATTTTCTCAAGTTCCGTAGAGTCCAGAGAGAGTACTTCTCCAAAACAAGTTCTTTTATTTTTTATTTTTTATTTTATGTATGCATGTACATCTTAGTTAGGGTTTTACTGATGTGAATAGACACCATGACCAAGGCAACTCTTACAAGGACAACATTTAATTGGGGCTGGCTTACAGGTTCAGAGGTTCAGTCCATTATCATCAAGGCAGGAGCATGGCAGCTTCCAGGGAGACATGGTGCAGGCAGAGCTGAGAGTTCTACATCTTCCTCTGAAGGCTGCTAGCAGAAGACTGACTTCCAGGTAGCTAGGATGAGGGTCTTAAAGCCCACACCCACAGTGCCACACCTACTCCAACAGGGCCACACCTTTAATAATGCCTGGGCAGAGCATATACAAACCATCACATGTATGTATGCTGTGTTTTGTGACAAGTTCTATCTATGTAATCCCACATATCCAGGAACTTGCTTTATAAACCAGGCTGGCCCTCAATTCACAGAGATCTGCTTGCCTCTGCCTCCCAAGTGCTGAGATTAAAGGTGTACATCACCAGGCTCAGTCACTACAGGTGTGTGTGTGTGTGTGTGTGTGTGTGTGTGTGCGCAGGTGTATATGTGTTATGTGTGTATCAATCCATGAAGAGACCAGAGATCAATTTTGGATGTTATTCCTCAGAGGACACCTATTTTACTTACTTATTTATTATACATGTACTCGTGTGTGTGTGTGTGTACATGTGTGTGTATGTGTATGTGTGTACATTCACGTCTGTGAATGTGGATGTAAATGTGGGTATATGGAGATCAGAGGACAACTAGGGTGTTGCTCCTCACCTTTTATCTCTGGGCAGGTCTCTGTTGTCTTGATGTGTGAGCCAAGTTTCTGGGATTCTCCTGTCTCTGGCTCACACTGGGGATTACAGGCAATTCTACATGTCCCTTTTCTCTTTCTCTCTTTCTGTCTGTCTGTCTGTCTGTCTGTCTTTTTTCTTTTGGATTTTTTGAGACAGGGTTTCTCTGTGTAACAGCCCTAACTGTCCTAGATTATCTTTGTAGACCAGGCTGGCCTCAAACTCACAGGGGGATTAAGGGCCTGTGCCCCCATGCCTGGTCTACACATCCCATTTCTTATGTGGGTCCCAGGGATTCAGATCCTTTTGCTTGTGCAGCAATTGTTTTTACTGAGCCTTGTCCTTTGAGACAGGGTTCTCCTTGGCCTGTAGGTTTCTCATCTGCTGGGTTGGTTAGACCCAGAGTTTTGCTTGTCTGTCCTGCCTCTTCCCCAGAGCTGGCATTGTAAGCTAAGCACACATCACCATCAAGATTTCAAACACTTGCCTTGCAAGGCAAGCATTGTAGCACCTGTGACCTCCCTAGCACTCCCTAACAGCTTCTTAGCATGTACTTAGTCGTGTTTGTTTGGTTTTGGTTGGTTGGTGTTCATTCTCTGGGTAGCCCTGGCTGCCTTGAAACTCACTTGATAGACATGTTGGCTTGAACTCAGAAAGAGCCACCTACCTCTGCCTCATGAGGACAATGGCAATGATATCTCGCTGTGAAGAACCACCCAACACAAGATAGATAGGTAGATAGATAGATACATACAGGTAAGGGCAACTCCAGAATTCAGGAGAGAACTGATCTTAAAGGTTGTGTTCTGACCTTGAAGCATGCCAACACCACACACACACACACACACACACACACACACACACAGTTACTAGGATATGTTATCTATCTACCTACCTATCCTATCTACCTATCCTATCTATCTATCTATCTATCTATCTATCTATCTATCTATCTATCTATCCATCCTATCTATCTATCTATCCATCCTATCTATCTATCTATCTATCTATCTATCTATCTATCTATCTATCTATGCTATATACTCTCTATCTATCTATCTATCTATCTATCTATCTATCTATCTATCTATCCTATCTAGTATGTATGTATGTATGTATGTATGTATGTATGTATTTATCTATCTATCTATCTATCTTGTGTGTGCATTAAGTCTCTAGTTGAATTTCAGTCAGTACACAAACATGAGGGAGGGGAAAAGCACAAAAAACCATCTTTGGTGCTCACACAGGACTGGGGGGCTTTTCTGTACACCCCCCCTCACTCCATCCAGGGAGTGGGCAGCAGGAAGGAACTGTCTAAGCAGGTGAGAATAATGAGTTCTGCATTCAGTTTTTCAACTTTAGCATCATGATCCTACTGTGTTGGGTGGTTCTTCACTGCGAGATTGTCCTTCCACAACCACATTAAGAGCAGTGCAGGCTCCTACCTGCCATGCACCTTAGCAACACCCCTTATCCAATGATGAAAAGATTTGCAGATATTAACGTAAGTCCTCTTAGAACAGTGGTTCCCAATCTGTGGGTCATCATCCTTTTGGGGGTGGAATGTCTCTTTCAAAGGGGTCATATATCAGATACCCTGCATGCATATCAAATACTTACATTATGATTCATAACAGTAACAAAATTACAGTTTTGGTTTTTGGCTGGGGGTCACCACAACACGAGGAGCAGTATTAAAGGGTTGCAGCATTAGGAAGGCTGAGAACCACTGATTTAGAAGGAAACAGTCTCTGTTGAACTCTGCTGTTTAACAACAATGACCTCTCTTTCTGCTGAGCAACACTTGAAACAAGTCTCCAAAGAGTCCATCGGGCTTAAGTAAATCAACTGCCTCCTAGGACAAAGTATAATATTTACTGGAACACAAGAATAATTGGGCACCTCAAAAAGGTAAAAATAAGCACCACCCAAAGTAGAGGTTTATAACAGCTGACATGCAAACACAAGTTGTCAGGCACAGCTGGATGTGGTGGTGCACGCCTTTAATCCCAGCACTTGGGAGGCAGAGGCAGGTGGATCTCTATGAGTTCGAGGTCATCCTGGTTTACAAAGTGAGTTCCAGGACAGCCAGGGCTGTTACACAGAGAAACCCTGTCTCAGAGAACAAAGAAACAGGGCTGGAGAGATGGCTCAGCCATTAAGAGCACTGACTGCTCTTCCAAAGGTCCTGAGTTCAAATCCCAGCATCCACATGGTGGCTCACAACCATCTGTAATGAGATCTGATGCCCTCTTCTGGTGTGGCTGAAGACAGTCACAGTGTACTTATATACATAAAGTAAATAAATAAATCTCTGACAAACAATCAAAAGTTGTCAGGCATGGAATAAAGCAGAAGTAAACAAAGCATTTTAGAATTAATAAACAGTGACATCAATGTGGCACTTGCTGCTCTTGTAGAAGACCCAGATTCAGTTCCTAGCACAGTAACTAACTCCAGTTCCAGGGAATCTAATACCCCCAGGTACTGCATGTATATGGTACATTATGCATACATGCAGGCAAAATACTTATACACATAAAATAAGTAAGTCTAAAAAAAGGTTTTAAAGATATAATGAGATAGTTAGATAGAAAGATTATAATACACTCAAGGTATTCAAGAAGACAAAGGAAAGGTTCAGCATATATGTATTTTTTAAAGATTTATTTATTTTTATGTATATTAGTACACTGTTGCTGACTTCAGACACACCAGAAAAGGGCATCAGATCTCATCACAGATGGTTGTGAGCTACCATGTGTTTGCTGGGAATTGAATTCAGGACCTCTAGCAGAGCAGCCAATGCTCTTAACTGCTGAGCCACCTCTCCAGTCCGAAGATTCAGTACCTTAAGTGAAGACATGGAAGCATAAAAAGTGACATTGAAAACCATTCCAAATGAAAGCCTGAGACAAATACATAAGAGCACAGGATACTGTCATACAGTGCAGAGGAAAGTGAACGCAGCCTGAAGTTAAACAATAGAAACCGTCAGAAATGGAACTGAGTGAGACTCAATTACAGCTGAAGAGTGTGTGGTGCCAGAGCTGTGAGACCTCAAGTGTCCTAGGGCACACGGTTAAATTAAAGTCTTTAAAGGAGAGGAAAACTTAGCCATTTTTTTAAAAAAAGATTATTTATTATATGTAAGTACACTGTAGCTGTCTTCAGACACTCCAGAAGAGGGAGTCAGATCTTGTTGCAGATGGTTGTGAGCCACCATGTGGTTGCTGGGATTTGAACTCTGGACCTTCGGAAGAGCAGTCGATTGCTCTTACCCACTGAGCCATCTCACCAGCCCCCAAACTTAGCCATTTTGAAGAAATAATAAAAACCTCCCAAATTTAGTAAAACTATAAAATCCTTTGTCCCAGTAACTTCAACAAACCCCAGAGACAAGAAATATGAAGAAAACGAAGCCAAGGACATCACAGCCAAACTGCTCAGAAAGAACTGTAACAAGAATATATTAAATGCAGCAAGAGTAAAAAGAGACACTTTATATACAAAGGAACCAGGGCAAGAACACGGGAGTATTCAAAGGAAAGAGAGAACTGTCAACCTAGAATTCTCTAACTAATGAAAGCTGTCTTCTAACAATGAAGACATGGCACAGACTTTTCAAGGTACACAGAACAGGAAGACTTAATGAGCAGCAGGCTTGTCCTACAATAATGTGACTTTCTGCCTTCCACAAAGAAGAAAATCAGTACCAGGAGATGGTCCAGATGTGTGGAAACCAGGGAAGAGAAGTGGAAAGTGTAACCCTAAATAACATACAGATTTCCACTTTGTTTTAAATTCTCTAAAGGAGGACTGAGTGTTTTAAGCAAAAGTGTAGTGTGATGTGTATGACATGGGCATAATAGAGTTGTACAACATTAGCCGAAAGGCCAGGACATAGGAAATGAACACCTAGTTTTATGAAGCTACTTTATCACACAGCAAGTGGCATGAACACTATTTTAAGACAATTATAGATGACAATGAGTATTATAGATCTTACGGCAACCATTAAAAAACCCAGATGCAAAACGAATAAGGATAGAATAATGAGAGAACTGGATTATAAGATCAGAAATACTCAATGGATCTAAAAGGAGGCAGAAGACAGGAAAGGGTCCATGAAGAACAGATGAGACCTACAGAAAACAGTGAGTTCAAAGCTGGATATACCAACTGCCAGGGTTATACGGCAGATTGGAGGCTGCCTCTGCGCATCTCTGTGGGTGAGAAAATCAGACGAGCAGAGAGAAATGCTATTTAGAGTACAGAGCATGGGGTAGAGGCTGAGATGTCTTGGTGGGTATGGAGCTTGTTGTGAAAGAATGAAGACCTAAGCTCAGATCCTAAACACTCTCGTAAAAGCCAAGCCTGAAGATGTGCATCTATTATCTTAGCTCTAAGGAGACAGGGAGAGTGCGGGACAGGGAGCATGGGGGAATAAAAGGAGTGAGAGAAAACCCACGTCCCACCAGAGTTCCGGTGCTCTGGGCTGGCAGTAGTAGAAGGACTGCCGCACTTTCCACGTAACCCCCAGTGGGTGTCTGGCTATGTGAAACCACTAAACTCCAGCTTGGCAGGTGGTGGACAAGGGGCAGTCCTAGGTACCAGGTTCTCAGTTTTAGGCATCTCATCCTGGACACCGGGGAAGAGCTGAGAACAGAATGGGGGCCCTGGGGGGCAGCTCAGTCAGCCCTAGGGCCAAAGGGAGGAGAGGGCAGGGGGAGAGGGAGGCTCTGGGTGGTTCCCACCCGGGTGAGAGTCTTAGGTCTGGTCCGTGGCTGGAGTGTAGGAAGACCTTCTGGTGGGAGGTTAGACACGGCTCGTTAGTGGAAAACCTATCCCATCGTTCAAGCAAGGTGGGCTTTGATGAGCAGAGATTGTCTATGGTTTTAGAGCTTTATTGTAGAAAGCAGGGGGAAAGAGAGAAGGTAGAAAGAGAGAGAGGGGCCGGCCATGGCCATGTGGAGGGAGGGGGAAGGAGAGAGAGAAGGAGGGCTAGAGATGAGAGTAAGAAAAGTGGAAGCTTAAAGAGAGCAAGGAGGGTCCAAGCAGCCCCTCCCCCCCCCTTTTTTTTTGTTTTTTCGAGACGGGGTTTCTCTGTATAGCCTTGGCTGTCCTGGAACTCACTTTGTAGACCAGGCTGGCCTCGAATTCAGTAATCTGCCTGCCTCTGCCTCCCAAGTGCTGGGATTAAAGGGGTGCACCACCACGCTTGGCTCTAAGCAGCCCTTTTTATAGTGGGCTGGGCTATCAGGTAACTGTGGGGAGGAGCATACCTGGCTATAGTCAGGTAACTGTGGGGGTGGAGTCTAGTCAGAATGCCAGAAGCTTGGGACATTGTCTGCTTGACAGATAGTCACACACCTCTCCTGGAAGGAGGGAGGGGACGCTGTGGAGGTGGTAACTTTGATAGGAGCCAGGCATCCAGGAGACATGATCGAACACCTTCTGTCCCATGTAGGTGGAAATCACTACCCATTGGGTCCCCTGGGGTTCAAGTCCTATGTTTGACTGGAGACCAGGCTGTCTGTGCATAGCCCACTGCCCCACAGGATGGATGGATGGATGCCTGGAGCTTGCTGGCCAAATAGTCTAGCTAATTAGTGAGCTCCAAGTTCACTGAGAGATCCTGTATCAAAATGAATGAATGAATGAATGAATGAATGAATGAATGAATATAAGGTGGAGAGCTGTCTGAGCTTTTTTTTCTGTTTCTGTGACAAAATGTTGAAGTGTAAACTTAAGGGTTCTTTGGAGAGTCAGTTGTGTTAGGTAGTGTTTTGCTGGGGCAAACATGAAGGAATGTTTTTTTTTTTTGATTTTTAATATTTTTATTACATATTTTCCTCAATTACATTTCCAATGCTATCCCAAAAGTCCCCCATAGCGCCCCCCACTTCCCTACCCACCCATTCCCATTCTTTTGGCCCTGGCATTCCCCTATATTGGGGCATATAAAGTTTGCAAGTCCAATGGGCCTCTCTTTCCAGTGATGGCCGACTAGGCCATCTTTCGATACATATGCAGCTAGAGACAAGAGCTCCGGGGTTCTGGTTAGTACATCATGTTGTTCCAACAATAGGGTTGCAGATCCCTTTAGCTCCTTGGGTACTTTCTCTAGCTTCTCCATTGGGAGCCCTGTGATACATCCAATAGCTGACTGTGAACATCCACTCCTGTGTTTGCTAGGCCCCGGCATCGTCTCACAAGAGACAGCTATATTTGGGTCCTTTCAGCAAAATCTTGCTAGTGTATGCAATGGTGTCAGCGTTTAGAAGCTGATTATGGGATGGATCCCTGGATACGGCAGTCTCTAAATGGTCCATCCTTTCATCACAGCTACGAACTTTGTCTCTGTAACTCCTTCCCTGGGTGTTTTGTTCCCAATTCTAAGAAGGTGCACAGTGTCCACACTTTGGTCTTCATTCTTCTTGAGTTTCATGCGTTTATCAAATGGTATCTTATATCTTGGGTATCCTAAGTTTTGGGCTAATATCCACTTATCAGTGAATACATATTGTGTGAGTTCTTTTGTGATTGTGTTATTTCACTCAAGATGATGCCCTCCAGGTCCATCCATTTGGCTAGGAATTTCATAAATTCATTCTTTTTAATAGCTGAGTAGTACTCCATTGTGTAAATGTACCATAATTTCTGTATCCATTCCTCTCTTGAGGGACATCTGGGTTCTTTCCAGCTTCTGGCTATTATAAATAGGGCTGCTATGAACATAGTGGAGCATGTGTCCTTTTTACCGGTTGGGACATCTTCTGGATATATGCCCAGGAGAGGTATTGCTGGATCCTCCGGTAGTACTATGTCCAATTTTCTGAGGAACCGCCAGACTGATTTCTAGAGTGGTTGTACAAGCTTGCAATTCCACCAACAATGGAGGAGTGTTCCTCTTTCTCCACATCCTCGCCAGCATCTGCTGTCACCTGAATTTTTGATCTTAGCCATTCTGACTGGTGTGAGGTGGAATCTCAGGGTTGTTTTGATTTGCATTTCCCTGATGATTAAGGATGTTGAACATTTTTTCAGGTGTTTCTCTGCCATTCGGTATTCCTCAGGTGAGAATTCTTTGTTCAGTTCTGAGCCCCATTTTTTAATAGGGTTATTTGACTTTCTGGAGTCCACCTTCTTGAGTTCTTTATATATATTGGATATTAGTCCCTTATCTGATTTAGGATAGGTGAAGATCCTTTCCCAATCTGTTGGTGGTTTTTTTGTCTTATTGATGGTGTCTTTAGCCTTGCAGAAGCTTTGTAGTTTCATGAGGTCCCACTTGTCAATTCTCGATCTTACAGCACAAGCCATTACTGTTCTATTCAGGAATTTTTCCCCTGTGCCCATATCTTCAAGGCTTTTCCCCACTTTCTCCTCTATAAGTTTCAGTGTCTCTGGTTTTATGTGAAGTTCCTTGATCCACTTAGACTTGACCTTAGTACAAGGAGATAGGAATGGATCGATTCGCATTCTTCTACATGTTAACAACCAGTTGTGCCAGCACCATTTGTTGAAAATGCTGTCTTTCTTCCACTGGATGTTTTTAGCTCCCTTGTCGAAGATCAAGTGACCGTAGGTGTGTGGGTTCATTTCTGGGTCTTCAATTCTATTCCATTGGTCTATTTGTCTGTCACTATACCAGTACCATGCAGTTTTTATCACAATTGCTCTGTAGTAGAGCTTTAGGTCCGGCATGGTGATTCCACCAAAGGTTCTTTTATCCTTGAGAAGAGTTTTTGCTATTCTAGGTTTTTTGTTATTCCAGATGAATTTGCAGATTGCACTTTCTAATTCGTTGAAGAATTGATTTGGAGTTTTGATGGGGATTGCATTGAATCTATAGATTGCTTTTGGCAAGATAGCCATTTTTACAATGTTGATCCTGCCAATCCATGAGCATGGGAGATCTTTCCATCTTCTGAGATCTTCTATAATTTCTTTCTTCAGAGACTTGAAGTTTTTATTATACAGATCTTTCACTTCCTTAGTTAGAGTCACGCCAAGATATTTTATATTATTTGTGACTATTGAGAAGGGTGTTGTTTCCCTAATTTCTTTCTCAGCCTGTTTATTCTTTGTGTAGAGAAAGGCCATTGATTTGTTTGAGGTAATTTTATATCCAGCTACTTCACCGAAGCTGTTTATCAGGCTTAGGAGTTCTCTGGTGGAATTTTTAGGGTCACTTATATATACTATCATATCATCTGCAAAAAGTGATATTTTGACTTCATCTTTTCCAATTTGTATCCCTTTGATCTCCTTTTGTTGTCGAATTGCTCTGGCTAGGACTTCAAGTACAATGTTGAATAGGTATGGAGAAAGTGGACAGCCTTGTCTAGTCCCTGATTTTAGAGGGATTGCTTCAAGCTTCTGACCATTTACTTTGATGTTGGCTACTGGTTTGCTGTAGATTGCTTTTATCATGTTTAGGTATGGGCCTTGAATTCCTGATCTTTCCAAGACTTTTATCATGAATGGGTGTTGGATCTTGTCAAATGCTTTTTCCGCATCTAAGGAGATGACCATGTGGTTTTTGTCTTTGAGTTTGTTTATATACTGGATTACGTTGATGGATTTCCGTATATTGAACCATCCCTGCATCCCTGGGATGAAACCTACTTGGTCAGGATGGATGATTGTTTTGATGTGTTCTTGGATTCGGTTAGCAAGAACTTTATTGAGGATTTTTGCATCAATATTCATAAGGGATATTGGTCTGAAGTTTTCTATCTTTGTTGGGTCTTTTTGTGGTTTAGGTATCAGAGTAATTGTGGCTTCATAGAATGAGTTGGGTAGAGTACCTTCTGTTTCTATTTTGTGGAATAGTTTGTGAAGAACTGGGATTAGATCTTCTTTGAAGGTCTGATAGAACTCTGCACTAAACCCATCTGGTCCTGGGCTTTTTTTAGTTGGGAGACTATTAATGACTGCTTCTATTTCTTTGGGGGATATAGGGCTGTTTAGATCATTAACCTGATCTTGATTCAACTTTGGTACCTGGTATCTGTCTAGAAACTTCTCCATTTCATCCAGGTTCTCCAGTTTTGTTGAGTATAGCCTTTGGTAGAAGGATCTGATGGTGTTTTGGATGTCTTCAGGATCTGTTGTTATGTCTCCTTTTTCATTTCTGATTTTGTTAATTAGGATGCTTTCCCTGTGCCCTCTAGTGAGTCTGGCTAAGGGTTTATCTATCTTGTTGATTTTCTCAAAGAACCAGCTCCTTGATTGGTTGATTCTTTGAATAGTTTTTCTTGTTTCCACTTGGTTGATTTCACCCCTGAGTTTGATTATTTCCTGCCGTTTACTCCTCTTGGGTGAATTTGCTTCCTTTTGTTCTAGTGCTTTTAGGTGTGTTGTCAAGCTGCTAATGTGTGCTCTCTCTAGTTTCCTTTTGGAGGCACTCAGAGCTATGAGTTTTCCTCTTAGAAATGCTTTCATTGCGTCCCATAAGTTTGGGTATGTTGTGGCTTCATTTTCATTGAACTCTAAAAAGTCCTTAATTTCTTTCTTTATTCCTTCCTTGACCAAGGTATCATTGAGAAGAGTGTTGTTCAGTTTCCACGTGAAGGTTGGCTTTCTATTATTTATTTTGTTATTGAAGATCAGCCTTAGTCCATGGTGATCTGATAGGATGCATGGGACAATTTCAATATTTTTGTATCTGTTGAGGCCTGTTTTGTGACCAATTATGTGGTCAATTTTGGAGAAGGTACCATGAGGTGCTGAGAAGAAGGTATATCCTTTTGTTTTAGGATAGAATGTTCTGTAGATATCTGCCAGATCCATTTGATTCATAATTTCTCTTAGTTTCTCTGTGTCCCTGTTTAGTTTCTGTTTCCATGATCTGTCCATTGGTGAAAGTGGTGTGTTGAAGTCTCCCACTATTATTGTATGAGGTGCAATGTGTGCTTTGAGATTTACTAAAGTTTCTTTAATGAATGTGGCTGCCTTTGTATTTGGAGCATAGATATTCAGGATTGATAGTTCCTCTTGGAGGATTTTACCTTTGATGAGTATGAAGTGTCCCTCCCTGTCTTTTTTAATGACTTTGGGTTGGAAGTCAATCTTATCAGATATTAGAATGGCTACTCCAGCTTGTTTCTTCATGCCATTTGCTTGGAAAATTGTTTTCCAGCCTTTCATTCTGAGGTAGTGTCTATTCTTTTCTCTGAGATGAGTTTCCTGTAAGCAGCAAAATGTTGGGTCTTGTTTGTGTAGCCAGTTTGTTAGTCTATGTCTTTTTATCGGGGAGTTGAGTCCATTGATATTAAGAGATATTAAGGAAAAGTAATTGTTGTTTCTTGTTATTTTTGTTGTTAAAGTTGGCATTTTGTTCTTGTGGCTGTCTTCTTTTAGGTTTGTTGAGGGATTACCTTCTTGTTGTTTCTAGGGCGTGGTTCCTGTCCTTGTATTGGTTTTTTTCTGTTATTATCCTTTGAAGGGCTGGATTCGTGGAGAGATAATGTGTGAATTTGGTTTTGTCGTGGAATACTTTGGTTTCTCCATCTATGTTAATTGAGAGTTTGGCTGGGTATAGTAGCCTGGGCTGGAATTTGTGTTCTTTTAGTGTCTGTATAACATCCGTCCAGGATCTTCTGGCTTTCATAGTCTCTGGTGAAAAATCTGGTGTAATTCTGATAGGCCTTTATATGTTACTTGGCCTTTTTCTCTTACTGCTTTTAGTATTCTATCTTTATTTAGAGCATTTGTTGTTCTGATTATTATGTGTCGGGAGGTATTTCTTTTCTGGTCCAGTCTATTTGGAGTTCTGTAGGCTTCTTGTATGTTCATGGGCATCTCTTTCTTTAGATTTGGGAAGTTTTCTTCTATAATTTTGTTGAAGATGTTTGCTGGTCCTTTGAGTTGAAAATCTTCATTCTCATCCACTCCTATTATCCGTAGGTTTGGTCTTCTCATTGTGTCCTGTATTTCTTGGATGTTTTGAGTTAGGATCTTTTTGCATTTTACATTTTCCTTGATTGTTGTGCCGATGTTCTCTATGGAATCTTCTGCACCTGAGATTCTCTCTTCCATCTCTTGTATTCTGTTGCTGATGCTCGTATCTATGGCTCCAGATTTCTTTCCTAGGGTTTCTATCTCCAGTGTTGCCTCATTTTGGGTTTTCTTAATTGTGTCTACTTCCCTTTTTAGGTCTAGTATGGTTTTGTTCATTTCCATCATCTGTTTGGATGTGTTTTCCTGTTTTTCTGTAAGGACCTCTACCTGTTTGATTATGTTATCCTGTTTTTCTTTAAGGATTTGTAACTCTTTAGCAGTGTTCTCCTGCAATTCTTTAAGGGATTTTTGTGCTTCCTCTTTAGTGTCTTCTGCCTGTTTAGCATTGTTCTCCTGTATTTCTTTAAGTGTGTTATTAAAGTCCTTCTTGAACTCCTCTACCATCATCAGGAGATATGCTTTTAGATCCGTGTCTAGCTTTTCCGGTGTGTTGGGGTGCCCTGGACTGGGCGAAGTGGGGGTGCTGGTTCTGATGATGGTGAGTGGTCTTGGTTTCTGTTAGTAAGATTATTACGTTTACCTTTCGCCATCTGGTAATCTCTGGGGTTAGTTGTTATCGTTGTCACTGTTTAAAGATTGGAGCAGAAGCTGTGTTCCACTCACCAGCAGTCTCAAAATCCTGCGGCGGGGGTCATGGGTAGCTGACGGTACCCCGGTGCTGGTCCAGCCGGAAGAGGCCTGTGGTCCTACTCAGGCCGGTTTTCTGCTTCCCTAACTAATGCAGTCTCTGGTCCTGCGTGCAATTGGATTGGAGCAGAAGCTGTGTTCCACTCACCAGAAGTCTTAAGATCTTGTGGTGGGTGTTGTGGGTAGCTGGCGAGTGTCAGCCGACCCTGCGCCCCAGTTGCCCCGGTGCTTTTCTGACCGGAAGAGGCTTGTGGCCCTATGTAGGCCGGATTTCTCTCTCCCCAACCAGAGCAGTCTCAGGTCCCGCGTGATTGGACTGGAGCAGAAGCTGTGTTCCACTCACCAGCAGTCCCAAAATCCTGCGGCGGGGGTCGTGGGTAGCTGGCGGGTGTCAGGCAACCCTGCGCTCCAGCTACCCCGGTGCTGATCCGGCCGGATGAGGCCTGTGGCCCTCGGAATGTTTTCTTGAAGTGGACACAGGTGAAAGGCTAGGGTAGACTTGTGAAGGAACATTTCGCTGAAGCAGACACAGGAGAAAGGATGTTCTCCCAAAGCAAGACCCATGGAGGACATGTGATGTTTGCAGGGTATAAAAAAGACTCGACAGACAGTGACAGCGGCTGAATTTGTCTTGCAAGGCTTGTTGGTCTCGAGTCTTCGCTGATCTTCGCTTCACAGAGAGAGGTAAACCCGAGAACATCTCCTGACTTTCCAGTTGGTCCCTCCTGTTGATTTATGTTGAGGCTGAGGCCTGGCTGTCTCTGCTAGATCGTGTTGCTACTGTACAAGCCTTGAGCAGGTAACACTATGAGCCCATGAGAGCTAGAATCTTCTCGTGTTCAGCACGAGTTTCCTGAACTCTAATCTTAAAGTGTTTCTGCCCACTCCTCTGTGCTGGCCCCTCACTTTTGTGAGGAGGGATTCCAATATAGATATCACAGTTACAGCTGAGCACTCCAAAGACATGTTTTCTCTACAGTTGGACCAGTTATGAGTTTCTGCATTGACAGGTATCACCAAGCAGCTCTTCTGGTGAGGAGCAAGAGTTACATTAATCTATATATAGAGAGACAGTGTGATACTATGTTACCTTAGCAATAGATTCACTCCTGGGACCTATGAGCTCCCAGTCATGGGTTCGTAGCCATATTAACAGTACCAGGCACACGTTTGCTCCTGTGAACTGAGTCTTAAATCCATGGAAAGTGGGTGGTTACTCCCACAACATTTTGTGCCACTGTTGTGCCCATAGCCATATCTCGCCAGGACAGTTGGCAAGGTTGCAGAGCTCATAGCTGGGTAATTCTTTTTGTTTTGTTTTTGTTTTTGTTTTTTTTGAGACTGTGTTTCTCTGTGCAGTCCTGGCTGTCCTGGAACTCACTCTGTAGACCAGGCTGGCCTTGAACTCAAAAATCTGCCTGCCTCTGCCTCCCAAGATTAAAGGCTTGTGCCACCACCACCTGGCAGCTGGGTAATTCTTAGGTAAAGCCAATAAGGATGTCTATCACATCACTTGCCCTTTTTATTCTGAAATTAGAAATATATCCATATCTCTTTTAAATGTTCTATACATTGTTATGGTCATATTGCTGTTCAGTAAATCTCAGAATGTGTTCACCTTTCAACCTGAACAATCTACCCTGCCCCACTTGACCCTCACTTTACTTTGCTCCCAGATTCTGTCCACTACCAATCTAGGGTCTGCTTTTGTCAGTTTACACTTATATTCCATCGATAAGTAAGATTGGATTATACGTGTCTTCCTGGGCTTGCCTTATTTTACTTAATGTGATTTGTTCTTCAGATTCATCCACGTTGTTGTCACAAATGACAGAATTCTCTCTTTGGAGGGTGGGAAGGGGGTTGAGGGTTCTCACTAAACAAACCTCTGGCTGTCCTGGAACTAGGTAGATCAGGTTTGCCTTGAACTCACATAGATGAGGCAACTATGCCCAGCTTTGTTTTTGAGAAGTTTCTGTACACAGTCCTGGCTGCCCTGAAAGTCAAGCCCAGCAACTTCTCTCATTTTTAATGGCTGAGAAGTATTTTACTATGTGTAAACAATATTGTCATTAATTGATAGACATTTTAGGTTGGATCCCCATTGTGGCTCCTTGGTAGTCTCATCACATGCCAGGAATGGATCAGCTGAGGAGAGGCCATGTCGTTAATGAGTCTCTCTAGGTTAATAGGCACAGGGGCAGTTGGTCCTCAGAGGGATAGAAAGCAAGTGATATTTTTAAAAAAAAATTATTTTTATTATATGTCTATGGCTGTTTTGTTTGCATGCATATCTGGGTGCAGTGCCCCCAGGAGGCTCCTTCTCTTGAGAACCATCTTGCCAGCCCTGATCTTGGCCTGGGGAAGGAGAATTCTCAGCTCTAGCTTCCTCCCTCATCTGTCTCACCTGAGGTGCCAAGTCCAAGCTGATGCTCCCAGGGCAGAGACCCAGAGTCCCCAGCTTCATCCCTCAGCAGCATCCCTGGAGGACCACTTACTGAAGGGCCTTTTGCCCAGACTTCTCCAGCAGCTGACAGACAGTCCAAATGCATGGCTGAACAGCCTGTTTCTCAGATGTACTCAATTAAAGAACTCGTCCCTGGATATTTGTATTAAAACAAACGTCAAAACACTGTATTAGTTACCAGTTTTGCTCTGATATATATGAAACAAAGAAACAGAATGTGTTAGTTCTAAACCAAACCACAGGAATTTAAAAAAAAAAAAGATATTTTTTTAACTTCTTTGTATAAAAGGATTTCTTTTGTTCCATGATGATCAGTATAATTGTAGCAAAGACAGTTTCATGAGCGGCCTCTATTCTTGGCAAGCCACCATGTGGTTTAGAGTGGCTCCTGAGCATAGCTTGTTAAGAACAGAGACTCTGCCATAGTTTTCAATGGCTCCCTTCCTCTTTTCTGCTTGAGGATTTTTCCCCTCTCTGAGATTTACAATGAGACACGACGGTGTCCCAGCAGGGAAATGGCTTCAAGTGTGGGTCCACAAAGCTGCCATTCTCAACTCACCCACAGTGACACATTCCAGAAAGCCAATGACTGTCTGGTTTCCTTACAGGTGGCCATTCCAGTGTGATGAAGAGCCTTAGCTCCTGTGTGCTGTGTCTGCCCTCTCCCATACACATTTGCCTTGCAACCTCCATTGAAGTGGATACAAAAGAAACTACTTTCCCCACTATTTGTTAGTAAAGAGTGGTGACCCGAAACAGGAAGTCCTACCTTTGTTCTTTTGTTATTCTGTTTCTTAGAGTGCTGGAAGATCCAGTTTGGGGCTGGGCAAATACTCTCACTGAACTCCAACCAGCCTCAGTCCTTGCTTTTCAGAGAAGACTCACTGTGTAGCCCAGGCTGGTCTGGGACACCTGGTCCTCCTGTCAACTGGGGTCACATACCTGTGCCACCAGAGCAGGCTCACCCCTTGGTTTCTGAACAACACTTCCTCTCAGTGTTGACTCCTGTGTTGACAGTGTGACCCTTCAGTGCTTGAGCTGCTGTTCCCTTCCCTGTTTGCATACATTTTGTCTTTGGGAAGTCTATGGTTATGAATGTTCCTGCGGGCTTGAACTCTCATTTGGGAGGCCATGTTTCACATCTTCTCTTTGTATTTTGAGAAACCTGATTATGTTGTGCATTAAGTTTTCAGTCTTTTTCTTGTATTTAGGGGTGTGTCAGGCTTTTAAAATTTATGGGTTTAAGATTTTTATCAAAAAATTTAAAATGAAGTAAGTAAAAGTATCTCTTATGTTCACCTAACTCTTTGGGAATAGCATGTTAACTTCCTGTTGCTGTGACAAAAAAAAAAATGCATGGGTTAAAGAACTTAAAAAAGATAATTTGGGCCTGTGGTTTTAGGGATTCAGTTCATAGTCGATTGGCTTTGCTGGTTTTGGACATGTGTGAAGGCTGAAGACCCTGGAATTAGGCAGATTCCCTGACAGACAGACAGGAAAAGAGGCTATGACTAGTTAATAAAAACGGTGGGCTTCCAATATGGCAGGCTCCTTCTTCACCTTCCTGACATATGGCAAGAGCCTGGCAGATTCAAACAAAGGTCTGGAGAGCTTTTCCCTGCTAGTAGGGCCCCCTGCCCATCCATGATGTGGACTGGTCTGACAAGTCCAAGGCTAGACCAGGATGTGTTTACCCTAAACTGGTGGGCCTATCAGCCTCCCTGTCTTTGTCCAACCCCAAATTGGGAGGGAAGACCCTGAAAAGCACAGCCCTCACAGGGACACTGGACTTCTGCTTCACAAGCTACCCCCACCCCTGCTTTGCAGAGCCTCTTCTCTCTGCTGTGTTTGAGGTTTCCCCCATTGCTACCTGCTGCACTTGAGGTCTTTCTATTGTGTTTATAAAAAGATAAAGAGAGAAGGAATATGTTTTGGAGAGGTATAGTCAGGTGTGGGGGAAGGGGGTGCCTCTGCGGGCCCATGCTGAGGCATCCCTTCCCCTGAGGGACCAGCCACACCAAGGTATAGTATAGAGTTTATTCAGGGCATGGGGAGGGGAGTTGAGAGGGTAGTAGAGACAGAGAAAGACAGGCAGACGGAGAGAGACGGGGGGGGGGGGGGAGAGAGAGAGAGAGAGAGAGTGAGAGAGAGGAGAAAAGAGGAGAGAGGAAGAGAGGGGAAGGAAGGAAGGAGAAGGGAAGGGAGGAGGCCGGCCATGAGCACGTGGAGAGAAAGGGGGTAAGAGAATGGAGAGAGGGGAAAGGGAAGAGGACAGAGTGGGAGCAAGAAGACATGAGCAAGAAAGAGCGGAGAGGGCAAGCAGCCCCTTTTATAGTGAGTCAGGCATACCTGGCTGTTGCCAGATAACTGTGGGGCGGAGCTTAGACAAAATGCTAACACTTTTCCTTCTGGCTACTTTTTTAACTGGTATAGAAAATGAACCTGATCGAGACCTCTAGCGGGTAACACAGAGGAGGCCTGTTCACCTTCTGGCAGCTGAGGAGAGAGTGGGGGAGGTGAAGGAGTGTCTCAACATCCCCTTCAAAGGCCCGCCCCTCGAGGACCTAACTTTCTCCCTCTAAACCACCACCAGAAGGTTCCACTGCCTGGGATGGACCGGGCTTCCCGCAGATGTACTGCACGTAGCAGCTGTGAGCTACATGCAAATTATTCTGCTTGAAATTTTCTCACTGTTCATCCACATTCTGTTGGTCATTTTAATAATTCTTTTGTTTGTGTATGTACGTGTTCCTCTGTGTCTGGGCTACGTGCGTGCTTGTG
This sequence comes from Mus caroli, assembly GCF_978045245.1. Taxonomy (NCBI): domain Eukaryota; kingdom Metazoa; phylum Chordata; class Mammalia; order Rodentia; family Muridae; genus Mus; species Mus caroli. The sequence continues at coordinate 72,086,017 of NW_028227270.1, read as the reverse complement.
TTCATTGGCTGTGTGTTACAGATGTGGATGCCAGGGACCCAAACCCAGAACTGCAAGAACAGCAAAGCATCCTAACTGATGAACTGTATCTCCAGCCCAGACAGTTGCTTTTTTTTTTTTTTTTTTTTTGCAGCTGAGGCCCGTAGGGTTCGAGTTGTTTGAGTCCTTAACTGGAAACGCGCAAGGAGGTGGTATTTGTGCTGCAGGCCTTGGAGCCTTCTGTGTGAAACACACGGTGCCTGTGTGGCTCACTGGTGGCAGAATCATTCCTTTTTCCATAGAGCTCAGAGTGCTTTTGGGGGGAGGAGGGAGGGATTTCGTTGTATTAAAAGCGCGGCTTTTGCTGGCACAGCACACTGTAGAAATGGATCTCCGCTTTGAAGAGGAAGGACGGAAAGCACTCTACCTTCATACGCGAAGGGGAAATGTGTCTCTCTGTCAAGTGCACGTTCTTAAAGCATCGCCTCCAGGGGCTCTCCTGGCTGCCCAGATACAGGAGGCGAGGGAATTTGGAAGAAAATTAAACACGAAGACATGGCAGTCTGCGTGCTGTGAGACATGAATTCTCTCTTGGCACGTGTGACGGGGCAGCTACAAGAAAATGAATACGGTGTTCCTAGTGCCAGGCTGTCTTGTGAATAAAGAGCCTTTAGTCCGGGAGAGGCGCGGTGTGACGCGCGCTTTCCATCTGGTGGGCCAGTTTCCAGGCCAGCTTAGTCTTGGTGCCTGCCCTGCCCCCGCTTCTGGGGATACGCCAGCCGCTGCATTAGTGATGCCCGCAGCCTCAACCCATGAGTCCCCTCCCTGCCCACCACCCTTGAGGGCCTCTCAGTCAGCAAGCTCAGAGCCTGAGGCAGCCCTGGTTCTCCTGTGTCTGGGATATACATGGTTTACAGCTTGAAGCTGTCATGCCTGGATCGCTCAGCAGGCTTGGCTTATTTTTCCAAGTGCCACCAACTGTGAAGTCACGTGTCAGCTACACAGCTTGCATTTGGGGCAACAAATAAGAAAGGGAGCAGAGGCTAACTCATGAATGAATCTTCTTGTATAAATTAAAACGAATAATCATTTAGTTCAACTCTAAAAACCTATCTTTCAAATTAACCTATCTTTAATATTATCTTTTCTTCTTTTTTTTTTTTTTTTTTTTTGAGACAGTCTCACTATGTAGCCCTGAACTCACAGAAATAGCCTTGAACTCACAGAAATCTGGCTACCTGTGCCTCCTGAGAGCTAGGATTAAAAGCGTGAACATGCTTAGCTAATTTCTCAGCTAATTTTTATACTTTTTAAATAAAAGATTTATTTAGGGGCTGGTGAGATGGCCTAGTGAGTAAGAGCACCCGACTGCTCTTCTGAAGGCCCTGAGTTCAAATCCCAGCAACCATATGGTGGCTCACAATCATCCGTAAGAAGATCTGACTCCCTCTTCTGGAGTGTCTGAAGACAGCTACAGTGTACTTACATATAATAAATAAATAAATCTTAAAAAAAAAGAAAGTTCATTTAAAAAAAAAAAAGATTTATTAGCCGGGCATGGTGGCACATGCCTTTAATCCCAGCACTCGGGAGGCAGAGGCAGGCGGATTTCTGAGTTCAAGGCCAGCCTGGTCTACAAAGTGAGTGCCAGGACTGCCAGGGCTACACAGAGAAACTCTGTCTCAAAAAAAACCAAAAAAAAAAAATTTATTTATTATTATATGTAAGTACACTGTAGCTGCCTTTAGACACACCAGAAGAGGGCGTCATATCTCATTACAGATAGTTGTGAGCCACCATGTGGGTGCTGGGACTTGAATTCAGGACCTCTGGAAGAGCAGTCAGTGCTCTTAACCACAGAGCCATCTCTCCAGCCCCTAATTTATATACGTTAAGCATAGAATTATTTCTTTCCTCCCACCAGGAAAAAAAAAAAAGTTTGAGGATCTATAATTGGCCTGAAAACTTAATGTCTATAAATAAGATTTCTTTTTACTATACTGTCTTAGTTAGGGTTTTACAGGTATGAACAGACACCACGACCAATGCAACTCTTGTAAGCATAACATTTAATTGGGGCTGGCTTATAGGTTTAGAGGCTTAGTCCATTATCTTCAAGGTGGGAGCATGGCAGCATCCAGGGAGGCATAGTGTAGGAGGGGCCAAAAGTTCTACATCTTCAACTGAAAGCTGCTAGGAGAAGAATGGCTCCCACATGGGTAGGAGGAGGGTCTCATTGCCCACCCCCACAGTAAGATGCTTTCTCCAGCAAGGACACACCTACTCCAATAAAGCCACACTTCCAAATAGTGCCACTCCCTGGGCCAAACATATTCGGAACCACCACATATGGTCTGGGGTGTCTCTCAGTGTGGGGTACTTCCTTCCTGTGGTGGTTTGGATGAGAATGTCCTCCATAGGCTCAGATCTTTGTATATTTGATCCCCACTTGGTGGAATTATTTGGGAAGGATTAGGGGTATAGCCTTTTTGGAGATGGTGTGTCACTGGGGACAGGAGAAGCTTTCCAATCTGGCTCACTCTCTGCCTGCTGCCTGTGGATCTGAATATAGGCTCTCAGTTACCGCTCCAGTTCCATGCCTGCCTGTCTGCTGCCCTGCTCCCTGCAGCAAGTTTATGATAGTCACAGACTAAGCCTATGACACTGTAAGTAATCCCCAATTAAATGCTTCATTTAATGAGTTTTCTTGGTTATGGTGTCATTTCATCAAATGCTTGAGTTTGATTCCCAGCATGCGCGCGCGCGCGCGCACACACACACACACACAAATTAGGCATATACTTCTTCATTGTGAAAATTTAGGAAAGTGATGGAGAGATAGCTCAGTGGGTAAGAGCACTGACTGCTCTTCTAGAGGACCTGGATTCACTTTCCAGCATCTACATGGTACCTTACAATTGACTGTAACTCCAGATCTAGGGGATCTGATAGCCTTTTCTTGCATCTGCAGATACCAGGCACACACATAGGGCACAGACATACATGCAGGCAAAACAATAAATATACATAAAAAATAGATATTTTTTTAAATAGGCAAAAAAGAAAGAAAATTTAGGAAATACCAATAGCCAAGAGAAACAAACAAAGAAACAAGCCAAAGAACACCCTTTGATGTGTTATAATGGTGGCTTGAGTCTGAACATAGCACACCACGCCATAACAGCTCCATGTGTAAGAGGTTTATCAAGAGAGAGAGGGACAAGGTGGTGGCAGAAAGAGAAGGGGGGAAGAGAGAGAGAGAGAGATGAGGGGAGGGGCTTTCTTTATGTATATGGGTAATGACATAACACAGGTAAAGGTGGGAGGTGAGCCAAGTGGATTCTGGGAATATGGTGGCTGTTGTCTTGGCAACAGGTCTGCGGGTCCCACCTATGTGATGTCACAGGTTTCAGAGGTCCTGATGCCAACACCCATAATCTCAAGATTTGGAAATAAATAATAACTGTAAAATTAGCCAGAAGAAAAAGAGACAGGAGCAAAGGCTGATCTCCTGGAGACTGGGGTTTATCCAGGGAGAGACTATGGAGGCACACTCTCAAGTCTAGGACCCCCAGAGCTTGCAGTCCACTCATAGGCTGCGGTAGTTACAGAACAGGGAAGGGGACGGGCAAAGGGAATGAAAGGCTTTGTGGCCTGTGATTGGCTGTTAGGGGTAGTTAAGGAGAATTGTTCAGGCCCACTTCCTGTCTGTTCTCTACTTCCTGTTCTAAGGTATGAGACTTCAGTTACTCTCTGGCCACCATGGTGCCACCATTTGTAACGCATTCCCGTCCGTGATGGACTGAAGATCCTCAAACTGCAAGCCAAACCCCTTCCTCCTCTGATTTGTTTGTCAAGTGTTTGGTCACCGCCAGGAAAAACCGGCTGATATGGAAAGGAAAATGTAAAGATAAGGGTTTTGTAAACTGATTTTTTTCATTGTTAGTATTACAACATCTCTGCACCAATATTTTGGCACACTATTTGTCTTAATGGGTTGATTCAGCCACGTTTCATTATGTGATTATGCGTTTACATGTAGGGCATCTATGGAATGATTTTTTTTAAAGAATTATTTATTTATTTATTTATTTAATTTTATTTTATTTAGTTAATCATTCACCATTGCTCTCTTCAGACACACCAGAAGAAGGCATCGGATCCCTTTACAGGTGGTTGTGAGCCACCATGTGGTTACTGGGAATTGAACTCAGAACCTTTGAAAGTTTTTTTTCTTTTTGGTTTTTTGAGACAGGGTTTCTCTGTATAGCCCCGGCTGTCCTGGAACTCACTTTGTAGACCAGGCTGACCTCAAACTCAGAAATCCACCTGCCTCTGCCTCCTGAGTGCTGGGATTAAAGGTGTGCTCCACCATGCCCATCTACTTTTGTCTTCTATTTTGAAACAATTATGAAGTTGCAGAGTAGCCAGAAGCATTTTTTTTTAACTGTATGAGTACTCTGTCTGCATGTACCTGCATACCAGAAGAGGGCATCAGACCCCTTTATGGATGGTTGTAAGCCTTCAGGTGAGTGGTAGGAATTGAGCTATGGAAGAGCAGCCAGTGCTCTTAACTGGCTGAGCCATCTCACCAGCCCCCAGAAGCAAATTTTTAGTAAGCTTGTCTCAAGTCACTTGAAAATAACTTGTTGACATGACACCCCTGCCTGATCCCGCATACTTAATACCTGTTTTCCCCACACAAGGACATTTTCTTCTACTATTTAAAACAGTCAGGAGATTCACAGTGCTAAGTCACGAACACCTGGTTCTCGGAACCCATTTGCGTTTTGTCAATTGTCCTATGAATGTCCTTGGCAGTCAGAGTCTCCTTCGTATTAGGTCTCAGCAATGACTCTGCAAGTCCTGGTCGCAGCTATAGCAGAGGTGGCCTGTGGGAGAGCTGGCCAGGGAGCACCATGAGGGGCAGGAGTGTGCTAAGCCCCAGAGGCACATGGCTGCCCTTCCCCCACTGCTGAGCAAGGCAGCTGCCGGGGACAGCTGGGGCTTGGCTGCCTTAGAGCCACACACTCTGCAGCTTCCCAGAGCCTTGTGACCTGGAGGCTATTCTGAGTGACAGCTGCCACTCCAAACATTCTGATGTGCACCCTGCCCACCACACCCTTACTCCCTCAGGGGTACTTATAGCACAGGTTAAAGCTCTTGGGTGCCTGAGAGGATTTGGTTTGCTTATTTCCTTACTTACTATAGTCTTTATTAGATAGAAGAGATATAGTTTATACCTTGACCTAATTCACACAAATATATATCAAAGTCGCTGGAAGAACATTCTATTGTTAGTCCTCCTTCTATTTCTTAATCCTGCTTACAATTTTATTTTTAGATTTTTTTTTTATGTGTATGTTTTGCGGGCACATATGTATGTGCACCTCATGCATACCTGGAGAAGAGGGGGTAGCTCTCTTGGCACTTAAGTTACAGACAGTGGTGAGCCACCACGTGGGATCTGGGGACTGAGTCCACTGCAGGTGCACTAAATGCTTAAACTACTGAGCCAACACTGAAGCCCCTGTTTTATTTTATATTTTAAAATGTGTGTGTCTCTGTGTGATGTTGTAGATGGGTGGCATGCTTCTTTTTCTTTTTTCTTTTTCTTCTTTCTTTTTGGTTTTTCGAGACAGGGTTTCTCTGTGTAGCCCTGGCTGTCCTGGAACTCACTCTGTAGACTAGGCTGGCCTCGAACTCAGAAATCTGCCTGCCTCTGCCTCCCGAGTGCTGGGATTAAAGGCATGTGCCACCACTGCCCAGCAGGTAGCATGTTTCTGTAGTGTGCACATGTGTGCCTATGGCAGCCTGTAAGGGCCAAGGTTGATGTCAGGTGTTTTGTTGTGATCATACGCTCAACTTTTATTTTATTAAAAAATTTTAAAAGAATTGCTTTTTTTTTTAAGACAGCATGTCTCTTCACAATGCGTGCCTGGTGCCCAAGGAGATGTTGAATCCCTTGGAACTGTAGCTGCAGATGGTGCTGGGAACTAAGACCAGGTCCTTGGCAAGAGCAGAGTGCTCTTAACCCCAGATGCATCTCTCCAAACCCCATTTTGCTTTTAAATATAATATATTTATTAATTATTTCGAGACTTTCATACATGTATACAATGTATTTTGATCACACCTTCTCCCCTAAACCCTCCCAGATCTATCCTACCCTACTTCAGATCCTTTTTTTTTTTAAATCCAGTTTGTGCTCCCCACATACCCATGGGGATGGGACATGCACTGGAGCATGATCAACCTGCCAGGCACAACAGCCTTAGAGAAAACTGTCTCGAGTCAGGCGGTGGTGGAACATGCCTTTAGTCCCAGGACTCAGGAGGCATGAGGCGGGTGGATCTCTGAGTTCAGGATCAGTTTGTTCTACAGATCTAGTTCCATGACAGCCAGAGAAAATACCAAAAACAAACCAACGAAGGAGAGGGAGGAGGAGGAGGGGGAGGAGGAGGAGCAGGAGGAGGAAGAGGAAAGAAAACTGATCCTCCTCCAGCAGCCATTAACTGTCAATAGCGCCTCAGTTAAGGGTCGGGGCACATCCTCAACCTTTATATTTTGATAAAGAGCTGCTCACTGAATCTCATTAATTCAGCTGGATTGACTGACCAATGAGCTTCAGGGGTCTCCTTGTTTGTGTCCACCTAAGTCTGGGGTTACAGGCATGAGTGGCCACGCCTATATTTTTATGTTTCTATGTGGGTCTATGATCCAAACTCAGGACCTGTGATTGCCCAGCAGGCACTGTACCCACTGAGCCTTCTCTGCAGTCCTTCCTTCCAACTCTGTCTTCTCTCTCTCTCTCTCTCTCTCTCTCGATCAATCAACTTGATTTTGTGACTAAAACATAGGTCATGGGCTACCGTTTGAAAATTGCTTTTATGCATAAGGCTGGTGAGGCACTTTACAAGGACTAGAATCAGGCCAATGCTTTATTAACACCCCTACACGTGGCACGTGGTGTATCTCCTGAGAGGTGGCTTTAGGTGGTAAGCCATAACAACTGTAGGGCCACATGTGCTGGTCCTGAAAGCCTATAGGCCAGGGATACAAGAAATGTCATTGGATAGAAGTAATCAGCTTATTCCAGAGCGGGGTCTTTACACAGGACGGATTCAGAGTCGGGAAAGAAAATAGAGGGGGAGCGAACACCTTCAGAAAAGCGGGACTGAGAAAAACCTGGCCTGTGTGCCTGGTTCCTATTGGACTGGAACAAAGCAACTACATTATGGACTGTCAAGGCAGCCGGGAGATTTGACCATGAACTCAAGATCAGATCCTAAGCAGTGGACACTGTTTGGCTTGGAGATCCGTACTTCAGTACTTATGTTCTAAGTGAATGCTGTAATTCCACAGCAAATAAGGAAAACTGAAAAGGAGGGCGCAGGGGAGACAGGACACAGTTGTGAAAAGGTGACTAGTGATGAGACATGAGATTCATGTATTATCTATTTTTTAATGTGTGCTTGCTATTTTCTAGAATAACAATTTCTAAAATAAAGAACTTGGTTTTGCTGGGTAGTGGTGTTGCACGCCTTTAATCCCGGCACTCAGGAGGCAGAGGCAGGTGGATCTCTGAGTTGGAGCCCAGCCTGTTCTACAGAGTGAGTTTCAGGACAGCCAGGGCCACATCATAGAGAAACTTTGTTTCAAAAAAGCCAACAAACAACCAACAAAAGAATTAATTATCAAGTGTGTGAGTCAGGAAAAGAACATTTATGTTTACCTGAAGTCCTGGCTCTACACTTCTCTGTGTATCACAAATTGTTGACTCTTTAAAATGCTAGTTTGGGGCCTGGAAGAAGTGGCTCAGAGGTTAAGAGCACCTAACCTCTGTTCCTCCAGGAGGACCAGTGATTCCTAGCACCCATATAGTAGCTCACAACCATGGGATGTAGCACCCCCTTCTGGCCTTTGTGGGCACTGCACTGTCACGGTACATAATATACAGGCAGAACACTCATACATAAAATAAAACTTTAAAAATTAAAAATGAAAGTTTAAACTTGTAGCACATTCAATTCTCAACACAACCACATACCTTTCTGTGTGATCTACCTTGACAGTAGAATAGCTATAGTGTAATATTTAGTCGGAACAACAGACATGCAGAGAGATAGACACAGGTACACAGAGAATTCCAGTGTCCTGAACTACCACACACATCTCTCTGCAAGCAGACATACATACACAGACCTACACAGACACACAGATCTACACTTCCCACTACTACACAAATACACATAAACACACCCCACTACCATAACAAAATGGCCTCCTTGTGCCTGGCTCAGTGTATGCCATTGCTTTGGCCAAATAAACCATCATCTTCCCTCAGCCTTTGTAGTCTGCTAGCTGCTCAGCAGACCAGCTCCATCTTCAATTCACATTCAAACGTCTATGGTTAATCTGGGAAGGAAACAGACGGTGCCGGGATTAAAGGCGTGCGCCACCACTGCCCGGCAGACAACAATTATTACAAGGAGAATAAAAGAAACTTTTACAGGACTGAACACCTGTTGGCCAGCAAGCCGACAGAATGGGTAATGGGTGATTCTGTGCCTACTGTTTACAGAAGAGACAGAGGAACTGGGGCTCTTCCCACCTGCCTTTCTGACATGACCCCTGTCCCCCAACCTTCCCGGTTGATAGCTACTGACCATCTGTGACCAGTTAGCTGTGTTTTCCCAGATAGGTTGGCATTGTGTGGCTGTTGCTTGATTCTAGAAGGCACAGCATAGGGAGGCAATTGGAGGGACTTCTGCAAATGGCTGCATTGACAACATCTGTCCCTAACAGCACACACTCCTGTCTCTAGACACAGTGCACTACCTAAAAATTGTCTGCTTTCCATCCTTCGGGGTTTTTCTATATCATTCAGAGTCCCATCTCTCCCATGCTGCCTCTAGATTTGGCTTTGTTAATAGCGTCCCCATTTATCCTTGGTTTCCATGGTTTCTGTTACCTGTGTTCAATTCTAGTCAGAAAATATCACATGGAAAATTCCAGAAGCTAATAGTTTGAAAGTTTTATTTATTTATTATTTTAAAGATTTATTTATTTATTTATTATATATATATATGAGTACACTATGGCTGTACAGATGGCTGTGAGCTATCATGTGGTTGCTGGGAATTGAATTTAGGACCTCTGCTTGCTCCGGCCCAAAGATTTGTTTATTATTATAAACAAGTACACTGTTTACTTTAGGGCATTCTGAGGATTAAAGTTGAACCTTGCTTGTACTTGCCACCAAGCTACATACACTTCAGTCATGGGTCTAACCAGCTTGAAGTAGTGTTGTAACAAACAAAGACCGTAGTTTTCACAGAAATAGTTGAATGAGGCATTCATTCCCTTGTTGGTTTGTTAGTACGGGGGAATGGAGTCATGGGAAGTTAGAATTATGCTGCGGAGGGGAGCGGGTTGAGGGGGGAGGCGGGATGGGGCGGGGCGGGGCGGTGTTTGGCAGCCAAAGAAGGCCACACCCAACCCAAGCTTTCCTCACTAGCCACCTGCTCAGCTGACCTCAGGAGCTCTTCTTTCTGATGCAGGAACAGGGTGCCCAGGCTATGCCCACAGCAAAGTCCACCCTGAACTCAACCCTAGAATCAGCGAGGCCTCACTGGCGCCTCTCCCACTGGGGTTATCCACTCAGTGGCTTTTCCTTTGAAAGCGCCATTCTTCTAGGAGTCTGCGTGGGAGTCAAGAAGCAGCCATCTCAAGTTGGCGCCAGCAGGGTCACCTTGGTAGTGACTTTGAGCGACAGTCATAGCCACACTTTGCTATCCGGTGTGCCATACACATCACCAAAGGCCATAGCCCAGCCGCTATGCTTTCTAAGTCCCTCTTTATAGATTGCGTTTATCCTCCAGGACCATCCAGCCTTTGGCAGTCATTTAATTCATGTTTATGAATTATTCTAAAGATCCATAATGAAAAGTTCAACAGACATTTAAAGAAAGCATTCCCAGTGTAGCGTTATGCAACGGACTATAGTGCAGACCAGCTTTTCTTTTTAAACAAAGAAAACCTCTCCAACCACCTTTTAATATGTTCGACGCGATTACTTGGAGATGCAGTCATTACAAGGAGTTAGTTGCTCTGAGATCTGAGCAGCAGGCCCCCAGGACTGAACCTGGGTACCAGGCTTTAAGAGTGGCTCCCCTGGATCCTCTCTCCCTCAGTCCTGCCACTGATGGGGGTGGGGATGAGGGTGGGGGTGAGGGGTGGAGCTGGGCACAGCTGACCTGCCCCTGCTGGAGTCCTACCAGCCATCCCAGCCTGGCTCAAATTGGAACAGCAGGGAAGCTGGCTGATGCTTTTTATCTCTTTCAGTGGAGGCAGAGGAATCTGCCCCTCACAGGTCACAGGAAGCCCGTTTCTCTGTCCTTTTAGGGAGACAGACAGTTGTCACCTCAGCACTCTATTCAATCCATTCCCCAGACAGTGTTTGGAAAGCTGGACCATTAGCGTGGTCACAGTAAACAAGGGTCACAGATACATGGACAATGCGAGTCCTCTATGTCACCTAATTTTGGGGATAGCATTTCTCTTTTCTTTTCTTTCTTTTTTTTTTTTTTTTTTTTTGAGACAGGGTTTCTCTGTGTAGCCCTGACTGTCCTGGAACTCACTCTGTAGACCAGGCTGGCCTCGAACTCAGAAATCTACCTGCCTCTGCCTCCCAAGTGCTGGGATTAAAGGCGTGTGCCACCACTACATTTCTTAACAGGCTCTGCTTTCAGAGAGCAGCAGTCTTAGATAATTTTAACAGTCTATCTAGAGTACACCCCCAACAAGAGGTCCAGGACCACTGAGTGATATTGACCTGTGTTCTGATGGACCTCATGGCCTAGATAGTGTTTAGAAAGTAGAAGAACTTATCTGCAAACCATATCTACTGTCTGATAGGTTATTTCTCCACTGCCAGTGAAATGAACCAATTCAAGCCAGATTAGAATATATTATCTTATTGGGAAGCTGCTCTTGGGATAGTTCACTGTCACCAAGGACTGACTCCCAGGAAGTCACCATGGGGAAAGAGGAACAGGGAAGGGGAAGAGAAAGAGAGAAAGGGTGCATACAGAGAGAGAGAGAGAGAAGAGAAGAGAAGAGAAGAGAAGAGAAGAGAAGAGAAGAGAAGAGAAGAGAAGAGAAGAGAAGAGATCAAATTATCTGGATTAAATAGAGGGAGCCTCTGGGGCAAGGGCAGCCCAACCCTTTGGGTTGGAAAGTTCAGGGCTAGGGACTGGGTATGCCAGGTAGAGACTGAGGGATGCTGGGAGAACCTGGAGGCCAGGCCTACTTTGATATGTAAAATATGCACCTCAGTCCCTTGTCCAGGAGTCTGAAACCAAGTACTGTCTACCATGGGCTCTCCACACCTTCTCCAAAACTGAGTTGTTGAAACTTACTCCCACTGTGCTGCCAGTGGGATGGAGAGCCTTTGGGGAATGAGCCAAGCCTTGGCGTTTGCACCCCCATGGCGGGGTCAGTGCCCCCTTGAAAGGGCTGGGCAAGCTAACCGAGGCCCGTGCTTGCCTTCTGTTATGGCTTCAGTATGAAACATCTCCACAGGATGCTCATGTTCTGAGCACTCGGACCCCGGTTAGAGGTGAGGCCTAGCGGGCAGAAGCAGGTCTCAAAGGTCAAGCTTTTGAAGGTGATAGCTCTCTTCTTAGTTGCAGCCCGCTCTCTCTGCTTCCTGGTCCGAGGGAACGTGAACAGCCACTCCCTCATGCTCTCAGTGACACGGGTGGAGCTGAACCGCCAGACTTTCTCCATTAGAACGGGCTGAAATCCCTGGAAACCAGGAGCCAAAGAAAGCTCTCAAGCTGTCGCTGTTACGTAATTTGGTCGCAGCCATACAAAAACAACCAACCTGCCTGCCTGTGCCAAGTGAGACGTATAGCAACCAGGTACCACCTTGTTTTGCTTTGAAGACAGTGTCTTCACTGACTGGCCTTGAAGACTACATAGCTAAGGATCCCCTTGAATCTGTGATCCCCCTGCCTCTCTCCTGAGTGTTGTTGGGATTGTAGTCATGCATTATCATCCCTAGTGTATACTCGGTACAGGGGACAGGACTCAGGGCTTGGTGCGCGCTAGGCAGGCATTCTAAACATTGAGTTAAATCACTGACCTCAGCTACCATTTCAGAGGGAAACCCTCTCAGGACTGAGTGCTGCTCCTGATGTCAGAGGAGACTCACAATCTCCAGAATGTTACAAAGGGTAATTTCGTCTCAGGGAGTGGAGGTGGGGGTGGGGCGTGGGGAGGAGAAGGATATTTCACTCTTTACAAATTACCCAGTCTTGGAAATGGCTCAGTGGATAAAGTGCTTGCCATGTAATCATGAAGGTAGGAGTCTGGATTCCCCCAGATAAAGCCAGATGTAGCAGCACACATCTGTCGATTCCAGCATGCCTAAGGCAAAATGGGAGGTGGAGAAAGGAGAAATTCCCAAAGCCTGTGTACCAACTAACCTTAACAACAGAGTCTCAAGGGGGATGGTGGGCACCTACACCTAAAGTTTGACCTCTGACCTCCACACATGCTCTGCACCACAATAGCCCCACATTCTCACACATACACACAAACACGTGTGTTCACACAAGCTATGCATACATAGACATACATATGTCATCTATACATACTTAGCACACACAAACATATATACCAAAAATTACCAAGTGTCGGGTATTTTGTTACAGCAACACAAAGAACTAGAATACCTGATTTCGGCCCCTCCTCATGTGCCCTGTAGGAGGCCCACCTGGTGAACTGCCTTTGCTGGCCCTGAAGGCTTTTCTGGCTTCCTCATTCACAGGACACAGCTTTGAAGTGACCTGTATGCTGAGGGACAGCCAGGGCCTGAGGATGCCCAACAGCGGTGTGTCTGAGAGACTTCTTGTCTATATGTATACCGAGAACGTTCTGGAACCTGGGTTCAGAGGCCACATTGAGATCTGCACGGAGTCCAGAACTTCTTGTGAGGGTATCCTCAAAGCCACAGGCAGTGAGAACTCCAGCAGCCACGTACCTTCCCCAACCTGCCATTTTTCCTGACTATCACAGTCCCACAGTTCCTTGGAGACCACTCCTGCTTCCTTTAACAGTTCAAACAAACAAACAAACAAAAAAACGATCTGAGGAATGTCCTGAGGCCAGTACCCAGTGGAGATGGGGGACTTCTCTGAATCTTATTTTCCCTCCCACAAAACAGACAGATTGACAAGAGAATCCAGCCCATAGGCGTTGCCAGGAACCTTCGGTGTTGGTATTCTGGGTGTTTAACAGCCCAGATCCCACCTCTGACAAGAAACAGAATCTAATTATTGTTTTACTTGATCTGAGTTTGTTCTTCATGCTGGGGGGTAGGGGCTGCTTTCGATAATGGCTCCACAGCACAGAGCACAAACACACCATCTTCTCCTGATGACTGCTGACCACATAATTGCACACACACACACAAAGGAGCAACAGCTTGTAAGAACAAGATAATTATAGGCCCATCCCTGCACTTTCGAGAAGTTTTCAAAATATACTCTGCAATTATTTTTAGACCTTTCCACACACCTCTGGCAAGAAATGACATCAGCCCCCTGACAAATGGTTTGTCATGGGCTCTGATCTGCAAGCTCTCCTACAGGACTCATGAGGATAATTGGGTTCCCTCGCCCTTTTGCTTTCAAAACTGGGAGAAAGCATGTTTGGACTAAACATCACACAAAGAGAGGAAAGGATTTTCTACATAGGAATGAGAGGTGTCTCTCTGGCCAGAGGAAACACGTGAGGGAACCTCACAAAGTCCTTTGATGGCTCAGCCAGAGTTGCAGACTGGGCTGGCTTCCATGGAGAATGCAGTGCCCCCTCCCCACCCTCACCCCCCTCTGCTGGGGCCACACATGGTGGCCTGTGGACCAGAGCCAGTCTGTAAACAGTAAGGATGTGACTCCATGTCGTACTCGGGGTGGGGTGGGGGGAAAGTTCAAATATATACAACCTGGAGTCTATCATAGAATTACGAACCCTGTGAACTTAAGGACAAACCCTGGCAATGGCCAGCTAATAGCCTGTTATAGTCTGACTCTAGACTGTTCCCCAAAGACACATATGTTCAAGCTGTGGTCCCTGCTGTTATGATTGGAATGTGAAATGCCTCCCACAGGTGAAATGTTCCCTGGAGGCTCATGTGTTTGAACATTTGGTTGCCAAGTGGGTGCTGTTCAAGGTGGGGGGGAGAGTGTCACTAGAGGTGACCACAAAGGTGATATCTACTCATGGATCCACCCCAGATCTCTGAGTCTTATCTGCCATGATGTGAGCAAGCCATCCTGACATAGTGCCCCTGCCATAGACCAAGCTGCTTTAGTCACCATGCTCTTCCTGCCATGAACCTGCCTCTTAAATAATCACGCCCCCCCTACTTATGTAGCTTTTGTTTAGTATTAAACCACAACAAAAGTAACTGCTACCCCTAAAGGCACTTCTGGGAGATAATAGAGCCCTTAGGAGGTGGGGCCTAGTAGAAGTATGTCCGTGTGTGTGTGTGTGTGTGTGTGTGTGTGTGTGTGTAGACCAGTGGTCAACTTGGGGTGTCTACTTCAGTTGTTTTGCACCTTAGTTTTTGAGAGAAGGTCTCTCACTGAACCTAGAATTCATCAATTCTACTAGACTGACTAATTCCCAAGTATCCTCCTGTCTCTGCCTCTCCAGTGCTGGAATTACAAGTCCATGTTATGCCAAGGATTTTTTTTTTTTCCTTTAAAGACAGGTACTGGGGATAAAATCAGGTGCTCATGCTTGAATGGTAAGCATGATACCCACTGGGTCAGTCTCAATGGGAGATTGAGGTCAATGGGGTATACCCTGAAGGAGACTCTGGGACTTGGCTCTTCCACACAGCCAAGGTAAGATATTCTGCTTCTCCATGTGCTCCTGTCTGCCTTGTCAAAGTCCCAAAGCCTAGATACCCTGTTATGAATGAAATACGTAGAACTATGAGCCACAAATATGCCTCTTCCTCCTCAGCTAATAAGCTGAGTTTCCCAGGGTTTTCTCGATAGTAATTGAAAGCTGGTTATTGCTTGGTTTTGTAGGCTTTGATTTTTTTTTTTCAAAAATGTACTTTTAATATGGGTTCAGTTCACAGGATTCAGCAGCGACAGCTTCATCCACTCTCAAACACTTCACAGATATACCTGCAGTCCAGCTCAGTAGTGTGAGGAGAGCAAACACGAACCAGCATTGTTGACGAAAGAAACAGCCAGGCCTCAGCCGAATCCACGAGTCAGCAGGAGTAACCAGGACCGCTAGGGATGCCAGGAGCAGTTCCTTGCTAGGCCTCTCTCAACAAAGAGAAGATCAGCAAAGATGCAAGATCAAGAAACATTGCAAAGCTAGCTATGCAACCCCTCCCCCATCACTATCCTATTTATACTCCCTCCAAACAGCATGTGTCCTCCCATGGGTCTTGCCTCACCACGTGAGTCTATCTTATCAAAACTCCTTGTGAGCCTGTTATCAGCTGACATCACTCTGCCAATTGGCTGGGGTCCAAGGAATCGGCAAGAAGCCGCCAGAACACCACCAGAAATTTTTTGGCATGTTTCTTTCTATGAAGTCACAACAAACAGAGCTCAGCAATGCAATGTAAGGCAAACCAATACATGTGTGTCATTAGGGAAGAGTCCTTCATCACACATCCTTTCTTATGCCTGCTTCAGCAAAACATCCTTTCACCTGTGTCTCCTTCAGCAAAACATCCTTTCACCTGTATTCACTTCAGAAAAACATCCTTTAACATAACTGACTTTGCAAAGAAACCAGAAACTTTCACTTCATTGTTCCTCCATCATCTGCCTGGACCTGAGTTGTCGTGATCACAATGTTGTTAGAATTCATTATTCTAAACACAGGACAGCTGTCATCAGTCTGTGGCTTTCCTTCTCCGTCTCTCTCATTTCTTTTCTTCTTTTTCCTTTTTTGTTTGCTTTCTTGTTTTGTTTTGTTTTGTTTGTTTGTTTGTTTGTTTTGAGACAGGGTTTCTCTGTGTAATCTTGACTGTCTGTCCTGGAACTTGCTCTGTAGAGCAGGCTGGTCTCCCACTCAGAGATCTGCATGTCTCTGTCTCCCAGGTGCTGGGATAAAGCTGTGTGCCACCATTCCCAGCTTAACTCTGGTTTCTAACAAAATGGTTTAGCTTATTTTTTTTTTTTTGATGATTCCAGTTTTACACACACACACACAATGTATTTTGATCATATTCATGCTCATCACCCCCACTTTGGCCTTTGGAATCCTACTCTTCCCAACATGCTTCCTTCCTACCTTTATGTCTTCTCAGATCTTTAAGTCCACTGTGTGTCGTTAGCATTGTGTATAATCAATCGTCGTCCATTCCCAGCGTCTCAGCATTCTGATCAGTTATAAGCCTCTGCAGTAACCACTCCCACAGCATGTTAACACTGACTTTTGAGTATAACACTTTCATTTTAATATTTCATTTTGCATTATTATTAGTGTGCATGTGTTTGGGTATATATGGGCATGTGTGTATGTGCAGGCTTAGGCAGGCAAGCGTCACAACATATATGTGGAGGTCCCAGGACAATTTAAAGTGCTTCTTATTTCATTCCTGAAATGGTTTTTTGCTATTTTGTGGGTTCTTCTTTCTTCCAACCTTCTATCTACTTTTTCTTTCACCCTTTCAACCCCTAACACTAGACAAGAGAGAAAAAAGAATAGAGAGGAGAGGAAAGAGATCCCTGAGTAAAGTCAGGGGTTGGAAAGGGGGAATCGCGATTGTTAGACTGCTTACTGCTGATTGGGGGCACTGAGTTCCTTGAGGCAAGTCTGATTTTCATCTTCAGGATATCTAATTTCTTCCTGTTTCTTGTTTGTGCACAAGTACGTAACAAACCGAGACCAACAACAACAACACCCCATCCCACCTCTCAGGGCCCTAGCACTTATATATATCTTCTGAAACGTCCCCGGAATTCCAGATGTCCAAATTGCAGAAACCATCTGCGGCTAGCAAAACCATACCCTTGCTAGAGCATGAGGCAAATCATAGTCAACTGCTGTGGGCAATTCATTTCTCCTAACTTCCAAACGATTGGCAGAATTGTTCTTAATATTCCATGTAGTGCTTTGAACGTCCATGGACAGCCTTGATTCCTACCCCCACACTCACTTAATTTTAAGACAAAGTCTTACTGAATGGCATAAGCAGGCATCCTGCCTCAGCCTCTAGAGCAGTGGTTCTCACCCTGGGGGTTGTGACCCCTCTGAGGGTTGTGTAACAGATATCCTGTATATCAGATATTTACATTAAAATTAATAACAGTAGCAAAATTACAGTTATAAGGTAGCAAGGAAGTAATTTTATGGTTGGGGGTCACCACAACATAAGGAACTGTATTAATGGATTGCAGCATAAGGAAGGTCGAGGACCACTGCTCTAGAGTAATTGGGATTATAGCCCTTATAAGCAGCATAGCTTGTTCTAATTTTTATGAACATTTCTGTTTCTATTTTCACTTTTGATTTTTTTTTCAGTGTATAGACTATTTGGAAGTATATGTTGTCTCATTCCCAAATAATTGGGTATTTTCTAATGATCCATTATTATTGTTTTCAAACGTAGTTTTTATTGGTCAGAAAACATTTGTTTGTGTGACATGAACCCTCTTTAACTATTTAATAGGTTATTTGCTCTTAACCCCAGAATATGGTTCTCTTCATACCTATGTCATGTGAACATAAAAAAACCCCCGTGCCTGGATGGGAGTATGCGTCTGTGACTGAGCACTTGCTACTGGGTGAGGCTCTGGCTTCAATCTCTAACAACAACCAAAAAAGTAGAAGAGACTAGAGGGAGCGAGGAAGGAAAGGCGGGACAAAAGGAAGGAAGGGGAAGTGGTAATGTGTCTGCAGATGGAACATTCTAGAAGTACCTACAAGGCCTTTGTATTTAAGATCAGTAGTTGAGCTCAAGTCTTTTATAGTCTCAGTGACTGCTGGTCATTCCCCAGACACAGGATGGCCTTCTAAGTAGGTCCAAAATGGACAGAACAGGGAGAAATGACTGGCCAGGGCTTTTGGGGTGGTCAGAGCAGGGCAGGTTGAAGACATGGAGGTGGGGGGTCTTCAGAGTTTGATGTGATGTTTTTGCTACTACCAATGTAAAAAACAGCCATGCCATCCTCTCAGACTTCCCAGACAGTGCAAGAGGAAGTAAGGGGAAGGTAAAATAAAGGTTGTCAGCCAGCATCAGACACCGGGCCAGAGTCTTGATGGTAGTGGCTGCCATCTTCTTGTCATGTTCATGACTAAGACGAATACTAAAAGGACTTTCATGGATTTCTCTCTGCAGTTTGTCAGTTTTGCTCACATATTTCAGAGTGTTGTCTTTTGTCCACACCAACAGTTGGAACTTGGTGGGCTGACCCCTTTGTCATTGTAAAATGGTTCTTAATTGGCAATAAGTGTTACCATGAAAAATGTGTTGATGTTATGCTACCCACCCATACCTCCTTATGGTTAGTGTTAGCATGGTATACCTGTGACCACCTTTTATTTTGGTGTGCCTTTAAAGTCCATTATTAGAGCTACTTCCACTCCTTTTCATTGGGATGATATGGCCATGTCCACCTTTTACCTTGGCCTGTGTCTTTCTTAAATATTTTTATAAACAAATATTTGAATCTTGCTGTTTATTAACTCTAACCTGATAATTTCTTTAAACAGATCAGACCATTTATATACCATTATAAAATGTAGCCATCACTATGGTTAGGTCTAAGTCTATTTGCTATTTGATTCTGATCTTGTCTGTTCTCTGATCCCCTTTTCCTATGGTCTCACAGCCTTGAGTTCTAAAATGACTTCTGTAGCCCTCGGCACCTTGTCTGGCCAACAGATCCTTATGCAGCTGGTCTGATGGGTAACCTCTATTCATGGTTCCATGTAGTCTATGATTCTGTGGGGAGGGACTGCATGTGCTCCATCTCTGTAGATCAAGAGAGAAGTGCTACAATTTAACCCACTGTGTCTGTAGGTACTTGGTCTTGGATGCCCCAGTCCCTGTGAGTAGTTCACAGGCGAGATAACTAGTCTGTGGTATTTCCCATGGCATCCCTGAATGATTAAGGCACCATTTGCCTTTGTTTCCTGTAAGTCAAGGCTGGACTCCTAGTCTGGGACACCAAGTGTGGTTTGTATATGCTTAGCCCAGGGAGTGGCTTTATTAGGAGGTGTGGTTGTTGGAGGAAGTGTGTCATTGTGGGTGTGGGCTTTAAGACCCTAGTCCTAGCTGCCTGGAAGTCAGTCTTCTCCTAGCAGCTTTCAGATGAAGATGTAGAACTCTCAGCTCCTCATGCATCATGCCTGCCTAGATGTGGCCATGTCCCTACCTTGATGAGGATGGACTGAACCTCTGAACCTGTAAACCAGCCCCAGTTAAATGTTGTCGTTATAAGAGTAACTTTGGTCATGGTGTCTGTTCACAGCAGAAACCCTAAGACACCAAGTTACCCATATGCCTGAAACAGATGTAGACTCTCATATCCTCGGCTGCTGAGGATCTAGAGGAAATGTGAAGCTCTGTAAATCTAGCTTTTCCTGAGTCCTAGAGAATGAGCTAGATCTCCAAGGCATACTTTAAATCTCAAGGGCTGAGTACTTGGTCATGATAGATGTGAGATCTTGAGATGACCTCTAGTGATGACAACATTTAGGTGTTGGGAACATCTCCCATGCTCAGCTGGAGACACATTGAACTGCAACTAGAGACTAAAATCACCCAGACCCAGCTTTGCCATGTTTTGATGTTCAAAACCCTAGGAGCTGTCTCAGACAGACCCACTCCTGGGGGCAGGGATGGGCTGTGTAAATTATTTCCACAGCATGTTTTCCTGTCAAGGCAACTCAGAGGGTGCACATACACATGTATGCATGTGTGTGGAGGCCAGAGAACAAGGTCATGTGTTATAGGAAAACTCTGCTAATTAAGGTTGAAGTTTACCATTAACGGGACGGCCTTCTGGGGCTCAGCACAATATGGAGGACTCCTTTCATTGGCAGGGCTTCTCCTTCTCTGTCCTTGTCTGGGTAGTTCAACACCCCCACCCCCCATCAGCTGTGTAATGTCAAGCCTTAGTTAGATTACAAGATCAACTTCCTTTATCCTGATAAGAACCCATTCATCTAGCACCTGAGGTTCTTGAAGTGGATCTTCATTCTAATGAGGCATTTTGGTTCTCTAAGCCTTCAGCCAATGACCTTTGCCCATCCTGGATGTTCCTACCCACAGTCCCCCAAAATTATATAAGCCTCGAATCATCCTAAGTTGATTTGACTCCCTGCAGCTGGTTCTGGTACCATCATTCACCGTATGTACTCAGAGGGCTTCCACCCCACCCCCATCATCTCTGTTCCCTTTGCCTGTGTGGACCATATCAGCAGATGATTCACAAGGGCAAGGAGACCCATAAAGTGGCTCCTGAGCTGCTATCTTTACTTCTTGTGTGTGTGTGTACTTGTGTGTGTGTGCATGTGTGATGGTGCACTTGTGGTGTCAGAGGCCAACTCCTGGCTTTCTGTCTCTATGGCTCTCCACTTTGTTTAGACAGGTCTCTCACTGAACCTACAGTTCCATATTTCAGGTCGACCAGATGACCAGCAAGCATCAGGCATCTGCACTCTGGTATATAAGCTTACACGAGTGAACATGTTACCCACTGAGCCATTTCTCTAGGCCTGCTTACCTCTCTCTGGATTAGAACTCTCCAAGTAGGCTTAGGCTGGCTGTCCAGAGAGTTCTAGGGATCTATTTCTTCTCTACACCACTGTAATTACAAATGTGGGCCACCATACCTGACTTTTCTTAGGTTTCTTAGGTTTTGAGGATTGAACTTGGGTCAAGCATTTTACTGAGCCATCTTCCCTGCCTGGTTTCCTTTCTATGTGAACTTTTGACATACTCCATCATGGGGAAGTGTAGCTCTGCTGGTCCTGTCCTCCACCCCAAGAGGATTTCAGATCCCATGCTGGCTGGTTTCTTTCCTGATGGCATCCACAGGTTCTGAAAAGGAGGCTCACTTTCAGACCTCCATGATGCTCTCCCTTTGATGGGGGCAGATGACTTTGGTCTCCTTAGGCCAGAGAAAAGACAAAGTGCCATGGAGCTGTGTCAGCTGTGTGTGAGGAGCCTCCAGGGATTTGCAGAGAACGGGCTGACTGACCCCTCTCCAACTCTTCACATCTAGCCCCTGCTTGCCCAGAGGACCACTGGAAAGGAGGAAGTTTGAAATACCAAAGTCCTGTCTCCCCCAAAATATGCTTTATTCTTGCATTACATTTGTGTTTCCAATTGTGAATAAAAAAATGGTTAGAAAGTGGTTACAAAACATCGTGAATGGACTAGAGGAGTGGCTGCCCTGGGGTCTGCCGCTTCTTCTCCTGGATGATGAAGTGTGGGCCTGGCGTGGGGGCCGGCTCAGTCAGGCTTTTCACTCTCAGGATCTAGAAAACAAAATGGCCACAGCTCACTACAGACCTCTGAGGCACTGGCCTCTCACCTAAGGCTGGGCCCTGGTGCCTGTGCACACAGCCCTGCCTGGGCACCTGGCTTCTATAGCAAAGGAAGAAGGGTGGGGTCAGAGCCATGCCAGGAGGTGGCTGTGCACTGTACAGTCAGCCCTGTTCTCTGCACAGAGCTGGGCTGACTGCCACCTGGATATCTTCTAAGAACAGCCAGACACTCAGTGATGACCACATAAGCCCAGAGAGACAAGGTCTCAACCCTGTCCCACTGGACCATTCTGGATTAAGCTGGCCTTGGAGCCCTGGGAGAAAACAGTGTCTCAATTTCTGCTTCTGCTTAGCACCAGTGCCAAGATAAGGGTCTGAACAGAGGCAGCAAGCCCAGTGCTATATCTTGAGACAGCACCTCTAGCAGGAAGGGTCTCATGTTGCCTGGACAAGGTCTACAGTGCACACATATAAGGCAGTTCCCAAAGGGTTTGCTGAACTACCACAGGACAAGTCCTCTCCCTAAACCAGCATCTTTCATAACTGGCTTCTTAGGAAGGCCAGTGCCTCTCATATGAGCTAGGCTGGCCCCTGCCCAACTCTACTCAACAAAGCTCAAGAGCCTGAAAGAAAAGCCCCTCAAGCCATGGCGGAGGGGGGCAGGAGTTCTTATGACTTATACAACCTGGGTTTTCTAGGATCCAGTGCCAGCTCTGGTGGGATTGGAAATGCAGGCTGCCTTCTGCAAGGTTCGCCCTTTCTACCTGCACTTCTGAAAGCAATGCCTGCTGCGTAGTGGCTTGCAGAGCAGCCAACAGATGGCAGAGTAGGTTGCAATGCCAGGTTACAACTAACAGCCTGGTGACAGTGGGTCTGGGCCACTCCCAGAAGTACCAGTGCTGAGTGACCAGCAACCCCAGCAGAGGATTTCCTCTCATCTCCCAGCGTCCTGAGTCCCGTTCTCTGGGGTACAGGCAGGACACATGGCTAGTGGCTCCAAGCAGAGGCCAGGCCAGGCCCACTTGGGCCGCCCAGAACTATCTTCTACAAGGCCAGTCAGCTTGGCTTTGATGTAAGTAGGGGGCAAGAACAAAAGCTGCCATTTCACAGTATTTTCAAGCAAACGTTTATTTTTCTCCTTCACACATACAGACTCTTAGGGATCCCATGCCACTAGCATTGTCACAGGAGGAAAGGACTTGGGCACAAGAGGAGCAAGACGACGTAGGCTCTGCTTTACTGAGTGGGCCTGTGTGGTGTTCAGACTAAGACACAGAGAACAGAAATCTCTTATTGCAGCATTGCGGCCAGGGAAAAGCCTCTGCTGTCCCCTGGAAATTCAATTCTGACTGAATTGATGGAGTAGTGTATTTAAACCGAAATAATCTAGCTGGTTCTCCTGGGTACATCTGATCTGTACAGTTCACAGCGGGGTCACCCCAGGCAGCCCACCCTCCAACTGGAGGCAGAAAATATTCACCCAGAGGGGGTCAGGGAGTTTTCATCTCCCCGCTCCCCCCCAGGACAAGTGTCATGGAAACCTCCAGAAATGCTCCGCCCCTCAGTAGGCTGGCCTGAGGATGGCCTGGAGAGGAATTTTCAGGGTGGGGTGGGCAGAGCACAGGCCTCTGAAAACCATGGAAAAGAGGAAGAGAGTGAGTGGGACCCCTGAGCTGGAAGGTCATGTTTGTCTGCATGGTGCTTACAACAGCCTGCTGGCTATCAGGGTATTCGCCTGGCAGGATCCTCATGGCTCAACAAAGCTGGTGACACTCCTCACAGGGAGAACAACTTCAGGTAAACCTCGTGGTGGCTCTGTTACTGAAGACACCCAGGGTGACCTTGCTCTATCAAGGACTGAGCTGGACCTAACCAGCATTTGCAGGT
Organism: Mus caroli; assembly: GCF_978045245.1. Lineage (NCBI taxonomy): Eukaryota > Metazoa > Chordata > Mammalia > Rodentia > Muridae > Mus > Mus caroli. The sequence goes on along the minus strand of NW_028227270.1, from coordinate 72,062,602 downwards.
CACATTGTCAGTGTTCCCTTTGTTTCTGTATAGAAGGCTTTTACATTCTAACTAGTTACCGACTTTATATCTGTACCCCATTCCCACCTCTACAACATAACACAGTGGAGACAGCCACACGCATGCCAACTGTAATGGAATCCGCTTTTGTGGATGAATGGCCTTTTAAAACATGTATTTCCATCATGGAAACAGAAAAGCTGGGATTCAAGGCACTGAGCTGCTGCAGGGGATGACAAGGTTCTAATCCTCTAACAAGGGCAGGCCGTGGGTGTGAGGACTGCCTGTGTAGACTGCAGGAACCTAAGAGTGACAGGGTCTGAGGCAGCAGGGGAAGTGTCTTGCTGCCCTCTCATGCCCCCTGGGCTGGGGCTCTGTGCCTTGTGCCCATGTGGAGGAGCCATGAGGAGGCCAAACCACAACTGGGTTCTTCTACACGCTTCAGAGTGTTCCATTTGGCCAGGGGCAGGGCAGGAGGCTACGTGATGTGCAGCCGGGGGCCTGGCGTGCTGATAACAGGTGGCTGTAGAAACACTGGGAACACAGGGACCTGAGTGGGGCTCTGACTGCTCCAAGACCCTTCTGGGTTTCCTGAGGCCACCCAGGGTCCCCAGGACACAGGAACAGGGAGCAGGCCTCCATACTGACACAGAGGCAGTGTACAAGGAGGGCCTGAGAGGTTGGAGTGGACAGTACCTGGTATGGGCACAGGCAGGGCTGGGGTGGCTCCAGGAGTGGCTGTGGTGGACAGAGGGCCAGGGGCCGGGGCCAGACACGATGTCCCCACTGCTGCTCGAGGCACAGATGTCTATGAGACACAGAAACAAAAAGGAAGGCAAAGAAGGCTGCAGTCAGTCTGTCTCCTTGTGTAGTCCAAGCATTTGTGTGGGAAATGGCTGCCCTCCCTCCCCTGTTCACTACATAGAGGTTTAGCTCCAGCTGTCTACCAGCCAGAGTATGTTGGGAGCAGAATGTGCAGGGTGTGGGAGGGCAAAGGAGTGACCTACATGACCTACATATTTCCACTCAGCTGATACCATGGCATCTGGTTTGATGGTCTCATAACATGATACAACTACAATGGCCTGGGAGGCAGGAACCCTGGGACAGGCCTCTGGTTTCTCAGGCACTTTGGCCTTAGAGGCCAGAGAAGGAGTCGACTTCTAAAGACAGAACTGGATATGACTACAGCAAGAGAGATCAAGAACTGGCAGCAGCCGACAACATCCTAAACAAAACATTTGGAAAACTGAAGACAGTTACTATAAAAGATTTAACATCACAGTCCAGTGGGCTTCGATTCTATCTCACTCCAGGATAAGCCCCACTAGAAAGGCTATCCTGGAGTTCCCTGGCAAGCACTTGCCTAACACAGATGAGGCCCTGGCTTCTCTCCTCAGCACCACAAACATATAGACTACATAGAACGACAGCTGGTGTTCACCATACAAAGCAGGATGGACACCCCCAAACCCCACAACCCTTTTACAGAGGCATGCTCAGCAGTGAAGGCCTCTATGGAGCCAGAAGCCATACCTACAGAGGCCTTCCCTCAAGGCTCCTTCATGCTACTGGTCAATACAACAAGGGGGCCCAGCCAAGATGAGACAAGGAAAGAAAACTGCATATCTACAAATGACAAGCTTATGTCTACAGAAACCCACAGGAATGGCTGAACAAGCACATTTAGCAGGATGTTCTATCCCTGTAAACAACAAGCTTAACAAAGCTGGAGTAAGGCACCAACTGTAGATGCTCATACAACAGCTAAAATAGAAAAAAAAAAAAACCAACCAAATTTAACCTTTTCTACTTTACACTCAACTCTGAGAAAGTACAAAAGTGTCTGTAACAGCCCCGTGCATAAACGAGAGGGCCAGAGTTCAGATTCCCAGCACCTACAGCCTGGTATGCGGCACGAGTGTGGGGAGGGGCAGAGACAGGTGGATTCCTGTAGCTCACTGGCCACACAGTCTAGCTAATTGGTGAACACCCCACTCAGGGAAAGAGACCTTGTCTCCAAAAATGTAAGGTGGGGAGAGATGGAGAAAACACTACATGTTGATATTTGGCCTCCGTATACATTTTCACATACAAGCAGGCTAATACTCACAGTACACACCCCCCCACCCCACCCCCCACACACGGTAGAGGGATAAGGTGAATATGAGTAACAGAAGACAAAACAGATATAACAGACTCCCACAAATCAATAATGAAAAGCTAAGTCAATCCAACTAGGCACTTTATAGAAGAGCCCTGTTAAAAACAAATCAAAGGCAAGTCAAGACAATAAAAAAAAAATCTCAAATTATTTTTACAAATGATTTTTCTTTCCAATGTCCTTCGCACAATGTTAAAATCTCTCAAGGGAATACAAGAAGTGAAGTGGAGGGGAAAAGAACAGAAAACCAGAAGATGCGATGTAAATAAGATATAGCATTGGCAAGTTTGGCAGAGAACTGTACGCTTTTTTAAACTTGTATTTGTGTGTATGTATGTGTGTGTCTATATGTATGTGCATCTGTGCAGGTGTCCAGGAGAGCCAGAAGAGGGCCCTGGGTATTCTGGAGCTAGAGTTATAAGCTATGTGAGCCTCCAGATGTTGGTGCTGAGGGCTGAACTTGGGTCATCTGCAAGAATTTGAAATGCTAGAATCAGTGGCCTAGCCAGCTTAAGTTTTTATTTCTTATTCTAGTGCTGGGAACCCAACCCAGCATCCTCATAAACACTCTACCAAGAGAATGGTGAAGCCAGAGGCAGAAACACTAAGTTAGAAATGAATGAGATACACAACAAAGAATACTATCAAAGGTAACATAGTTTCTTAAAATGGCCAACGAAATTAACAAAACCTTAAGAGAGAAGGAAAAAGGGCAGGAAGGGAAGGAAGGACAGACACTCAGAGAGAACTGGGGAGTCAGAAATCATCAATACGGAAATAACACATAGCAGGGATCTATCACACTGCTCCAAGTGTAACTGATTTTAAAGTTACATGGTAGCTGAGTTGAAAGTCTGGGCGAATTTAGGGACAAGGTAGCAATTAAGAGGGAAACAAAATTTAACAAAACTGTCAAGATAAGATAGAACACCCAAATGGTGTTAGAACTGGAAAAGAGAGAGGACTCCTAAGGCCAGCCTTCTCCAAAAGAAGAGTAGATGCCTGCTGAGTTCTACCAGCAACTCCTACAGTGCAGGCTCAGGCACACGATATTCACGGCAGACCTCCAACTCCATGTGTGTTCAAAAAGTTTCAAAGTAGAAGTTCACAGAGGAATGTTTTCCACACAGAAAACAACATCCACATGATCCTTCAGCCCAGATGGATTCACCCATGAATTCACCAATCATTTAAAGTAGAAATGACACCAATTTCCCACACATTCCTCTAGAAAGCTGGAAACGTGGGGACACTCCTACAGCTAGCTCTGCCAAAATCTTATTATGTGCCAACACCTGCAATCCAGCCTGGAGACAGATGACCATGATGCAGATGGAGATGTGTTTGTCTACACTGAGGATGTAGACAGACTTTGGGCTACCTAGTTCAGGGATTCAGGAGTACCTGAGTTCTAGAGTCACAGACTGAACTTGTCCCCTTCTGGTCACAAGGACCACAGGAAGTCACTCTTGCCTCCTAACTATCACAGGGGCAAAGGCCTAGTTCTTTTTGGACAAGATGGACCCTGACCTTGAAAGCAGAGCATTTAGCAGAATTTGCCATCTGGCATCCAGGATTCTGGCAATGGCTCCTGGCCCTAGCCGCCATGCCTATACTACCATATCCCTCCCGGTAGAGTCAGTGCCCGTGCTCACTCACAGCCCGAGCATCTCCCAAGGCCTCCATGTCGTGCAGCTTCTGCGTCTGCTTCAGCTGGTTGAGCGTGGGCTTCACTTGTGCTGCCCCCACGGTCTTCGTTGTCCACTCGTCCACCAGCTTGTGCAGGTCATCCGTGAAGGTGCCTTTCTTGTTGTTGCTGTTGTTCACCTGCGCCTGGACGTGCAGGGTGGGCTGGGGACCTGGCTCAGGGCCTGGGGCCAGGCTGCTGGTGGAAGACCCTGGGGAGTCATATAGGCCAGGATTGGTGACGCCACACACTCACCTAGCACCACTGACAGGCTGACCGCAGTCATTCTCACATGATGGCTGGGACAATTAACGGCCTACTCTGGCCAAGCAACACCTTGCTTCAAGAGGCGGTCTGCATCAGAGGGCTTTGCTCCCAGGTATTAGACACCATGAGGCACCCTGTAGGCTATGGGTGACAGGGCTGTGCCAGGCAGGCAATACTTGTTTTTTAAGCTAGGCCAGGGAAGAGGACCCTGAACAGTTGGCAGTCTCCATTAAGAGTCTACCCTAGGCCCACCACCGCATATCCCATTAGATTCACATGTGAGAGCATGGATAGCTCAGGCTACCCATAGCCAGACGTGTGGGCACAGCCTGACACACATGGGCACTGGCATCCCAGGGACAGGGTCAGGTTCTTAGGCTACTTTTCAGAATGCTCAATAGATGAGCACTGCCACCAGCCTTCTGGCACACCCTGGACAGACTGTTCATTGTGTTCTTGTGCCTTTCGATTGCTTAGCAGTTTGGAACTCAAGGTGAGGAAATGGTGCCTTTTCTTAGAGCATTTGGGATGGTGGTAATGAAAGAAATCATACCCAGAGTCCCTTGGGCAGACTCTACACCATCCAAGTCATAGCTAGGTGATACTGGGAGGCAGGGAGCTGGGACCTGGTATCCAGACCAGAGAGCTTGGCTGCTTCACTGAGAGACTGTTTTATGGCCAACACAGGACTTGTTGAACTGCCTCCTCCCCTCCTTCCTTCCCAATGCACATAATTCCACTTAGCAATTTTGAATAAGCCAATTTAAAATGTTTATACACCCCTCAAAAAACATCAAAAAAACAAAAAACCCTAAACAGCTAATGACCATCTCTTCAAACAAGCTGTTCCAAAATGTAGTGAGCTTTAGTGGCCAGTGACAGGAAGGAACAGGTGAAGGACTACACGTTAGTGATGAGACTCAACAGACAGCTATCGCTATATGACATTTTCAGCCAGAAACCAAAAACAAAAACAAAAAACAGGGGTGGGAGAATTAAAAATAAACAGACAAGGGAGAGCAAAGGGGTGTGTGTGAGGGGCCTTGGTATCCCTCCTTGGGGAAGCATTCATCGTTAGCACTTCAAAGAAACACTGATGCCTAAGGTTTTAGAAAAGGACCCAATTAATAAATGGCAATATATGGACATTGTGGAGAAGGACAGGCCTAATAAGAGATGACTGGCAAGATAGCACAAATTGTAGGAGCCATGGAGACACAAAGAGGAACTGGGAGGGAGCAGTTATCCAGACAGGCAGAAGCAAAGCAGAGCCCTGTGGGTCAGGGGCAAAGCAGGCCACACTTTTGTGGGAGGCCCTGATGCGCGCTAGCCACAACAAAGCCCATGCGATGAGAGGGGACAAAGGAGGTTAAAAAAAAAAAACCCAGATAATTACTACTGCTGTGTTCTTTGCCTAGGCAGAGACGCTTCAGGGCTGACCCTGTAAGGGAAGAACAAAGGACACAAGACCACAGGGTTAGGCAGAACAGCACACATTGATCACGCTACCACATGTAAGCAAAAGTCATCAGTGTGCAGGGGGACAGACACAGGCAGCAGTCGGAGAGGGAGGCCAGCCTGGCCTGGGAGAACGGGGTGACATCCCCAGAGTTCGTGTGCAGGCTTCTCATGGGCTTCGCTGAGGAGGCAGAGGTGCCAGGGCGAGCCTCCAAGCTTCAGGGGGAAGTGTTTTGTCTCTAAAAGCATATTCCAGAAAAAGAGAAGGAAAAAAAAAGGAAAAAACAGAAAACCAAACCAAAAAAAGAAAAAAAAAAGAAAAAAGTTGCAAATCACACTACTTGCATTTCAAACACCAGGCCTTTAGGAGCCCCACGGGTTGAGGCAGGGGAACCCACTGAAAGTCAGCCAAGGGGTCCCTGAATGGAGCCAGGCTCAGCCTGGGCTGGCCACCAAAGCCACCAGAGGTTTTCCAAGTGCAAAAAGATACATTGTTTTGCAGGTCTGAGGCCAATTCTGGATCCCAGATGGCTGCCTTGGACCAGGTCAGACAGGGGCACCTAGCAGGGATATTAGAATCTGTCTTGGGGTTGATATGGATTTAGGAGACACTATGCCTCTTTTCTGTTGATTCACTTTCCCCAGAGGAATGAGAAACATCTTTATTGGACCACCACTAAGCAAGCCTAGCCCCACTGCCCTGAGCCCGTTACAGGGTCAGGTAGACAGCATACAGTGTCTAGAGAAATGGAGTAACCCAGGAGCCCAGGGCCAGCATGGGCTAGAGTAGGTGCTGCCATTCTGTCTTAACCTATGGCTTACTCTAGGAGCTATAACTGGCAAGGAAGAGCTCAGACTTCCCCAAGGTCACTTGGCAAAGCCATACTAGCATAGCAGGTCTGTACTCCAGCCCTTGGATCCCCCCAATCCTAAACATACCCCCCAGGGAGGGAGTGGTCTCACACACGGCACTGGCTCACAAGTCAGCCAGTCTAGAGGTTTGGGAAATCAGAACACTTATAACTGTTCTAGAAGGGCTGATACTTTTACCCTGAGGGATAGGGCATAAGTGCTGGCCACCCCTTGGCCAGAGGTCATGAAGCCCAAGATGTGTGCATTGAACCTGAAGTACAGCTGCAATGGACTTTGAGTTTATTCTATATGGTCTCTAAGGCTACAGTGTGTGTGTGTGGGGGAATGAGGTGTTTTGTCAAATAATTCAATTTTCAAATAGAAAGAAGGGAGATAGAGAGGAGGGATTGGGAAGATAACTTGTGTTGCAGAGAGGGAATATCAGTTTACTTTTGGAGGAAAAGGGGCTGTGGATGCGTGACTCAGTCCTTCCTATGGACTGGCCATGGCTGTCACCAGACTCAGGTGATCAGGGTCATTAGTTCCCATCCTCCATATCCCTCCTGGACTGGCCCCAGATGACCAGGGTATACAGCACCAGGCTCTAGACAAATCAGTCGTGTTTGTCATTCTGTGTTAATGCTAAGGCCACACTGCTCTCTGTACTGATGCAGAGTCTCAGGGGAGTATCCAGTACCATGTCAACAGTCCTGCATATTCCTACATGGCTCTCAGTCTACCAGGGACACCACCTCTGCCTGGGGCATCTGAGGAACAAAGTTGGCCCCCACACCCACTGTGCCAGGATAGTTACTGGCGGGCTCCTGCTACTCAGGATGGCACTAAGTGAGTTATCAAGCCAGCCAGAGGCAGGATGGTTTCAACCAGTCCCATCCTGGTTCCCTTAGATACCCTACTTGTGTCCCTGCAGTGAGGTAAGGTCTCTGCATAACGAGATGGTTATGCATCACTGGTGAGTTGACAGCACATCTTCTCTACAGTCTATAGCCACCATCTCAGAAACTTGGCTGGCAACAAGGATTTCCCAAGCATGGCGATGTGAAGCTCAGAGTGGAAGACTATGACAGATACTTAGAGTGGCTGCAGCCTGGAGCAAATCCTCACATCTGTTCTCTGCATCTCAAATATTGATGAGGTTCACAAGAACAGTCCTCCTCAGGGAGTCAGCCCTCCTGGTGCCAAGTAGCTCCCATCCAGCATCTCCTATAGCTAGCCCAGATGGCTTAGCCCCATCCCAACCTCCCACAGGCTAGTTCTAACTACAGACCACTAGCCCTCCACCTCCACCTCCACCTCCACCATACTCTGATGTCAAAAGCAAAAATCTCCCAGAGCTGTTTCTATAAGGGACAATCTTATTCTCAAGCAGAGAAAATAAAAGCTACCCACGAAGGATCAACTCAGAAACAGGATGCCTTGGTTCAGTGCAGGATAGCTCAGTTGGCTTTGAGATGTACATCACTGGGTCTTACAGAGCCTGGAGCTAACATGTCTGCATTCACAGACCTCAGTGGTAAGCCTAGGCTATGGAGTGTGGATGCGGTCGGTCCCTCTTGTTCCCCGTTGGGGACCTCACTGGATTCTCTCTTATCACTAGTAAGAGATGGGAACAATCCAAAGAGGAAGAGGGCAGAGGGCTTAAGAGGGTCCCGGAACCAGACTCAAGGCAAATGATACATCATGAGATCTCATGTTTCTTAAGCCACAGCAAGAAACTCGATGTGACCATGCCTGCCTGAGCATGGGTCAGACACAAGAGAAGTAGACTGTACCCATGGTTTCTCAACTACAGAAGCCCAAGTGTGGCCTTGGGTTTCACAGACATGAACAAGGAAGTGTGTCATGGGGCCTGCCAGGACCCTGCCCAGACTGGGAGAAGGGAACCATTTAGGATTCACTCTGCCTGGAGGCTTGTGGTGGTCTGAATATGCATGATCCCTGTAGGCTCATATGTCTGAATGCTTAGTCATCAGGGAGTGGCACTACTTGAGAAGGATTAGGAGGTGTGGTTTGTTGGAGTAGATGTGTCACAGATAATAGGCTTTGGGGTTTCAAAAGCACAAGCCAGATAGATAGATAGATAGATAGATAGATAGATAGATAGATAGATAGATAGATAGATAGGGAGGTGGAGGGCTGGAGAGATGGCTCAGTGGTTAAGAACACTGTCTACTCTTCCAGAGATTTTGAGTACAAATCCCAGCAACCACATGGTGGCTCACAACCATCTATAATGAGGTCTGGTGCCCTCTTCTGGCCTAAATTCAGGCAGAACACTGGAGATCCAGAGATAGAACTCTCAGCTACTTCTCCTGCCTGTGTGCCTGTGTCTGCCTGTGTGCCTCTATGCTCCCTGCCATGAGGATAGCTCTGAAACTCTAAGCAAGCCCTAATCAAATGTTTTATTTTATAAGAACTTCTGTGGTCACAGTGTCTCTTCACAGCAGTAGAACACTGACTAAGACAAGGTCTCTCTACTCATGGCCTATCTCCACCTGCCTCTTGCCTCAGGTTCAAACCTGTCTTGGGAGTCCTCTATTGCTCTGCCTGGCTCCACCAGAGGCAGGTCTTCCAGCTCACCCAGTGACCTGAGCTCAACCTGCTCTTTGGGGCTCTTTTTCCTTCTCTGGGCTTCCATGAAACTCAGATATTTCTGTACTTAAAGTTTAAAGAATATTTTGTGTTCCTAGAGCCTCCTGTCTCTAGGAAGCTGGGACATCACACACTAAAGCTGTGAACGGATACCCTCTAGGTCGATGATGGTCATCCCCAATCATGCAGTTTCACAGAGGTAGGCATAGTCTGAGCGTCTTAGCAGCTGCCTGCAACTCTGCCCCAAAAGTCCCTCTCTCCTCTCAGGCTCTTGGCCAGGCTCCCTCTTTCTGCCACTTGTCTTCCCACGCTCAGGGAGCACTGCTCTCCCCCACACTCCAGGCTCAATCCTCACAGGACTCACATCTCCTCTTGAGGACACTCTACAGGTTATCCAGAAACCATCACACAGACAGACAAATGGACATCTTAGTGAGAGGCCTGGATCCCTAAAACTCAGAGGTCAGCAGCATGTGGGATAAAAGGGCCTTTTTGGGTCTTCGTGTCCATAGAGTGAGCTAGCACAGGACTCTCCCTACTATGAATCACTATGAGAGGGACCAGAGTAGGGACTCATCTGGGCTCTGCCTGGAGGCCCCTTGAGAACATGTAGGGGCCATAGAATGCTGAGGCAATCCAATGTGGTTTGGTAGGCCAGGCTATGAACCAGCAAACCACTGTGGGCAGCACAGAAACACCTGAAACTACCTGGCCAAGCCTGCTCAGATGTTCCTTCCTTCTGGTCCCCTCTCCTCAATGTATGTATGTATGTATGTATGTATGTACATATATATATATATATATATATATATATATATATATATATATATGTATACATACATATATATATATAATCTCAGGCCAATAACTCACAGCAAAACCATGAACACCATTTAAAAACATGACCTGAGACACAAAAGCGGCTCTCAGAGCCATGACTGTGATCACTGTGACAAATTACCATGTGCTCTGCCCTGGGGACAGGATGTACCCAGAACTCCAGGTGCTGTCACACCTGGGGACCATCCTCATGTGAGTTGTGTGCCCACAAGGCACAGCAGGAGAGGCCTCAGGCAAGCAGGGCTCAGAATGAGGCTGGCAGGGGGAAGCTCTCCCAGTCCTTCTCATCCTTGACTCAACAACTGACCAGAAGTTAGAGAGACGCGCTGCAAGCCAGATGTCACCGTGCCACAAATGAGCAGATGACTGAACAGAGAAGAAGATGTCAAGAAGCCCCCGGTACTTGCACAGAGCCATGTGCACCTGGAGAAGGATGGCCCACTGTGTGCCTTGGATGCAAGGAATGGGGAAGGGCAATAGTCCCTACCACAGACATGGTCTCGGGGTCCCCACAAGCACAATGTATCTTTATTGTACAAGCAAAAAGTCACGTGCCCCAGACCAGTATCTCCAAGCCAATTGTCAAAAAGCTCCTTTTTTTTTCCCCTATTAAAAAACCAAAAACCTAAAAGCTCCACAGCTTTGGATTGATCTGCCAATCATTATGAGGGTTAAAAACAAATCGCACCAGGGTGAGTCTGTCCCAGCAGGTGGGCTCTCCTGGGTGCTAGAAACAAGTCCCAGGGTCTGTGAGGGAGACTGGCACTGGGTTTGAGTCTGGCGGAAGTTGGAGGAGCTGCCTCACTGGCTTCATCCCTGATGTTATATGGGTTAGCTGAAGACTGTGGAGCAGAGGGCTCCAGCTAAGAGGGAAGAGAACAGGGACCAGGCAGGATGTAGGTTCCAATGCAAGAGCTATGTGGACCAGAGAAGGTGTCTACTCATCTTTTTGAGTTGGAGTTAGCAGAGAGTAGGGAGAAATGGCAGAGGGGACTAGCCCTCCCTATAGGACGAGTTTGAGGACCAGGAAGCCCTAGCTGGAGCAAGTTCTTTGTTTTGCAGTGCAGGGGTTAGAAAGGACCCAGGGCCTTTCTTTTGCATGCTAGGCAAGTGCTGGGCCACTGATCTATCACCCCTCCCCTGACACCCCTGAAGCAAATTCTTAGCATCTCCACATGCAGGGAATGGGACAGAGGGTGGAGACAGAGCTGGGTGCTGGGCTTTGGGCCCTACACAGAAGTCACACCTCCCAGGGACATTAGGGCTATGTAAGTCTGCTACATGCATGTGGTGGGAGTTCAGGTACATGTGTGACACACTGGGTCTCTGGAGAAGGCTGGGGTTATCTTTTTGTTGTCATTGGAACTGGGAGACAGCAGACATGTATACTGGCCACAGTTGCAACAGAAAAGAAAACTACGTCCAACAGAAGAAAAGAAATTAAATGAGGTGACAGGAGGGGTTCGGGATGCGCCGGCATGTGTGGGGCAGAGGTAGGTAGGCCGTTGCGCATGATTTTGGTGCCTGGTTGCAGCCAAGAGCATGCACACAGCCGTCTGGAGCTGGGTGACTATGGACACTGTGTGCAATGGGAGAGGCTTGTGGGGGGTCCACCTTCTGCATGGAGGAGGTGACTTTTAGGGGTTGGAGTGGTGTCCTATGAAATGTATGAGAGGTGATGAAGACGGGGTGGGAGTGGGGAGGGGAGAAACCAAGGGCTAGGAGGTGGGAAAATACAAAAGAACAAATACAGACAGATGGACACAGATACGGGTCCACTGAGGAATCGAGCACGAGGCTTGCTACTAGACTTATAGGCCCCTCTCTCAGACGTTGGGTGGTAAACCGTCCAGCCTGCAAATGAATATAAAGGGAAGAGAACAGAGAGACACTCATCAAGTACAGGTTGCTGCGATTCCTCCTCCACACCAACAGCCACACACCAGCCTTGTAACTTAACATCCGTGGCTCCACCTAGCCCAGCCCAAGCACCAAAAGCCACTGACCACAGAATGGGAGGAGGCAAACGGTAGGAGAGGAAGAGAAGCGGCCCGGAGGAGGAGGGGTGGGGCAGGTGGGGCACCTTTATCGGTCACCATGATTTCTCTGGACAGAGATGGTGAGGACAGGAAAGCGCCTTATCGAGCAGCTGCTGCCGTCCATGGCAGTGATGAGCAGACATCCCAGCCTGAGAGCTGAGCCCTTGTCCCCTAGCCGTCCCGTGGACTTTGGAAGGACGCGGTGTTTAGCACCGTCTGGCTCTGCTGTGGGAAGCAGGCAGGGCAGGGTAGCCAGGGCCTAGGAACAGGCATCGCAGAACACAGCAAGATGCCAGGCCCCGTCCCCTCCCCAGTCATCGGGCTGATCCCTCCTGGTCATGGCCACTTCCTGAGGTCCACTTTAGCAACCCATCGCCTGCCTCTGAGCCGCTTACATGGCGGGACAATTCCATTCTTTGTATTCAAAGACTACACCTTTACAATTTTCTCCTCTGTTGTTTTTTATAAAGCTGCTTAGCAGCCTTAGCTGTAGCTCTGGACCCCTCTACACACACAGGCGTGCTTCTGGGACACCTCTGAGGCCCTACGTGGCTGGCACATGCTTGGAGACAGGCAAGCTGGAAATCACCTTGGCCACGCGCTCCGCCTCCATCACTGGCTAAACCGGAGCAGATGTCTGTGGACAGAGAGGCCCGAACGGAGCAGGGCTGCTGGGTCTGAACTGCCTTGGTGCCCGGGGGCGTGCTGGCGTGGGCAGGGTCCTTAGTGGGAGGGCCTCTGCTGGAGTCAGACAAATGACCTGGGCGAGGGGGGGAGAAGAGGTGACAGGCACCATGAGGCGCCACTGGGCAGGGAAGGGTATGGCTGGGTTGACTTCCTGCTCTCTGCTGGGTGACCTTGGGGAAGTTGAATCTCTTGTAGAAAACCAGTATACAGACAAGCTCCTGGTCTGAAGTGCTGGGGCCAATCAAAAAAAGTGTCCCCCTTTACCAAGTCCCAGTGCCATGCCAGACCTATGTTGTGCAAGTTAAGTGGCAGGTAATGGATGTGAGCTCAAAGTGACACGTCCTTTGCACACATCACTGCAGAGCTTCCCCTTAGCTTTGGGATTGGCACTGTGTTTACATCACTTGTGCAGTGTGTAAGTGGTTCACAATTAGGGAGTGCTTGCGGGTCATTCAGTAGTGGCTTCCCACCTGTCATGTTTGGAGATTGGGGTTCATGGATTCCCCCTTCCCCCTACAGTGCACCCTGCACCACAGCTCTAGGGGGCCTCAAGGGAACCCTGACATGCAAAGGGTGTTGCCTGGTGCCCAGGCTCTGCAGCACCAGGGTCTGGGTACCACTATCACAAGGCCTGGAGAACACTCTATCCTCTCCCTAGCCACCTGATACCCAGCAAGCAGGGGCTAATGTGTGCCTGAGTTATAGGGCTAGAGGAAGCAGTCACTTCCATCCCAGGGTGTATCCTACATGTAGGATCAGGGATGGAACGCCCTGGGGCTTCCTAGATGCAATGTGGTCCAGGAGTGGCTCCCTCCTTCCACACGGGGCCAAGGCCTGGCTCCATGCAGCCCCTATCCTCACACAGGCCTTTCCATCAGCACTAGAATGGAAGCCTGAGGTTTCCCTGGCCTTGCAGAGACTCCTAGCTCCAGTATAAGGAGATCCAGGAAAAAGAAAACACCCACACTCTTCCAGGTCTGGAGATATTACACCAACCCAGAGCCAGCCTCTCAGGCTAATTTAGGGTCCCTCGGCACCATCCCTCCTCAGCCCAGGTACGGTCCTCCCACAGAAGCAGCAGACCTGTGCTGGAGGCCACGACCTTGAGCTGTTGCACCAAGGGGTTCAGCAGCTTGCCAGCCTTCAATTTGCTCTTGCTGGTTTTCCTCCTGCGGCCCATAGGAGGTGCAGTGTGGAAGAACCCCACATTGGGAGGGAGTGGCTTGCCCAAGCGTCGGTACAGGGCTTCGATCTCCTGCTTCTGCTGGCTCTGTAGCTCCGAGATTTCCTTCAGGTGCCTGGAACAGAAGAGAGGAGGCAGGGCAGGTGGGCTTCTCCTTCAGGGAAAAGCCAGGCTGTGCCGGCACAAGGAATGCTGCCTTGTCTGCAGGCTTTCAATGGCACGGTCTAAGCCAGGTGGGAGCACATAGGTCAAGTTTCCAGACATCCAGATTCATGATCACTAAATTGTTGCAATACCCAAGGAAGCATGGATTATCCTATGTCTGCCCTTCTGCTTACAATTAAAGCCCAAAGCATCAGCACAGATAGAGAAAATTAGTAGGTGCCTGGAACGAAGACTTTTTGTCTCTCTTTCTCAGACAGGGTCTCACGTACCCAAGGCTGGTCCCAGATTTGCTATGAGCTTGTACTGATGATTCTTCTGGCTCTCCCTCTAAGTGCTGGGATCATAGGTGTGCCGCACTGTGCACAGCTGGTCTACCTCTGTTCATTAGGGCATATTAGGGCAAAGTGTATTATTTTCCTCATGAAAGGCAGGAAGATGACTTAGAGAATTGGCTAGCAACTGTGTGAGATGTGTGGCTGATAAACATTTCCACTAGATCTACTACAGAGGGCTACTGTCAGGGTTATGGCACAGGTAAGAAGGCAGGTAGACTGCAGATAGGACAGGGTGTGGGCAGGGCAGTCTCCAGGACAGCAAAGGGAAGAATGCAGGTCCTTATGGGTCTTGCTTACCTTCCCTGCTACCCTCCTGTTGTGGTAGAAACTAAACTTCACTGTATTTAAGAGCCTGATATCACCCTGACACGGCGGCCTCAGCCTATTTCCTCCGTCTCTCATGTTGGGAAAACAGGTGTTTTTCACAGTTGAAAATGAGAAGACAAATGCTAACTTCCTGCCCACATCTTCAATGGTGGCCAATCTTTTGTTTTAAGACGGGATTTCCCTATGTACTCCTGGATGGCTTGGGGTTCAATATGCACCCTAGGCTAGCCTTGAGCCTTTAGCAATCCTTTTAGTTTAGCCTCCAGAGTACTGGAATTATAGGAGAGGTGTTAAGCCTTGTTCTCTAAATTTTTTTAAAAAGAGTTTCTTTAGTTAAAAAAATTAAAAAATATCAAAGAGCTAATGTGTAAAATGCCTGTTATGAAAGCATGAGGATCTGATCTTGGGTCCCCAGCACACCTGTAATCCTGGCACACCTGTAACCCTGGCACATCTGTAATCCTGGCACATCTGTAATCCTGGCACACCTGTAACTCTGGCATACCTGTAACCCTGACACACCTGTAATCCTGGTACACCTGTAATCCCGGCACATCTGTAATCCTGGCACATCTGTAATCCTGGCATACCTGAAACACTGGTACACCTGTAACCCTGGCACGCCTGTAATCCTGACACACTGTAATCCCAGCACACCTGTAACCACAGCACACCTCACACCTGTAGCTCCAGCACTGGGGAGGAAGAGACAGGAGTACACCTATGGCATCCTGGCCAGAAAGTGTAGACAAATTTGTGAACCCCAGGTTCAGTGAGATACTCTGTTTTTAAACTGAGAGAGGAAGTGATAAGATGCCTGATCTTGACCTCTTGAAACTCTTCATTTGCATACACAAAGGTGTGGATGCCTACATGCACACTGGCACATACTAGTGCACACACACATGTATGTACATTCATTCATACATACGCAAAGCAATCAGTAAACACCAAGTGGAAATGATTTTCTCCCTGCAAACTTAGGGAGAGACAGAAGTATATTTCCAGAGGATGGCTGTCTGCCTGTGGGTCTGTTGGGGTCAGCAGACAAGACTCCTTCTTTAGGATTCAGAGCACAGGTCAGTTTGGAGGTCTCAAGTAGTGCCCTCCTCCATTTTCTCACCTCAATGGAAGTTCCACTATGGTCACTTGGGGCTACTTTGCTAAGAGCCCCAAGACTGGTAGTCTTCATCATCCCCCTCCCCCACTCACATCTTGCAGAAGCTTTGCAGTCTCAGTGTCTCCTCCTCTCTCAGGGCACCTGTAGCTGCTTAGCTCATTTAGACAGTTGAAGCAAATCCCTGTGCTTCAGCCATTGGTGGGGGTCTCATGAGCCACACACCAGAAGCTCGCCTGTCAAATTCTACTCTCCCACCCTGAAGGGCAGCTCAGGGCATTAGTAATCCCTGATCATAGAGAGACAGAATGAGTACTTTCTGAGTGAGAGGCCAGCTGAGAGAGACAGACTCTGAGACAGGAAGAGACAGGGGCCGATCAATAGGGAAGGAAGGAGGTGAGGAAAGACAGCCTGAAGAAGGTGCCGGTCTCCTAATCCCAGCACGTACTTGAGAGCTGCGTGACAATAGTCACGCAGGTGGCAGAGCATGGTTGGCCCAGTGCAAAGACATCCTAGATGGGTCCTCAGCTTGGAGGGTAGAAGTTAACTGGCCTTCTTCACTGTCCCATCACCCTGGCTAGAGCCCACCAGTAGACACCTCACGGCTTGATTTAAACTCCATCCAATAGACCCGACTATGTCCAGGCTGGCTGGATGAACCCTCCCCAGCCATGTAGCCTACCATCCCCTCCCTATGCTGACTGGGTGAGCCCCACTCCGGCTAGGTGAGCCATGCCCTCCCAAACGTACTTTTCCCGCAGACTGCGCAGTTCCTTCTTTATGTCTGCGTCCTCAAACTCCGAGTCATTGTCACTGCTGATGTAGGATGACTGGGAGTGGAAGGAGGTGATGCTGATGGTAGGGACCTTCACACCTGCCCTACTGGGTGTCTCAGGGCCCAGCGAGCCGGCCCTTGAAGACCTGTGCAGGAAGGCAGTGGCCTTCTTCACAAAGTCACTTGCCACACCACCAGTACCCGGCAGGGAGGACTGTTTCTGCACTTGGGTCCTCCTTCTTGGGCGTTCATCCCCAGAGTCACTAGAGGCAGGTTCCTCAACGCCAACCTCGATGGAGGAGGCTGTCTGTACCCGCCGCACTGCCAGCTTCACCTCAGGGCTAGAGGGGATCTCATCCAGGTAGACATCAGGTGGGGCAGAGTACCGCAGGCTGTGTGGTGATGCCAGAGTCCACTCATCCTGTGTGCTGACCACGGAAAAGCGCCCTACAGTTTTGGCCGGAGAACTGTTGTCCTGCTGCCCTGGCCGCTTATGAGGAGACCCGGAGTCCCGGGCGCCACGCAGCTGGGCTGGGCTGCCCACTGTGAAGGACCCTGGGCCACTCTGCATGGGTGCTGCCAAGGTTTCTCTGGGACCACTACTGTTCTGATCTTTGGGATCCATGTGTGTGGGGATGGAAGAACCAGAGGCATCCTGAAGGAGGAATAGAAATGAAGACTCTGTGAGAACCAGCTGAGGTTAGCATCCCTGCTCCCTTCTGGCAAAGTGTGTATCAAGAGCCTCCTTTACCTGGGGGACACTGGGTGCTGTGGAGGAGTCCGAGGCCACCTGCCCTGCATCACTGTCACAGCCCAGTGTGTTGCTGGAAGATGACTCTGCTGTAGGAACACAACTGCATTACTGAAGTTGGGGAGAGAATAGTGAGGAATGGCTCACAGCCCAGAGGCCCACACAGTGGGAGTATGGCCACTGGGCAGGGAGGGGTGACATTCTGGGGCTCTGAAGATTGAGAATGCACTGTGGTACCCTATCTGTGGCATCTTGGGGATATCATATCCTGGGAGACAGTCACAAGCCTGGGGAAGGGAAGATGAGTCAGGTGGACTACCCTTTTTTAGAATACTCTGTACTCTGGTGGCCAAAACCTTTTCCCCGATGCCTCTGGCTTTAGAAGGACCTAAGCGGATATTGTAGAGCAGATCCCAGCCCTACTTAGAGGGGGACAGGGAGTGCCTGCCACACATCAAGACAAACCACAGACTGACACACGGACTCACATGAGTGTGCCTTGTATTACTCTATATAGGAACCTCATATTCCTATCCCATCCCTGTTATATGCCCCCCACTTGTAGGCAACACTTGATCTCCCTTCCTCATCTTTGCATTCCTCCAGTGACAGGCCCTCAGTACCAACTGCATTCTGTCTATTCCTGTGCCCATTATAAAGTTCATATGTTAGGGGCCAGGTGTGGTGGCGCATGCCTTTAATCCCAGCACTTTGGAGGCAGAGGCAGGGGGATCTTGAAGTTGAAGGCCAGCTTGGTCTACAAAGTGAGCTCTAGGACAGCCAGGGCCACACAGAGGAACCCTGTCTTTAAAAAACAAACAAAAAAAACAAACAAAATATTCACCCATTTAGACCTGAATCAGCATCATCAGTCAGCCTTTTGGAACAATCCCTCTATTGCCTGCCATGACTTCTCAACTCTAAGTATAGGTTTGTGATTGCAGGTAACAAACACCTCTTCTTGGACACAGAGGCTTCATTATCCTTTTATAAAAGATCTGGGATGGAGACCTCAGCTCAAGGCTGGCACTGGGCTAGGGTCACCTGAAGAGCTGCCTCCAACCTCTTGGGGCCCTAGCCCAGAAACCAACAACACAGCTGCCCCTTGGGTCCACCAGGTGGAGCTGGACTGAGCCTCTCACTGGGAAGGCAGTTCAGAGCTGTCATGGACAACAGGGAAGTCACCCTTGCCAGGTCCAGCTGGGTCATAACTCTTCTCCCGCCGATCCCCACGAAATCTGGTGAGGAACTCCGGCACCTTAGAAAGTAGATCAGACTCCTAGGATGAAGTCTCAAATGTTTGATAATGGATCAGGAAGAATCATGTGATCTCAGCAACTAGGAAGGCTGAGGCAGGGATCAATGCAAGGGCAACGTTAGCCTGGGCTACACAGCTATCTCAGAAGATAAAAAGGGCTGGTGAGATAGCTCAGTGGGCTAAGGTACTTGCCACTAAGCCTGGTGATCCAAGTTTAACTCTCAAGAGTCTCATGATCAAAGGAGGGAGCCGACTGATGCATGTTATCCTCTGACCGCTCCACACCCTACTGTGGGACCTAAGACCATCCCAGGAAGTTTGGTAAGGTAGAGCAGGTGGAGACCAGGAGACTCAGTGGGCACACACCCAAGGCTTAGGTGACTCCCAGCTCCCTGCCAGACTCCTGACTTCGAACACGTTCCCTGCTTCTCACATAAAAGTGTGGTCACATAGGCCCAAAACAGAGTTCTCCATGCCAATGAGGTACCTAAAGGCCTGGAGGGCTTAGCCAATAAGCTTCCCTTCCCAGACATTCCTTCCTGCAAAAGGTATTTAATTTCAGGCCCACCCTGAGAAAAGGGGGTATAGTTTTATGCATTCATTTTCCGCCATGACAGCTAACTGTTTAGAACTAATGGACTGTCTCTTTTCATCAAGATCTGCTCTGGGGAGCCATGAAGAAGGCCTTTGCCTACAAAGCTGCAGCCTAATCTCCCACAGAAGGCCTCTGTGTGCTCCCAGACACAATGGTCAGTCATCAAACCTAGGCCAAGGAAAATCACCCTGTGAGACAAGCCAGGGCTCCCCTTTTTCCCCAGCCCACAGCCCACCCTACCACCACTCCATTCTCTGCTCTTCTGCAACTCCCAGCAGTGGGTGCCTGGGTGTCCAAGGGTCAGGAACTCCCGACCTCCCCCCCCCAAGCCAGCTCTGGCTCCCCCATGTCACAGACTTCACTTTCCTACCCCAGAGCGGCACCTCAGCGCTTCCCTACAGCCCAGCACCTACTTCCCTCCCTCCCCCCAGGGAGTGTTGTGGGGTAAGCTCAGTCAGACTCCCTGGAGTTCCACCTCCCCA
Source organism: Mus caroli (assembly GCF_978045245.1). Taxonomy (NCBI): domain Eukaryota; kingdom Metazoa; phylum Chordata; class Mammalia; order Rodentia; family Muridae; genus Mus; species Mus caroli. The sequence continues at coordinate 72,043,007 of NW_028227270.1, read as the reverse complement.
AGCAGTGGTGCACATTGACAGAGTGGACATAGGCCAACAACCCTACACTCCACCAAACCCATGAACCTCAGTAAAGTAAGAGTTCCCCTCAAGGTGCATAGCTACTGGGGCCACAGAGAAGAAAGCAGTGGGGTCTCGGTCTCTCTCTTTCTCCCCTTAGCTGCCCAGTCATTAGGGAGCTGGGGCCTAGGTACATTTCTCACAGGGCCTTAGCAGACCACTCCCATATTTTAGCTTTCGCGTCCCCTGACAGGACTTTCTCTTTGGATTGTGAGAGCAGTTCCTTCTGTCGCTTGATGGGCTATTTCATCCCTGAAAGCATGAGGGTACAAAGGCTCTGGTTCCCAGAAGGCCTGTGGCAACTGCAGTGGTGCCCACTGGTGGAGTGGACATGGGCCTGCACCACTTTGATCTTGAGATGTTACCTGTCATTGGAGAAGATGCACCCTGTTCCCTCTGGGCCAGGGCCCATCCTGCAGGGGCTGTTTCGGACTTTTCCAACTGAAAGAAGAAAAACAAGAAAAGGAGAATTGTGAGTTCAGCTTATCAGCATCTCTGTAACTAACTCCTAAACCACTGATCTGTTACCTCTATAACTGGAACTGTCTCTGGCCTGGCCTGTCTCCTTCATATGAACAACTGAGCTGAATTTGCTTGGTGCCATACACCGCGGGCATGTCACCAAGACAGCCAGTCAGGCCCTGCATAGCTGGGATGCCTGCCTACCTCCAGCTATGGTCGGGGAGTAGGTACTGGGGTGAATCGAGCTACTCACTGAGGGCTGGGTCTGCTGGGTGAGGCTTGGGGTCTTGTCACTCAAGGCTGAGGGAAGGTCTCCTCGCAGGGGCTCCAGGGTGAAGTCTCTATCGCTTGCCTCCATGGGGGTCCCAGCTGAGGCTGAGGAGGTGGGCACGTGCTCCTGGTAGAGCAGAGTCCGAAGTTTCTCATCCAGACTCTTGATGGTGTTGTCCACGAAGCCCACCCTAGGGGGTGGCCCTTCCCCATCAGATTCCAAGGCTGAGGGGGGTGGTGGGGGAGCAGTAGGTCCCAGGGGGGGACTGGGGAGCTGGGGAGCTGCCAGATTGATAGCCCCCACTGTGATGGGCAGTGGGGGTGGTGGCTGACCCGGTACAGATTGTGTGGCCCCAGTGGGAGGGCTGGGTTCTGGCACTGAAGCAGGCAGGGGCTCTCCTTGCGTGCTGACCTCCCTGGTTGAGATGGGCTCCCCCAGACCTGTGGAGCAGCGAGAGGCTTCCAGAGCTGGGGTGCAAGGTCCTTGGCCAGTACTAAGGGGCTGGGCAGTACACTGGGTAGAGTGTGTCTCGGCCAGTGACTGGAGGGTCTCATGGACACTGGCTGGTCCTTGATGAGTCCCTGGACCTCCTGCCTGCATGGCAGTCCCTGCTGCTGACTCTGGCACGGTGCTGGTGGCTGGTGCTGCCGGGATTACAGTAGTCACAGGAGGGGAAGACGGGGCCAAGGGGGCTGATGCTCCACCAGGAGGGTTGCTGGAGCCTGCCTGGCTCAGGAGCTGCTGAGCAGCTGGGAAACTAGGTTTGTCCGTCAAGGACAGCTGGTCTGGATAGGGCGCTGGGTCTAGAAGAAAAAGGGATTAATATCATTTGCCCCGATTCTCTTCATCCAGCCCTTCCCTGTCTACACCGATGACTACCTGCTTGCGACTCCAGCAAACTTATCTTGGTTCCCCCGAGGGGTCAAGTTCCTGTCTGCCATTCTGTCCCCTCATGTTCAGTGCCATCAGCCTCATGGGATGATACTCACATATGAACCTCTGTCCCTACAGAGTACCCTATGGTATTCTACACCATCCTGTTCTCGACATCTGGTTCCAGCACTTGTCATGCGTGGCCTTTGCATGATCACCCATCTGCCTACAGTGTCTATGCTGGACAAAACTTGAACATGAGCCGGGCGTGGTGGCGCATGCCTTTAATCCCAGCACTCGGGAGGCAGAGGCAGGCAGATTTCTGAGTTCGAGGCCAGCCTGGTCTACAAAGTGAGTTCCAGAACAGCCAGGGCTATACAGAGAAACCCTGTCTTGAAAAACCAAAAAAAAAAAAAAAAAAAAAAAAAAAACTTGGACATGAATTTACAAGGTAAAGGTGTCGAGGGAAACAGTAAGCTATATTTTCTTCCATGCCCCCAGAGCAAGGCGAAACCCAGAACCTTCCAATCCACCAGTGCCCGGTGTTTGGAGCATTTGGAACATAGAATCAGCAAAGAATCCAGGGAGTAAACACCCTGGGCATCATGTAAGACACAGTCTGACAGTATCCTGCCTGCTACAGCACTCGAGGTCCTAAAGGCAGTCACAGGGACCATGGTGAGAATCAAGGGGAGGGCACAGGTTGTAGCACATCTCAAACCCATTTCTTACTTTTGAAATGGAAGCCGTGTCCTTTCACAAACATGAACATAATGTGCAAGACTGGCTGGGAAGTTGGCTCCATGGATAAAACGCCTGCTCTCCAAGCATAAACCTGAGTTTAGATCCCCAGTGTCCACCCAGAAGGCAAGCATGGTGGTACACGCCTATAATCCCAGTGCTGTGTGTGTGTAGACAGGTTGATCTCTGCAGCTCACTGGACAACCAGCCTAGACAAATTGGGAAGTTTCAGAATCAATGAGAGGCCCTTTCTCAGAAAATAAGATAGCTGTCTTAAAAAAAAAAAAAAGAAAAAGGTGGAGAGCAGCCAAGACTCCCAATACCAACTTCAGCCTTCTCACGTATGTACATATGTAGACCGCTACGTAGACATGTGCAAACATCATACCAGCACATAGTCTCTCATACACACGTACAATGAAAACCATAATCTGGAGTGGCTACTAGGATCTGAAGCCCCTCTCTTGTCCCCAGATCCACACAGCGCCTCCATCCCTACCACCAAAAGTCAATGACAAACAAGCTCTCCCTCCTGTGGTATTGAGGGCACTGGCATATCTCCTAAAGAGTGTGCTTGCTTCTATGGTCTGAAATGTTCTATCTGTAGGTGGCAGTACATGGGTGCCCTTGTCCAGCAAGGTACACACCCAAAGATGCAGCTGGCCACAGAGGACCTCTGGCCGATAAGGCACCTCCAAGGTGGGGATCGGTGTCCCTCCTATGGAAGTCTGTTAATGCTCACAAGCCCTCTTCTTCCTCTCTTGGGGAGTGGGAGAGGTCTGGCTTCTGATTGTGTTAACAGTTAACATGAAGTCAACCCCTTAAAATTCTCAAATGCACAGCATGGTACTAGCTTGCATAACTGAGTGAAACCTCCTGCATAGTCACTGTCTGTCCTGTTAATCACCACCCTGACTATTCAGCCATCTCCTTAAACTACAGTTGCATGCAGTTGTGCTTTTACGAATGGCTTCTCTCATTCGACACAACACCCCCAGGAATATGTTGTTGCCAATGGCTGGATTTCCCTTTTAATGGCTCAGTAGTGGTAGTCTACTAGGTATACACATGTTCTCTCTGTGCAATATTCTGTTAACATTCCATTTGTTTCCGTGTCTTTGAGTATGGCAAATGATGTTGCATGAACATGGGAGAGCAGATATTTCTTCCGGAATATGCTTTCAGCTCACTTGAATATTCCCATATGTGGGGCCGCTAAATCATGTAACAGTTCAGCTTTGACTTCTTGAAGAAACTGCATGCAGCTTCCTATAACATCTGTACTAATTTACATTCTCACCAGCTGTACAGATGGCGCCCCACTGCTCCACATCCTTGCCAGCATTTTCTGTCTTTTGTCGTTCTTCTGTTTTTACATCTGTGTGCAAGCGTGCACACATATCATGGCATTGGTGTGGTGGTCAGAGGAATCTTGCAGAAGTCGCTTCTCTCCTTCCACCATTTGGGTCTAAGATCTAACTTGGGTCATACAGCTGGAGGGCAAGCATGCTCATCCACTGACTGTCTCAGCTGTCTCAGCTGTGAGCCACCGTGTGGTTGCTGGTGACCAAGCCTGGGTCCTCTGTAAGTGTTCAGGTTTTTTGTTTTAATTTTGTTTGTTTGTTTTCTTTTTTGAGACAGAGTTTCTCTGTGTAACAGAGCCCTGGCCGCCCTGGACTTGTTTTGTAGACCAGGTTGGTCTTGAACTCACAGAGATCCACCTGGCTCTGCTGGGATTAAAGGCATGTTCTACCACACCGGGTTCTAGCAGAACGTGCTCTTCACCACTGAGCCTTATTATTTAAGTTTCTAGTAGTCACATCTATTTAGCTCAAGTTGTTAGATTTCTTACTCCACTTTAAAATTTGTGCCATTTAAAGTTTATCATTTTATTATTTTCTAGGGATTTTTCTTCCTCTCTAAAGCTTTTTTTTTTCTTTTTAATCTTCATTTTCTTTCTTTTCTTTTGGATTACTTGATTTTTTTTTAATTTGGTCTTATTTATGATGATTTTGAGTACATATTTTTGAACAGTTCTTTTAATGGTTATGCTAGGAATTTCAAAGCACATACTCAACTTCCCAACCTTCTTAGTCTTCATTGGAACACACAGCCCATCCAGAGCCACTTCAGCTGGAATGCAGAAGCCTTACAAACACAGATTACGTTGCCTGCCCTCCCACCGCTGTGTTCTGTATCTACGCAGATGAGAAGCTCATCTGCTTCATGGTTCTGAATTTCAGCTGCCACGTTTCAAATGACTTAAGAGCAGAATGGTCTGTTATAACCACCCCCTGATACACACACACACACACACACACAGACACACAGACACACATGGTTGTTCTTCCTACATCCTGATGGCGCTGCCTGGAGTAGTCTCCCTTCTGTCTAAAGATCCTGAGTCTTGCAGAGTAGGTGCTCTGGAAGCAAATTCTCTCAGTCATCTTTATTTGAGAATGGCACCATTTTGTTTCTGTCTCTAAGGGGCATTTTCTCTGAAGACAGTGGTCTTGGGGCCTCTCTTTCACTCCCTTTCAAATGTGTTGGCTTCTGGACATCATGGCTCCCACTGCTGCTCTCTGAAGTTCCCCTTCTTTTTGGTGACATCATTTTGCTGGCTGCCTTTGCTTTCCAGCAGACCGATGCTGTGTTCAGGCATGGTTTTCTCCAGTCTCACCTGCGTGGGGTTTGCTTGGTTTCCTAAATATCCAGGTTCCACCTCTGGCAAAACTTGAGGTGCTTTCAGCATGACTTTCTCTACATCTTTTCCTGTGCTCTCTTTCTTCCCGAGCTCTGCACAACGTCAGAGCTTCAGCAGGCCTTTGAAGCTCTGCTCATTTTACCCCACTTTTCTTCCCTGTGTTCCAGCTACATAATTTGCAGATAACTATTTCAATTTTTAGTGTTAAAACTTGCATGCATTCTTCTCTGTCTCTTTCTTCCCCTGACACCTTCTTAACATTTGTTTCAAGAATGTTTGTGACTGTTGGTTCAGTCACATTTATAATGGCTGCTTTGAGAGCCAGATCATCGAACTTCTTTGTCATCTCACTAATAGGCAGGTTGGCTGTTTCCAGAAAGCTGACATTTCCTAGGTTTCTACTTGCCAAGTAATTTTGGGTTCTATTTTCAATATCTTGAATGACATATCAAACTTAAAATTTTTTTTTGCTGCTATGGTGAATGCTGGTATTTTTGCTTCAGCCCATGGTCAACATGACCAGGAACAATAACCTACAAATTGCAGTCGGCCTTCTGTGAGCCATGGTTACAAGCTGGTTCAATTTTCAATACTTTTTTTTTTTTTTCAGGACTAATCTATTTGAAACTGATACAGTCTCTCGGAAGCCAGTCAGAAACCTGGGTAGAGTTTATCCCTTAGCTTAGTTCCCAGTTTTATATGCTAATCAGGGTGCCACCTGTGTGTGCACATGCACACACACACACACATGCACACACAGCCCCTGAGAGTGTATCAAAGGCTTCAGCTTCCTGATACTATCTTCCAAGTTTCTCCCATTTTGTGCCCTTGTGAGATACTTCTTGATTCCCTTGGACTTCCCGCTCTGAACCGCACTGGCCAGAAACCAGCCAGTTTTATGACTGTGCCAAGTCGGGCTGGGCAGTGGAAAACAGGAAAATCAGCAGGTTTCAGGGATGCTACTACATACAGCTCCAGAGTTCTCCCGTCAAGGTTCAGCTGGCTCCTGCCCCATAGGTTTCCATAGGCACCAGGATTCCTCTCTGCAAGCCTGCCTCTTGACACAGCCTCAGCAGGGACACCCAGATGCCTGGCCTTTACAGCCCTTCTCTCTCCAGTGTAGTGGCTGCGGCCTTGCTTAGACACTCCTGTAGGCTGGGAGATGGTCCCAGTTACAAAGGGGCCAAGCAAGATTCAGCTTATATCTGGTATCTGTACCCCAAATTCGGGCCTGATAAATTTTCGCTGTCTTCAGATTTCCAGTGCCTTTGCCATGTGACTGTCAGAACTCATCAAGTATTTGGGTTCTCCTCTGTGGATAATTAATACAATGAGCATGTCTGTCACCTACTTTTCCACCCCAGATCCCCACCATATTCAAACTTTCTATGAATGGTTTCCAGGCTCATCAGTTTGTAGATGAAGGGCGAGGGTTTAACTGCGTTCTTAAGTGCCACTTCACTATCTGTTGATGGCACACCACACTGTGACACTCCACGGTCCTTCTACTTTATGGCATGCTAAAATGTACCTGCCTTGTGACCGAGGTTGGACTTTCCTCAAACCAGGGAGTGTGTATAAGCCAAGGAAAATGGATTATGGGAAGAGACCCTCATTGTGAAAGTCACTCTTCGAGTGAGGTCACCAGCCCCTGGCCTCTCAGGAGAGGCTGAGCTCCCCGCCAGTCATCCTTCACTGAACCTTACTAGTAAGATAACCTTCTCCCAGTGGTAACGGAATCTCCAAAAGTACGATGCAATTCCCTGCAAACATACAACCAGGAGACAGGCTAACTTACATGTCCTCTTCATGAGTGCAGTATGATGGAAACCCAAGCTATTTCATGACCAGTTTTCTTGCCAAGTGATGAGGAAACAAAGCTTACGTTTGTTCCAGTGACTAGTTCAGCCTTCTAAAGCCACAGATACAAAAATCAAGACTTAGCCAACGGCGCTGAAGGAAAAGTTTGCAGATATCCGTGGAGACAGGTGCAGGCAGTCTCAGAAGACTAGCACACGGACTCTCATCTACACGACAACCGAGAATTATGTAGTCTCAGAATCCCACCTCCCCATGCAGAGAGCATGTCCACCAAGGGTGTACTGAAGGTGACAAAGACAGGTGGGAGAGTCACTATATACAATCATTATGCTGGCACCTCTTGTGAGTGGCACATATGATAAAGACGGCTCAGGCCAGTGCTGCCCTGATGGAAACAGTAGAGAACAGGAAGAAGTGGTAACATGGCCTGCAGGCTGTCCTGAGCTTTGGAGTGACAGTATGGGTCAGCAGCAGCAGCTTTCACGGTACTCAGTACCCAACGTGTCCTAGCACAGGGCTGGACAGACAGAAGCTCCTGGGTTGCTATGGGCGGGGGTCTGGGTTCTGTGCATTCCTACCTTGGCTGGCTTCTGGCTGCAAGGAGCTTAGAGGAAGTGGGGGTGATGATTCAGAAGTGTCTGTTGCTGGGTGTTCAGCCACTGGACAGATGATAAACCACCTCTTTCCCGTGTGCAAGACTGAGAAAGAGAGCACAGAGAGGTGCTGAGAGGGAGCCGGTACCTCCAGGCTAGGGGGCGCCGTACCACACCCCATGAGGCACACTAAGAAGCTCATTCCATCTGTGAGCAGGGACTCAAGCTCTCTCTTATAATCCTAAGCAGCTTCGCTCCATGGCTTCCTGCAGGCCCCTTGAAAGGAGGCCTTGGGAAAGGGCTTCCATTGGCTCCTTTCAACCAGAAGAGTGTAGGATGGGCACCCAGTCCAGGGAGCCTCACTGGCTGCTGGAGACTATCAGAAAGGCTTGATTTCAGTTCTTGGGATGTCTACAGCACCAGCCTTGAAGGAATTGATGGCAGCCAGAGGTTAGTAGCTGCTGGGACAGGGTAGCCATAACCAACTGAGAGACCAACATCACCACTCCCACAATCCTTCTGGTGCAGTGGCCAAAGCCTGGTGCTGCTATGCTCAACAGGGAACTTCTGTCAAATGCCTGCTTTAGAGCACAGAGGATACAGGGAAGCGGTTCTTCCCTAAGACGGGCCTGCCTTACCTTTCCGAGACAGACTTACCATTCTGCTGATAGACAGGGGCATTGGCTTGGGACTGTCCGTTCTCCTGCATGAGGGAAAGGGATTGTGGGTCAGAAGCCTTGCTCACTGAGAGCTTTTTTTTCTGAGCTTCTTGCCTGCTGCATTCACCAGCATGCCCTGGGGACCTGGGCTCTCACCTCCCCCGTGGCCAGACCACAGGTACCCAGGTGTGGAGGGCTGGTCCCTGTATCAGAGCCATGGTCAGCATCCGTGTCCTCACTGAGCATGTCTTCTGCCTTGTCCATGACATCCTTCATCTGCTCGATGAAGGTCTCTCGCTCAGCGGGCAGGATAAAGTCATGCTCTACCTACAAAGAGACATGGGACTGCAGGTGACATCCTTCCCTAGACTATGGCTGCTTGAGGGCTCTATCAAGGATGCACATACCTCTTTCCTGCCCTAGGTATCAAGGGAAGTCAAGACAAAGGGCATGCCCCCTGGTTGGGTCTGAACATCCAAGGGAGAAAGTTAATGGCCCAGGAGACATGGGAATGTAGTTGAAGCTGAAAACCCTATCCCACACAACCAGATGGCCTCATGTGGCATAGCTTTCCTGGAGCAAGAGCTGAACCCCAGGCTAGCTCAAGAATTTCCAAGATAGGTACACCAGTACTAGGTTTTGGGCAGAGGGCCTAATAGGGACTCAAGCACCAGACAATGAGCCACACCTATTTTCCCAATAACAATAACAATACTATTATTTGTTTGTTTATTTTCAGATAGGGTCTCAGTGAGTAGTCCTGGCTGTGCTAGAACTCACTATGTAGACCAGGCTGGCTTCTAACTTCCACAGATACTCCGCCTCTGTCTTCCAAGTACTGAGATTAAAGGTGTGCACCACTATGACTGGTTCCCCAGAAATCTTTCCTATTGGCTGTCTTTACATTTCGTCTTCACAGAGCTCTTGCCTTACAGCCACATGGCTCTCTTCTCAGCTCTTCCAAAGTTGGCCAAGGCAGACAAAACTGAACTGAACAGGCAGATCTCTGAGTCCCATCCTTGTGGCTGTCCCAGTAAGGAACAATACCATGATCTCTCCAGCTAATCATCTTTGGACCTTGGTGTCCAAGCACAACAGGGCTTTCCAGCATCCACTTATACAAGATACTGTCCTCCTGGCAGGCTAGGTCTGAGTCCAGAAACCCATGATTCTATAAAGCCTGCATTGGCTGCCTCCTCATGGTCAAGAATTTCTTGTAGAATTGACTCTCTTCCATTCCTCACCCAGAAGTAGAGAACAGCAAAACAGCCCAGGCCTGGGATAGGAAGGTAACTAGAGGGCTAATACCACAGCCTAGATACCAGGGCCTCCGGGCTAACCTCACCAGGATACAGTCACTGTCCTTAATGCTCCCGTGGGCAACCTTGGCCCACTGTGTCTTGGCTACCTTAGGCAGATTCAGCGTGACTTATCTCTCCCTGGACAAAGAGCTCTAGGGAGACAGCAACTGTCTTCTTTCCTAGGGCACTCCAGTACCAGCTCTTTCTAACCATTCTTCTCATTCATACAAGTGTGTAGCCTCATACATGCCTGGACCATCCATCCTCTGTGGGTGAGCCTGCGGCTCCTACAAGATAGCTGAAGAGCAGTGTTCTTCCAACCACCTAGATAAAACCCCCAGGAGTACCACTACTCCCCCAGATGAGGCTGAGGCTGCCCTCCTTAGCTACGCACCCCTGAGTGTGGCTTGAAGCCTGTATGTAGTCAAGAGCACCCAGATACGTGCGTGACGCAGGCTGAAGCATGCAAGAACATATGGAGTGCTGCAAATCTGGCAAAACTAAACAAAAGCCTCTTATGGCTTCCTGATAGGAGTATGTTTCTTCTTCTTCTTCTTAAAGAGAAATTAAAGAGATCAAAAACACATTTAAAAATACAAAAGAGAAAAACTTAAAACTTCAGGGTTCAAGTATAAATAGAAACCAAAACCAAGCTAATTCAAACATCTGGTTTCCTCTTTACAATGGTCTGCCAGGGTAATAAGCCCAAGACCCAAGGAATGGAGGGTCCCACGTGTGGCAAGATGGTCCCAGATGAGGCAAAGCTTGTCTAACTAACACCTATGATGATTAATACTAATCATCAAGCCAAAGGACCTGGAATCACTCAGGAGACAAAGCTCTGGGCACTTTTTAACTTTAGGGTCACTGAGGTGGGAAGGCCCATCCTAAATGTGGACTGGAGTGCCGGACTGAGTACAAAGGAGAAAGCTGGCTGGGTACCCGAATTCCTCTCTCTCTGCTTCCTGACTGTGGGTGCAAGGTGACAAACCACCTCACACTCCAGCTGCCAAGACCTTCCCTAGCCGTGAGCTAAATTAAACGCTTCTTTCCTTGCTTCTGTCAGGTGTTTTAACTCCCACGGCGCCCCCCAGTCCACCATCGACACCTGTGCTTGCCCTGGAGCCTCTGGATGCCTCCAACCCCAAAGCAAGGGGCAGGGAACAAGGCAGAGGGCCGTGGGAAGCATGGATTGCTCATGAACTGTCTGTACAGTTACATACTGCTTGGTGGGGAGTTCAAAGAAGGGAAAAGCAATAGGATGAGAGGAGGGTTAGAATCCAGGGGAAACCTGAGACCAAAAGGATGCAATTTAGATTGAGAACTGTACAGGTGCTTTACATCTGAATTGTCCTTACCAAGGAGTCTGGGGAAGAACCCACAAAAACCACCTGCAGGAAGCTGATGCTCTCCCTGGATAGCCACAGCTCTGGGGACAGTTGCTAAGTTTTGTGCCCAACCCACAGGCCACCCAGACACCTCCATGTTGGACCGAACTCAACGTTTTAACTCTTACAAGAGCCTAAGGACTTCAAGGAGGCGGCCTCAGCCCTGGCCCAGCCTTACCATGTACGTGGCAATCTCATCCGGAGCGTCCCCATCGAGGTCAAACTTGAAGGTCACCATCTTATGGTTATGCGTTTCCAGCTGACACTCCACCATCTTGTCCCCCGTGTTACATACCTGTGGGAAGCCATGATCAGATTGCAGAGGAATTCATAACCACGTGCCCCAAACAGCAGCCACTCACATTCAGGATAGTGAGCCGGGGCCGGCTGGCCCTCTCCTGCCGTGAGCGTGCACGAGTGGACCTACGGTGGTGTTTCCGGGCAGTCCTTCCCTCCAGCCTGCCCCCTCCAAAGGTGCCTTCACAGCTGTCACTCAGATCTCTTCCAGAGGTGACATCAGAACCTCCAAAGCTGAGGGAAAACCAAGAATGTTAACAGCATTATGTGGATTACCAGAAAACCCACTCTAGTCAGTCCAGCCTTGGAGCTTTAAAGCCTTAAGTGCCTAAAGTTGTGACCTGTAGAGATGAAGGTACCCAGCCTTCAAGGGGAGCCAAGACCTCTCTTCCTCCAGTACCCATTCAGTATCACCCAGGGGCCAGGGGAAGCACTAGCTTCCCTGTGATGGGCTGGATGGTCCTGTAGGCCTTTTGCCTGTGAAACGGGTCTACATGCTTCACTTTGCCCATGGGAGCAAACAAGACCTCAGACACTCTAGGCTGTTGTGAGGACTGTAGAGTCTCACATGAGCATGGAGTCCTGCATGCACAACATCCAGTTTTCTGGGATGGGGGGATCCCAGCTAACTCCCATACCCACTTCAATAAAACCAGCACTGCTACCCAGGATCACAGGAGGAGAGACCTGAACATCTGGGCCTAGGCATACCATAGAGTACTGAGGCTCTGCCCATTATCTTCCCTTTGTGGAATGTCCTCACCACAAGGACTAATGCCAGGACCCACAGCTCAGCAGGGACCAACAACAACCAGACCACAACCTGGACTGACAAGGTCTAGTACCAGGACCCATAGCCTAGCAGGCAGAGGCTGACAGCAACCAGGATTCATCCTGGATTGACAAAGATCAGAAAGACAGTCCCTGAGCCACTCTGGGTCAGAGTTGGAAGGGGGGGGGGGCATGATATCTGTTAAAAATCCTGATAGTGTCCTGGCAAACTAGGGCAGGATCTGAATGAGTGTGCCAAGCAGTACTAGGCTGGGCCAAGCTGGCTCCTGAGCCTGCACCCCCCACCCATCCTGAGGGCAAGGTAGAGCGGTACCTCTCAGAGCTCTGTGGGGGGCCAGGGGGTTTGTCTTGTGAGACCTGCTCCTAAAATAAGAACAGAATAAAGAGAACAGGGTTACACTGTGCGGATCTGCCTCCCCTCGGTGGTGAGGCCAGCCACAGCATGCAGCTGACTCCCTGCCTCCTCTGAGGCTCTCTCCACACAGGGCCCAGTGTGTGGCGAGGGTAAGCTTGAAAGGCTTAGAGGCAAGCAGATTCTTGAAACCCAGGGCTGCTTCCTTCCACAAACTGCTAACCTACTTTGATCATTCCTTAAAAAGGACACACAGGGTTTGTGAAAGCCCTCGGCAACCTGCATACGGCTCTCTGAGGAAAACCCATTTCTGAAATTCATGCTTGTCCTCCTAATGTGGGCCAGTACAGAGGGAGAGAGGCAGAGCAGCTTGCAGTATCTGTTCCAGAGAACACTGTGCCTCAGGCAAACTTCCCTCACCTCGACGGCTGAGACCCCAGGTGGCTTGAGCAGGGAACAAGGGGCACACACCTCTTGAGCCACTTCCACCATCAGCTGGACTGCAGGGCAGGGGCTAGCAACTGCAGGCCCAGTGGGCAGAGGTGGGTTTGTTGGCAGGAGGAGTGCAGAGGTCTGTGCGGGCGCACTCTGAGAAGCTGCGACCACTGTAGGGGCCAGAGAGCTGGGGACCTTGGGCAGGAGCTCAGGGACAGTAGGCAGCAGAGTATCTGGCAGAGGAGGGGAAAGGACAGCAGGCGGCAGGGACACAGCAGAGACTGGAGCAGCAACGTCCGCGGTGTATGAAGGAGGGTGGCCCAGCAGGACCTGGGGGGCACAAGGGATAAGAAGAACACAGGCTGGGTACCAGGGGGCAGTGGCAGAGGCTGTGCCCAGCCACATCAGTGAGCACACAGGTTAGGCAGGATGAAGAAATGACTCTTTCCTATCCACGTGTTCCCCGGAAGCAATCCTTGCCCAAAAGCACATCTGGAATAATCTGGATTTGGCAGAAGGGATCGTACACGAGCCTCCTCACACACCTCTGTGTGGGAATACATCGATCGGCCTAGACGCCTAAGAACTTCAGGAGAAGCCCAGATGAAGAGTCACAAGGCAACACACACTTAGTATCTGAGCTGGGCTCTGGTGGTTTCCCTGGCATATCAGTGTCCTGCTTCTCTGGCCTTCAACCTAGTTCAGAGCAGGGGGTAGCTGTTTCTAGCCACAGGTGCACCCTAAGAGTGCTCAGGTACCTGCCATCTCTCAAGTGATGCAGAAGTCTAGCTATACTTCCCCCTCTCCTGCCCCGTGGGTGTTTCTCTCTAACACTTCTTTGGGGAATCCAAAGTCAGAGAAAGAAGAGGCCATAGATTTCAGTGTGGCAACACACCATCCACAGCCCCGGGGGGTGGGGGCTGAGAGATTGGAAATTCAGTCACTATCTCTCAGGAAAGGGAACAGCAACATTCACTTAGACCTGTACTTGGTTAGCCACCCCTGCAGGGTCAGGGGCCACTTCTTTTCTGCACACACACACTCCCTCTGCTGGAAGAGATGCCGGAGGGCAACCAGCCCAGCTCATCAATAAACTTTTAGAAGCTAAACCTATTAAAAAAAATTATTAGGGGGTCAGTGTCCTGGATAGTTTTGTGTCAACTTGACACAAGTGAAAGTCCTTAAGAGAGGAGAGCGCGCCTCAGTTGAGAAAGCGCCTCCCTAAGATGAGGCTGGAGGGCTGGGGGCCAGCCTGTAGAACATTTCCTTAATTAGTGATCGATGGGGAAGGGACTAGCCCACTGTGGGTGGGGCCGTGCCTGGGCTGATGGCCCTGTGTTCTGTAAGAAAGCAGGCTGAGCAAGTCAAGGTGCCAAGCAAGCCAGAAAGCAGCGCCCTCCATGCCCTCTGCATCAGCTCCTGCCTCCAGGCTCCTGCCCTGTGTGACTTTCTCCTGTGATGATAGGTGACACGGAAGTAGAAGGCAAATAAACCCTCTCCTCCTCAAGCTGCTTCTGGTGACAGTGTTTTGCCACAGCAATAGTAACCTCAACTAAGACAGTCAGCAAGATGGCTCAGCGGGTAAAGGCTCTGCCATCAAACCTGATGACCTGAGTTTGATCCCTAGGACCCACACGGTAAGAGGAGAAAATCAACTTCTGCAAGTTGTCCTCTGACCTCTACATGTGTACAACACATGAACAACTCCACCTATTAAATAAATAAATAAACAAACAAACAAGCAAGCAAGCTATTTAAAAATAAAAAGAAACCAGGCCTGGAGATTGAGCACATACTGCTCTTGCCAAGGACCCAAGTTCCTTTCCCAGAATTCATGTCGGGCAGCTCACAACAATCTGTAACCCTGGCTCTACAGGGACCCAGTGCTTCTGTGGACACCTCCGCTCATACATACGAACATACCTAGACAAATTATTAAAAATAAAAACAAATCTTTTTAAAGATTAAAGGTAAATTAAACCCCTAGAAGCTCTATTAGTCAATTGAAGAACCCACCAATCAATCTGCAGCAACCAGAAAGGCCAGCAGGAGAAAAAAGGCCCAGGACACAGAGACGGTGCCAGACCCTGCTCTCCTGCACCCAGAGAATACAGATGGTGCCAGACCCTGCTCTCCTGCACCCAGAGCATACAGATGGTGCCAGACCCTGCTCTCCTGCACCCAGAGCATACAGATGGTGCCAGACCCTGCTCTCCCGCACACACAGTCGCTGCTTAGCCTCACCCCAGCCATCAGTGAGCTCAGCAGACACTGACAACTCACTCTTGCAGCTCACTCAGTGAGAACACAGGACCAACAAATTTCTTCCCACTGGCTTTTCAGACAAATGTGTTCTGGGGGCCAATAAACACAACTCCTGCCCCCATCTCCAAACACAACTGTCTCCAGAAATGAGAAAGTGGGACGTCGAATTGAGGGGGTTGTGTACGCGCTCTGAGTGAGCAGCACAAAACTGAGCCACATATCATCTGACACCAGGCTGTCCCCCTGGACACTTCACAGCAAAGCCAGGAGGAGGTGTCGGTTTGCATCAGAGGTTCATATGTCAGGGGACGTGCCTCAGCTTCAGAGCTGTCGAGGTGTAGTGTCGGGGTAAGGTCAAGTTTGGAGAATCTCTCAGGTGAAAGGGTCAGGTGGGAAGATGAGAGAGAGAGAGAGAGAGAGAGAGAGAGAGAGAGAGAGAGAGAGAGAGAGAGAATATATGAATATGAAGGGGGGGGCGGGCGCTGCCACATCAGTCACCCAGTGGGAGACATCCCAGTAAAGAAAGCTTCTAATGAATGGTCTCTGAATTCAGAGGGAGGGAGGCCCAGGTCTGCTTTCTTTTCCCCTTCACGTGGGTTTAAACAGAACAGACCAGAAACTCAAACATAAATGCCCTATGCAGGTGTGTGAAGCTACATGGCAGGCCTCTTGCAACAAGGCAAGCATCCCTATATACCACACATCTGTTCATAATCAGCCTGGCACACTGTACCAATCTCCACCTGACACCAGGGCAGTTGAACATCATCATCTTCCACCCGGCAGCTCAGTATCCTCAGACCCCCTTACTGCTCTCTGCTTTGTTCCCTCTGTTCACACAGGAATGTGCATTCTGCTTTGCTTTGTGGTCCGGGAAGGATTAGCCTAGGGTACATGCAAGTCCTGGTACCCACAGAGGGGTCACTTGAGGCCAACAGGACTGCCAGCACTGGCCTGAGGCTGAGGGAGTGCTCAACCACAAAACAGAGGTAGGGAAGGAGTGGGGAACACGTCGGCCATCCTGATGCCCCCAGCTCCCGAAGAGGCAGCCGATGTTCCACTGCCTCAGGTCTCTGTCTCCAACATTCTCTTCATAGGAAAGGCTAACTGGGGCCCGAAGATGGCTTAGAGTTAAGAGCACTTGTTGTTCTTGTAGAAGACTTGAGTTCCATTCCCTAGCATCTACATGGTGACTTACAACCATCACTCACTCCAGTTCCAGGGAACCTGACACCCTGTGCCAACCCCAGGCAGGTACATAGATAGTACATTACTTACAAGTAGGCAAAACATTCATACACATAAAATTAAATGCATGCTAAAAACAATAGAGAGAGAGAGAAAGGTTAACCACAGGACAGAACTGCCTTCCTGCCTGGTCCTATGTACCTTTGAATTTAGGTACTAATAGGAGTCGTGGCCTTGTAATGGGAACAGCTCAAGAACATCTTAAAACTAGTCCTCAGGGATCTCCAGGCACTGAGTGTTAAGTCCACCCCGACAGTGGATTACCTGGGTCCCTGAGGCAGCAGTTGGAACAGCCTGCTCAGGTAGATGAACGACACTGGGCTGGACAGGCTGAGGAGGCACAGGTGAGGCCAGCTGCGGAGGGGTGGCCCGTAAGCTCTGCACCGTGTGGTGGGGTGAGGGTGGGATGTCTCCAGGTACCATCTGTGGAAAGGCTGCTGGGTACACAGGCTGGGCTGGGATCTGGGTTGGGATCTGGGCCACCGCTGGATGGATAGACAGTGCAGCCACACCCTGCGGGGCCACGGCCAACAGGGGGATAGCAGCTGGTGCATTTGGCACGATGGTCTGACAGGGCACAGCCAGGGGTGTTCCAGGGGGGTGAGGCAGCTTGACAGCCTGCAGAGGCAGGGCCGGTGATGTGGGCAGGGGCGTTGTGAGGCTTGGCAAGATCACAGCAGGTGAGAAATACTGAGGTGGTGGCACGGGGGCCACGTTTGCGGCCGGCAGGTCAGTGAGGGTCTGAGGGAGGCCATCGAGTCCTGTTAAGGGGGTGATGGGGGGGACCACAGGCATCTGAGGCATCTGAAAAAGGTATAGCAGCACGTTAGTCAGGCTGCCATCCGGGGGCCTGCAGCATCTGTGGGAAGTGGCTCAGCCTCCCAAACAGCTGCTAGTGATGAAGTGGTTCCTAGTAAGCTGCCATAGAGCATTATAAACACGGTCAAGCAGAACAGGAGATCCACGTGCTGGATATGCCTCTGGCACCAGCATGGAGCAGTCGGTGTGTCCAAATCTCCAATGGGCTGGCTGGTGGCTCCAAGGGAGGTAGGATTGCTCTCATATGGAATCAGAGGATGACCACAGGGCTCTTACTATCAAAGCTAATGGGCTAGCCTAGACACGGAGTTTCTCATCAGCCCAAGGTCTCATCCTGTGAACTCCATGGAAGCCAGCCCCTTAGAGGGCTCTCAGCATAACCTTTGATAGGTGAGGCAATGCCATTCACTTCCTGTAGCATCCGGCTGGCCGGCCGGCTGGCCGGCCTGCCTTCCTTCCTTCCTTCCTTCCTTCCTTCCTTCCTTCCTTCAAGATTTATTTATTTTACTTATATGAGTACACTGTAGCTGTCCTCAGACACACCAGAACATGACGCCAGATCCCATTACAGATGATTGTGAGTCACCATGTGGTTGCTGGGACTTGAACTCAGGACCTCTGGAAGAGCAGTCAGTGCTCTTAACCACTGAGCCATCTCTCTGGCCGCATTTGGCCTTTCAACAGCATACAGTTGAGAACCTTCTGTTTGTTCTCTTCCTATCAGGTAGTGCCTGACCTGAAGGGTTAAGTAAGCACTTTGGCCTCCATAGCTATTCCCGTAAGCAGTGCTCTGTCTGTGTGATCACAAGTATCATGTTAATTACACCTCTGTACAATTATGAGGACACACACACAAACTCACAAATCCACTGTGCTGCATGTGACAAACAGCTAAAAGCCACCTGCAGTGACAAGTGCACCTCTAAGGATTCACCCTTAGCTGGCTTCTCAGAGCTCTGCAGGACAATCCTCCAAAGCAAGCAAGTGGCTTTCTATGCCCACCCAGTCACCACAAGGAGAGCCTTGCCCTTGGCTTGGACCAACCCTTTCCTATCCTGGTTAGCAATCCAGAAATAATGGGATGACAGCTACCTCACTCACTCCTTGAGGGACCCCCATATACACCACTCATACCCAGAGGGATCTCAGCCTGGGACAGAGGGAAAACAGACAAAAGAGGCTATGCCCAGGACCTGCCCTGTTCTGGCAGTCACAGGTGCCCTGAAGCATGAGACATACAATACACAGGGTATGATACCATGCTGCTAAACCTACCTCCCTAGCTAGAAGCCCCTGGAGACACGCATGAACAGGCCCGGTCCATGGCCTGGTACCCCACCCCCGGGGTGAGCAGAATATGGGCCAGAGGTACCTGCGGAGGGACTTGAGCAAGAGGTTGCAGAGGTGGCTGTGGCATCTGGAGAGGCTTCAGCTGAGCAGGGGCCACGACCTGGGAGGTTGGAGCCAGGTATGGAGGCAAATGAGAGGGTACTGGCTGGACAGTGCCCATGGGCTGTGGGGCCAGGACCTGTGGCAGGGTAGGTGGTTGGGCCATTGGAAGAGGCTGGAGGAAGAAAAGGAAGCCTTGTGCTCAGACACAGGAGAAACCCAGTGCCCAGGCTCGCACAGACTCGCACAGGCTCGCACAGGCTTGTACAAGCTTGCACTTGCTCATTTACATAAACCCTCCCCTACACGTACACTCCCACATATACACTCAGATTCACACACACACACACACACACACAGTGTCCCCATCATTTGCATATACACCCCTGCATAACTTCAAGACTGTATGTTTTCACACACAACACTCACATGCACACAGCGAATTCCATTCACAACATACATCCACATACGGCTCACAAACTCCTGCTAATCTGGAGCCGGCTTATAAAACCATTAGGTGTAAGCAGTTTTCCGTGAGCAGGCCTTGTGTTACAAACTGCAGACCTCCCCCATAAGGGGGACTATTTAAGAGGATAACATGAAGTGTCATGCTTACCTGCTGAACTGGGGGTGCTGGCTGGCTTGGGCCCGTGGGCACAGGGGTGCTGGGTGGTGGCAGCACAGGGGTGAAGCTCATGGAAGATTCTGGAAAATGCTGCTGGAGGAGTGGAGGGCGGGCAGGGGGTGGCACAGGGCCCACAGACAGGCCAGGCTGCGGAGGATAGGCTGCATTCAGTGGCTACCCTTGGCCCTTCTAATTCCTGTGCCCAGCCCCCTCCCCACCTTCTGAGCAAGGTGACTCAGAAGAAGCCAGGTGTGGTGGCCTTACAACACCATTGACAATGCTGAAAAGCCACATGTGGTCACAGCTCCCAAACAGGGTGTGTTCCAGAACATAAGGCCCGTGGATATTACTCAACCATGTAGAAAGACCACCACGGAGGTTTTCAGCACTGTAGAAAGACTCTTTAGGATATAGGCTGTGGATACTTATGACAGACATGATTCAGACTACAGAGGATGAATCCATACGGATAGTTCATATTGTGGAGAGATACAAGCATATAACCTGCAGCTATTGGGAAGGTACCAGCACCCACAAGAATGGGAACAAAGCTAGTATAGTGAAGCCTTTGGCAAGGAAAGGGCCCCTGAGACTTAGCCACTAGGGGACAGAAACAGGGCCGCATGTAGGAAGGGTACTGGTGCGTGCAGCCAACAAAAGAACAGGAAACCAGTCCACGGAGGCCAAGGCTGAGGAGTTGCTGCTACTTTGTCAATATTTTTCAGGCTTCCTTGGTTTTGTTTTGTATAAAAAATTCATGTGCATGGTGTTTTGCCTGTGTGTATGTCTGTGACGCCAGAAGCAGAGACTGGATCCCATGGTACTAGAGTCAACGATGTTTTTCAGCCACCATGTGAGTGCCGGGAATCAAACCCGGTCCTCTGCAGTCCTGTCTTACTATGTTTTGCTCTAAGCATCTTCATTGTGCAGAGACAGAGTCCATAGCACTTATGAGAAAACCTCTGTCTATGCAGAGTTTACTTTACAACAGTGAGGGTATTGGCAGTGGAAGGGCTGTGCGGAGCATCTCTGAACATAAGTTCAAGGCTCAGAGGAGAGATTGATGTCCATCGCTCTTCAGCAGACTTTCCTAGGACATTGCTGGGAGGCAGAGGAACAGGGATTTCCAAAACACCCTCTCGCTTCTCCTTCCTGATACTTTAGGCAATAGTGTGGGGGAATAGGTGTATTTGGGATCAAGTCTCAAAGTCGGATTTACCTAAAACCATAGACAGGTGAGTTGGCCCCAGCTAGACCACGTCAAGACAAATTGGGTCACTGTATGTGGCTCAGAAGCAAAGGCAGGGCCTAGTGACCCTTTACTTCTGGTGGTCTTCCATTTAGTCCTCCCCCTCCTCCTGAACCCCACTGAATCCCAGAGGTACATCACCACAGCAGTCTGCTTCAGAAAATACCAAGAGGCCAGGATGTACTGTCCACAGCACAGCCATACTTTCTGTCTAAGTTATCTTTACATCAGGAGGCAGGGAAAGAGGACGAAACGCTCTGGCCCTGAGTCTACAGCTGTGGTTTCTGCCCAGTCTCCTGACTGACATGTGGAGGGTGACACTGAAGACCCATAGGACTGAAGGGGCCTGGTGAGGACCAGCAGTTAGTACATTACAGCCCTAACCATGATTGGAAGGCATGAGAGAGGCAGGCAGGACATTTTGGCTCAGCCCCAGCTTGTAAGAACAAGCAAGCCTCTGGGGCAGCAGGTCCTCTTATAAGAGGTCTTCTGGCCATTTAAAACCAAACCTCATTTCATTTTGTAAATTGAATAAAATTGCCAATGTGCACATCGCAGCGAATCCTGGGGCTCAGGGAAGCAGAGGCAGACAAAATCCTGTGTCGATTGCTTTTCCAGAGGTTTGCTGGGCCTTTGGAACTGTTCCACTCTGTGTGGACACAGGGAAGAGAACCTGTGTGATCGAGGACAAATGCCACACAGCAGAGTTCAGCCAACGCCAAGAAGGCACCACAGCAGCCCAAGACTGTGACAACAGCGGGTACCAATATGGTGGGGGGCAGCTCTCGAGTGACGGGGTGGGGATGGAGCCCATCCTCCGGCCTTAATCGCCCTCTCAGAACTCAGCTGCACCACCCAGGTCATAGGCAAATTCTTAGGCTGACCGCTAAGAAACGTGAAACAAGAATTTTCCTCAATGTGTAGAGAAAAGGCAAAAATCACAGGGCTTGCCATACAAGCATAAAGGCTCGAGTTTGCATCCAGAGCACACCTGTACTCTCAGTGACAAGGGACTCTCATGAGGCAAGGGACAGGGAGGGTCACAGAGGCCTGTTGGCCAGCCAGGGAGCTCCAAGTTCAGTGAGAGAAAAAATAAGGTACAGACTCCTGATGCAGGTCTCTAGTCTCCATATGTACATACAAGGGTGTTTGCACCTGCACATACCACATTACACAAACACAAAATAAAATAAAGGCCCTGCCTGACTCCTCCCTCATCATCGACTTCTCAGATCATGCACTGCCTATCAGGAATCCTCACAGCCTCTCTCGCCTTCTACAAATATTGAAGATGCCTCCTGCTCCAACCCCATTTTCACCCCCTTGACTTGTAACAGCTGCTTCCAGCCAAGGGAGACATGGCAGGGAGTCTTGGATACTCCCTAGCAGGTCGGGCAGTGGTAAAAACCTGAAGCTCCAGCTGGTGGGGATACACACCCTTAATCCCAGCACTTGGGAGGCAGAGAAAGGCCGATCTGGTCTACTGAGTGAGTTCCAGGTCAGCCAGGGCCACACAGGGAAACCTTGTCTTAAAAAAGCCAAAAAATATAAATAAATAAATAATAATTAATAGTAATAATAAAAATAAAAAGCTTCAAATTCCATCATCATAATGGATACACTCCTGTCATTCCTGGGATAGGCTGGAAAGGGTCCCAATGTACCAGTATCATGTATCTGAGTGGCATTGGTGACAACCTAGGACAAGGCATGTTGGTTCTATCACAGTTACCTAAACAATCCCCTAAGGTCTGTTCCCAGACACTCCATACTCTTTATCAAGGAGTTCTTCAGATCTAAGGCTCCTCAGCCTACAGTTCTGCAGCTCCCAGAAAGATGGCCCTCCATGGGCTACATCCTCAAATCCCCCCAAGGAGATGCGGCTGGGAACTGACAATAGGCCACTCTAACCCTGACCATCCTTAGCACAGCCTAGACAAGAGGCCAAGAGGAAAGAACAGGGTGGCTCTCAACTTACCACAGTGGCCGGCTGCTGGAAGGCCCCTAGCGTAGGCAGGCTGTGGGTCAGGCCAGGCCCCTCACTCACAGGGGGGCTGCACACGCACGAGGCTGGGGTTGGGGTTGTGTCCGCAAGCGAACTGAGCACCATGCTCTGCTGGCTGCTCTGGGAGTCCGAGTACACGGTCGAGCCCTGGCCACTGTCGAAGGTGCTGTCGGCTGGGGAGGACAAAGGTATGGCTTAGCATGGACACTTCCAAATGCCATGTCCCTGGCACGACAGGCAGGTAGAGTGGCTTGTTCCTAAACTCCTTCTGTAAGACCGTCAGGGTTGTATTCAGGAATGCTGTTTAAACTGTTGCCTACTACACGGCAGCATAGACAGCCATGCCTGTGATCCCAATAGGCTCCGATGCCAGGGTAGGCAAAGTTTGCTAGCCCACCAGCGAGCCCTGTCATTCCTGCCCACTCTGGTATACAGGTGTTGAGGCTGCCCTGCTCTGGTACTTGGCAAGGCAGCCTGCCCACATGGTCAGCCAGTGATGAATGAAAACCGGAAACCCATCTGAAACAGCACTTTGAGGTTACGCTTAAGGATCCCAAAAGCCACGGGCTTTACAGCTTGCCACCAAAACACCAAGCAATTCTCACAGGGGGCTGTTTCAGAGTGAGGGCTCTGTCCACTGATGATTCAAACCAAGTGAGGGGGGAGCCCTGCTGGTTCTGCCCTCACAATCTTTCCAAAGAGTGATCTTAACCTAAGAAGACAAGGAACTCTGAGGCTTAATTGGGCAAAACCAATTACACAAGTGGCTCTGGTTTTACACGAGCCAACTGCTCATTAGAGCGACCACTTCTACCTAGACGGACAGGAAGGGAGGGGAGAGAGAGACAACACAGGAGAGAGGGAGGTGGGGAAGAAGAAGGTGGCCCTCACCCTAACAAGATTCAAGAGGCACAGCTCCAACCATGTGTGTGACACTTTAAATACTGCAAGTGACTTGTATAGATTACATGCATAATTACCATTTCACTTGGCTAACCCCCCTCCCCCCTCCCGTGAGTTGTGTTGCTTGGTCCTCAACATGTGGCAGAGCGGAGGCCACCTGCTCAGGTCGGTCTCGACTGCCAGGGAGAGTCGTGAGAGTTGATGTGGGGTGGGGGGCGGGGATCGCTCAACACAAGTGTGTGCTCCGTGGTCCTGTGCAGGCAATGTGTTATCTGGAGTCCTTACCAGTGGTGAGGCAGAGAATGGTCAGTCACTGTAGAACTCTCACAGTCAGGGGAGAAAATGAAGACAAAAAGCCCAGAGCAGTGGGCAGAAGGGCATTTGAGGGTGCTGTCCATTGCTGAAGAAAGGGGAATGAGGGTATGCAATTATGTGTTCTCATGTATATATCATATCACATATGCAGGCACATAGGTGTGCGTGCATATATATGTATATATACATACATACATACAAACATACATGCATGTATGCATACACACACATACACATATACATACATGTATTTGGTTTTTACAGATAGGGTTTCTCTGTGTAGCCCTGGCTGTCTTGGAACTCACTTTGTAGACCAGGCTGTCCTCGAACTCAGAGATCTGACTGCCTCTGCCTCCCAAGTGCTGGGATTAAAAGCAGGCACCACTGCCAGCCGGTGAGTATATTCATGCATACATGTCCACATGTATAGTCCCATGTGTGGAGGTACACACATGTGCGAGTGTGTGTATACATTATGTCCATGTGAGTACAGAGGTAAGTGTGATATATGATATATGTGTATGTCTTTGCATCCATGGATTACACTGGGTGTGCATCTGTACATATAATGCTATGTGTCTGCCTTTGTGAGTGTGTGTGTGTGTGACATGTAGACCATCTCTGGAAGGATGGTTAAAAGACTTGGTGGTAGCTGTTGCCTCTGCGAGGACAAGTGACTTTCCTGGACACCCTTAGGGGTTTAAAATTCTGAAAAATATGACTATGCCATCTACTTTAAATAAAATGCAGAAAGTGAACAGAATCCCTTTGAAAAGTCACACAGAGGGCTGGAGTTGTGCCTTTCAAAAGCCATGGCCTCGGTGCCTCGCCCCTCGGTGTCCCGAGCCACATAGGAAGGGGAGAGAATTCCTACGCTTGGCGTGAAGTTGTCGCCTACTCTCCAACTCCATGGGATTTTTTTCATATTGGGTCACTGTGACCTTCAGCATCTGACCACAATCGGGACATTGTTTCTAGGTCTCAAGCTGGATCTCTCTGAAGCACAGTGTGCGGAGCTCAGCGTGGGGTGAAATAAACAGTGGGCAAAGGACTTCAAAGTGAGGACCGCTCATTTGCATGTAAGATGTCTTCTTGGACGCTATTTGAGTCGCCAACAAAGGGGGCTGCATATTAAATACACAGGGCCTCAGTCTTTCCACATGGATAGCCTCAAATATTGGTCTGTGCAGGTCACTGGGCTCTGCTGATCTGTTCCAGGCTGGTTCACAGAGTGGGCAAAGCTATCTCCTGCCTCAGCTCACTGCTGAGGTTTCAGACACGGGAGGCAAAAAGGACACTGGCTGCCTGTCCTGAGACTTACTGGGTCCTCTCAGGATGGTCTCTGAGGAAGCCTGTAACCAATCCACCTCTGGAGAAACAACCCCTTGAAAGTGGACAAATGCTCTCAGGGGTTTCTACTGAGAGCAAGAGCAGAGATGAACGATCCCAGTGATAAACACTCCAAGCCAACCAGCCACCATGTGGTCCACTGCACAGTCATCCCCCTCACCCAAAGATTGGTCATGGTACTTCCCTTGGCCTTTGTATCTATCCCTCCATGAGGCCAGGACTGTTCCTCTAAGAGAGAATAAAGAACCAACTGCCAGTCCACAGATTCACAGGTGGAAGTGGCTCCTTCAGACCCTACTAGGTCAAGGCCGTCTGACCTGGGAAGTCAGACTCAGCAATCCTCGGTCCTCTGCTCACAAAGTCACTGGGGGATGTAGGGAAAGCCCAATCCTTTTCCTGAAACAATCACCCACACCCTGCAGGGCAGGCAGTAGGAACAAGCCTGGACTGGCCAAGAAATCGGGACCCACGTGTCCTAGCACCTGGGGGCCATCTGTTAGCCTTATAACCCCAGGACATGCTCTCTTAAGAGATCACCATGTGCCCTGGCACAAGGTGGCTAGCAGGAAGTGAGCCTGGAACAGGAGACCAAAGCCTCACCAAAGCTCCAGGGGACCACTTACAGCTGGAAGCAACAACCCAGCCACCTGAGGACAGGCAGGAGCTCACTGGGTACCTGCCATTCTCACAGAGTGTCATAATAAAAGTTGAGGACTTTGTTTTGCTTTGCCCTAAAACTGGTTATGCTGGTAGGGATGGGAGAAAGGACATAGCTGACTGTGGTGACCCCACACTCCATATACTCACAGGCTAAGGAGGTAACGCTAGCTGGCAAGGTAGGGGGCAGGAGATGCTGGTCGGCCTCAGGCTCCTCAGGTTCTGGCTGTCCAGGCTGCCCACTCTGTGCATGGTAGGTCACCTGGACCTGCAGGGGTGCTGGCAGACCCCTGGCCTTGTCAGGGCTGCCCGAGTCCTTTGGCTCCTGAGACTGCAGTGCAGGCCAGATCCTCTCACGCCGCCACTGAATCAGTGCCACCCGGTCACGGATGGACTTGGCCACGATCTTCACATCACTCTCGTGGAAAAATCCCGAATCGATCTGCGAAGGCAGACCCGTGGTCAAGTGTGTTGGGGATCAGCCATCCAGCATGCATCACTTACACAATCATACACACCCTAGTGCTCAGGACCACCTCTACCATAGTCCTCGGGGCTCCTTAGACACCTCAGGATCTTCAACACTCTCTGAAGTTTATAGGCTCCAGTATGTGGGATGGTGGCTCACATGCAACAAGTATTCAATGATTTTGTAAACCCCGACCATCCAGGGAGGAGGAGGTCCATTTGGTCATTGGAAAGCGGTACGAGGAACACGTGGGCCTGACAAAAATCCTAAACTCCTTTTATCAGCAGAGCACGTCAGGATCTCCAGGGAAACAGGGCGAGCTGGGAATGTCTGTGGCAAAGCCACTTCCTGACACAGAGACCCATACAGTGGTTGGATTGCAGGAGCTGACTGGGACTCATGAAAAGCTGGGATTAAGCCCCTTCCCTTCATGAAGACTGCAGTTCTAGGGAGAATGAGTGGGGATGCTGGAGAAGCAGCTCAGTGGATAAGAAGACCAGAGTTCTGTCCCCAGCCACAGTAATTCCAACTCCAGGGGATCTGACACCCTCTTCTGGACTCTGTGGGCACTGCACAGCTGTGGATATTATCATCACTACCCACTCCAGCCCCCCGCCCCCATACACATAGTCTAAACATTCTTTTTTTTTAAAGAAAGAAAATGAGGCTTTTTTTGTTTTGTTTGTTTGTTTTTGTAAGGCCAGATTTCACTGTGTGTCCCTAGCTGGCATGGAACTCACTAGGTAGACCAGGCTGGCCTTGAGTGTGGAATGGACCCATGGTACCACTATCAGTAAAATAGTCGTGAACCCAGAGGCACACAGATGGCACTTGTATGTGAATGTGCAGATAACTTGTCTCCATGAGCTGTGCCTAACCTAAGGGTCCTGAAACGACGTCCACAATCCTGAGAGGCCACAGGAAACCAGAACTGCCACTGGCTCGATGTCTCAGGGCTGGGCAGGAGAACAAGGAAGATAAGCCAGAACTGCCTGGACAAGCTCAGGGAAAGACAGGGATGTGCAAAATGACATGTGAGCCAGTACTAGGGCAAATCCAGGACATCTGAGCATCGGAACACCAGAATAAGCGGCAACCCAGGGATGCAGGCCACACCTGAGGACAAGAGGGACAGGGTATCCCACTGGAATCAGGTTGGGAGGTGTGAAGAGTCTCGCCCTTCCTATCTCCTTTCCTCAACTGTCTCTGTGCATCTGAGTCTCCTTATCCCCCACCCCAAACCCCCGCTGACACACACCCCATTTCTCCCCGGCATTACTGCACTGGGTGAGACCACATCATGAGCTATTCTCCACAGAGACCCATCAGCAGGGAACTTAGGTCCTCTGTTACATGGGCCACCAGCCCTGGCTGACACTTGATTGTACCTCATGAGAGGCCTTTCCCCCAACTTGAAGCCTGCACAGGCAGGAGCACTCTGAGTGTGATGGTCAGGGTAATCTCCTGTGAGGCTTTGGATATCTCAATATAACTGTGCTGTGTTGTCTCAGAGCAAGTATTCTACACAATGGGATGGACAGAAACATATCGCCCCAGGCAGGCTACGGTGACAAAGCAGCCCCTTCTGTGAGATTCCTAAGGATGCACTGCCTACCCCAAAGGGGAGTCTGAGCTCTTCCCAAGAGTCAGGTCACAGAAGACAGAGGACTGAAGAGCCATGGAGCCCCTAATGCTCGGACACCAAGAATCCAAGGGTCCTGAGGAATGGCGGTAGCATGCTGATGGTATTTTTGATTCTGAGTGCAAGAGAAACCCCCTGCTTCATGGGAAATGACAGACAGGGATGTACTCTGGGTGAAGGGTGCTAGGCAGCAGCTCACTCTCCAACAGTATGCGGTGGGGGTGGGAGTCGTTCTCGGTAACACGCTCCAACTTTCCAGGGGGATTGTCCAGATCACTTCAAAGCAGTTTATTTTGAGAGACAACTCAGCTTGTCAGAAAGATCCCCCACGGAAATCTCCCAGGTGAAGGCCTCGTGGACTCTGGCAGAGCACAAGCTGGGCGTGTGGCCAAGGAAAGTGTCAGATGAGAGAGGCCAGAGGACACAATCTTCTGTGGGATCGGCCCACTGGCAGGCAGATGGGGGCCTGCCTGTGTCTCAGCCACCATCTTGGTGGGGAGACTTCCCAGCAGCAGGGCATTCCTCACCCTAAGAGAAGACCAGATGAGGGTCTTTTTTCTGTCCTTACAATCGTGAGCAGGCTCTTTCCAGGGACTTCCAAGCCAACCTTGGAAACTTTCGTGAGGCAGCTGAGGCTAGATAGGCCAGAATGGCCCAAGTCAGTTGTGACCTAGAATGAGTGAGCCCAGGCAGATGTAGTAACTAACGCTGATCCCTGGGAGAGGTCTACAAAGGTGGCCCAAGCACAAAGCACATGGTCATGGCCATCCCTAAAGTCCCATTAGTGTGATCTCAGACCACATTAAAGACAGTTGGCTATTTCTACCATTTGCAGAATGCTTGTTCTAAGGCTCCATGACTCTACTGGGCAAGGCCTACCCAACCACCTCACACACACACACACACGCACACCATGGTTATTCCCACTTTCTCTAACACTTCAGTCATCCCCAGGAGGGGCCTCACTGCCTATGCCCAGTACCATACAGAGCCTGCCCTGCTCAACCTCATTCTGCCATGTTGACCTGCATCTGCACCCTACAATCCATCTTCATCCTTATCACCCTTTAGGTGGGTCCAGAAGTTCTCATCTGGATTCTAGAGTACCTGTGACACTTCACCACTTGTGTAGCCTCAGGAGTCTAGGGTCTTGCCAGACAGTGACTCCTCCTATAGCCTAGGCTCAGGGAAGGGCTGATGGCCTGGACAGTAATGACCCTGAAGTCTCTAATATACAGGATGTAGAAGGGCAAAGCTGGAACCTTGACAGGCCTCCTGGGACCCAGAACCTATCCTGAGGCCCCATCAGAGAATGGTAGAGTTATGAGATGAACCTGTGTGTGGCTGTTCACAAAACAGAGCCTTCACAGGGAGAATATAGGGTTTTCAATTTGTTATGTCTGGTGACCAGGCTAGGCAGAGTGAGGATACACATTGGTGGTGGTGGTATTATTATTATTATTATTTTTGAGACAGGATTTCTCTGTGTAGCCCCAGCTGTTGTGGAACCTGTTCCCGTAGACCAAGCTGGCCTTGAACTCTGATTCTCCCACCTCTACCTCCTAAGTGCTTGGATTAAAGGTGTGTGTGTATATCACCACCATCTGGTATTTTTTATTATTCTTCACATTGACACAAATCATGTCCTTTCTACATGAATGCCCATTTTATGGACGACATGCCCTGTAATGGAAGGAAAACACAGTTCAAGGCAGAAGAGAGGTAAGGGGAGAAGGTGGGAGGGAAGAGGAGACATTCAGGGGAGGGTGCTGGGCCCAGGACTTCCCTAGCACTGACACAGGGACATAGCCTGGGAGTTCAGCCAAATGGCAGGGACCAGCTGAGGTGACTCACCTACAATGGCCCTACCCTGCTGGGAGCACTGTCCTTCTCTACCCTGTGACCAGCAGAGGTAGGGTAAAGCCTTGGGTGTCAACTGCTTAAGAAGCAGTTAAGCAGCATCCAGCAATGGTGTGAATGGTATGCTTGGGTTTAGGACACCGAGTCTTTCAGGGAACTGAAAACAAACTAGGAAGCTGAGGTCTAGGTGAAGCCAGACACCCAGAATCGCCCTGTCAGGGACGCTGAGCTTCACCCTAAAAGCAGCACTCAGGATGCAATCACTCACACTGAGCCCCAACATTCCCTCACCACATATTAGCTATCCTGTAACCACTGATCCCAAGGCTCAGCTCCCAATCCCTCACGTCCTACGTGGCCCAGTGCAGAGCAGGCTGAATCACATCTGTAGTGCAGCCCTTGCCTCATTTATGAAGACAAGTGTAGTGTTTTGAATAGGTATGGACCCCAGAGACTCATGTGCTTAAATGCTTGGCCCATAGAAAGTGGCACTATTAGGAGGTGTGGCCTTGTTGGAGGAAGTGTGTCACCATGAGGGTGGGCTTTGAGGTCTACTATGCTCAAGCTAAGCCCAATGTGGCACACAAACTCCTTTTGTTGCCTTCGGAACAAGATGTAGAACTCTCAGCTCCTTCTCTAGCACCACGGCTGCTTGGATGCTGCCATGTTTCCCACAACGATAATGGACTGAACCTCTGAACTGTAAGCCAGCCCCAATTAAACGTTTTCCTTTATAAGAGTTGCCAGCCGGGCGTGGTGGTGCATGCCTTTAATCCCAGCACTCAGGAGGCAGAAGCAGGTGGATTTCTGAGTTCGAGGCCAGCCTGGTCTACAAAGTGAGTGCCAGGACAGCCAGGGCTACACAGAGAAACCCTGTCTCGAAAAACCAAAAAAAAAAAAAAAACAAAAAACAAAAAAAAAACAAAAAACCCACAATGACCCTGAGTAGCATGTGAGTAGAACAAGTTTATAATGAAAATGCCCATGTTGTTCAAGAGTCACTTACCTCGGATGGCACTAAACGCTTGAAATGTGCCAATGAGACTAAGTTTTACATTGTAATTAAATTTTAGTAGGCATTTATGGGTCATGTCTACCATTTTTGATGGTGTTGGCCTAGAAGACTGAGTAGAATGATCCAGTCTGGCATCCAGACTCTAGAAAATCCCATGCCCTGGCTATTCCCTTATGAGTGTTAGGATATCACAGTGGTGCTGCAAGGTCTGGGCCTGAGGCACTCCTTGCCCTGAAAGGACTGTTCGGCTCCTTCTCCTACCCTTTTACCCCAACAGACTCAGTGTCTCCTCCTGACATCCCAAGCAGAAAAGAGTCACTCTGCTCACCACAGACAGGAAGTGGGGCACACATGTGTACTTTTATAGCCCTTCAAAGATGGTACAGTACCAAGACCCAAATCAACACAAGAGCATCTCCAAAGAAGGAGAGGCATAGCTCATGTTCAAAGCCACAGCCTTGCGGCAAACTGGCAAGAGTTTGGTTAAGGCAAGCAAAGCCCTTCCCTCTCTCTGCTTTCCCATTGGATTCCTTCTCTAACTATGCCCCATGCTTGTCTCTCAGGTCCTGTGCAGGATCTCCATCCTTAGCCCTCATGTCATGGCACACACTCAACCACACAAGAGAGACCACAATCCTCCCCCAGGACTGCCCCTGACCTTCCCATGCCCCCACCATTCCCCTAGGGGCAAGTGCCCTTCTGGAAAAGTAATTGATTTGTGATTTTTTTTTTTAAACACAAACAGGCCCATGGGTAGTCTGGGGCCCTTTGTGTGCACATTACCATTTCCTGGGCCACCTCGTCGGGAGTCTCCTTCTCCAAGTCAAAGGTAAACTCTATGGCTCCATTGTCTTTGGGCTTGCCCTTCAGCTTCTTGGGGTCTTCCACCCAAAGCCGCAGGGCTATGGTAGACTTCCTGCCGTGGTCCTCCTCTGCAAGTTCCACCCGGACACCCGTGTCTTCCGCGAAGAAGGCATGGCTCAGCAGGTCCTTAATCTCATACCTGGAGGGAGAGTGGCTCCCAGGCAGGGCTCAAGGGGCAAGGGGGCTCTATAGCCATCTACATGCACAAGATCAGGTCACTACCCAGCATGCTGTGCAGGTTATACTAGTAAGTTCTCTCACTTCATTTCCCATTGGCAGGCTCTGTCCCCATGGGTAGGACACAGATGTGCACACTAGCATTCCCCAATTCCCAGGAGACACTGAGAAATTATAGCCTGATATGCTCTTATTGCACTGCGCTTTAAGACAGCTTTCTATCCCAATTACAAAAAGAAATTATACTCTGTACCAGGCCACCTGCTAGGCAAGGAGAAACAGACTCTGCTGAAGTACAGGTGAGTCTTCAATCCTCATAAGAGACTCCTGGCTCAGGGTGGAAGGGAGGAAATAGAACCCAGGGTTCCTGGATCTCACTGCAGCAGTGAGGTTAGTGGGGAACCCCTCTCAGGAAGAAGGGGTATGGAGGAATGGAGGCAAGCAGACAGAAAGAAAGAAAAATAAGGACTTGCTAGACCTATGGATTTGAAGCCAGAACGCAGCAGTAGGAGGCTCCACCCAGGGGCCAGGTCATCTGGCAGCTAGGTGTTGCTATATGACCACTTCCATGCACCCAAACACAGGAACAAAGGTCCCTAGCCACCGTGTCTAGTCTGTTCTCTAATGCAAATACAATCAGTCACACAGCATCCTTTGTCATCAGTCTGGCTTCCTCTGGACATCATGCTGATGGCAATGAAGACCAGCTCCCCATCCCTGTCTACTCCTGAGAATGCTGTGTGGACGGGTGGGTACACTCCAGTTTGTTTTATGGGTAAGAAAGCTAAAAGGTACCCCTAGCTTCCTGATTGTCCAACTAGGAAGGCCAGTCCTGTTTTGAAGAGGAATTTGCTTTCTAGAGCTATCGAGGGGTCCAGAGGTGGAATCTGTGGGTGGGACATGGCCAGAACAAGTCCACTCCTACAGTGTACAGCCTACTTTCCAAGGAGGCACAGAGCAAAGCCCTGTATCCGCAGCACTTCAGACTGAATTAGGAGCCTGTCTCCAGAGGCAGGGAGGGATGTGGGAATCTACACTGCTTACAGCAACTCACAAGCCTGGTGTCACATAGCCTGGCCTGGGAAGGCTGCATGGAGAACCCAGCCCTAAACGCCAGCTGGATCAGCATCAGCTGGAGAACACTGGCGAACACTGGCGAACACTGGCGCCCGGCGCCCGGCTTGCAACTCACCTCTCCTCTTTGTTCTTACAGATGCACTCCCCGATGATCTCCTTGATCTCAGGATCGTGCACCTTCTCGAAGCTGGCCGGCTTGATGCCCTGAGGAAAACAGAGCAAAGTTACCTGGCACCACCCAGTGCTGAGGCACCACGAACACCCTGGTGTAGCCCGAGGTCCAGCTTACTACCCAGGGCTCTTCCCAGCCTGAGGCCTAGGACCCATTGGAGCCTGGGTCTCACTGAGCTGAGGGAGCTATGAGGCAGAATTCTGGGAAGGAAAGAACGGTATAGATTCCATAAGTCTACAGTCTCCTCAAGCCTTTGCTTAAAACCAAGATGAGTTCGTAGTCAGCACCACGGATCTGGGCAAAGAATGAAGGAGCTGTAGGCTGAGGCACCACGACGCTTACACGGAGCAGGTTTGCTGCAATGGTACAGTGTGTGGCGCTCAAACAAACTAGTAGAAATGCTAGGAAGCAAGAAGACAGGACTCCTCACCAGGCAGGAAAGCCAGACAACAGAAATGAGAGCACACTGGGAGCTAGGGGCCTGGGGAAAAGGGCAAGGGTAAAACTCATTGCAGCTGTGCAGTAGTCATAAAAAAAAATCACTTCTGGTGATGAGCTGAAATTACAAAGAACCAACCAACCAGAAAAGGAAACTTCACAGGTCACACATGCAGATGAAAAGACAGGACAACCCAAGCTGCTGGGCACGGAGCAGAGACAAACAGACACACACAGCTCTGTTCCCTTCTCTTCAGGATTTGTGACATTAAGGAGGTGCAGGTTGGCACATAACACACATATTAAGTAGACCACCAGAAGGACAGGATGGTGAGCACTGAAGGAAAATAAGGCACACTTAAAGCCCGAGATGGTGACGTAGGCAGTCAAAAGATCGCTGTAAGTGTGTGGGCTTGTAAGCATGATGCCCAGTGCTCACCTAATTGCCAGGTTTGAAGACATATGCTTATAACCCAGCATTGGGAAAGGCAGAGGCAGGCAGATCCCAGGACACAATGGCCAAACAATCTAGACAAAATGGTGAGTTCTACAACTCTAGGTTCAGTCAGAGAGCCTTTCTCCAAAGTAATGTGGAGACTTAAGGACTGAGGAAGACATCTTGACAACTTCTGGGCTCCACACATGCCTGCATAGGGAGGAAACCTTGGTTCTCTAAGCTCTTCCCTTCAGCACAAGGCCAGTAGTCAATGTTCCTCCCACTCAGGGAGGACACAGAGGACATGTTGGGTGCAGGCCACGGCCCTCCATCATGTTGCCATGAGGATCGTCATCTGGCACCAACACACAGCACAGCCTCCCCCTGTGCTGTAGACCCTGATGCTGCCGCTGATGCTTCAGGTCCAGCAGGTCCAGCCGTGAGCATCCACAAAGCTGTCCCTCAGCTTGGCTGCAGAGCCTGCAGGCAGAGGCCCCAGCAGGGCCTTCCATACCAGCTGCCCCTCATCCTGGTGAAGAGCCTCAGCCCAGGTCGATTTCACACTTCCCACAGAGCCAGGCCTTCAACCCACACCTGGGCTGCTTCCCTATTCCATCCCCTCCCGGGGGAGTCAAGAGCACTGTTTGTGGTCACTGCTTCTGGCCACTGGCCAGGAAGAGATTCGGGAGGGAGAGGGAAGCACCAGCCACTCAAATCGCACAGATTCTCTCTCAGATCAGAAGTAGGAGCTGGCAGGAGGGAAGGAAGTAACTAATTACAAAAATAAAACACATTGAAGGCTCAACCCTTCTTTGCTTCATTCTTCAGCAAGATTCAGACTTTAAAAGCCTTGCCCTTTTAAAAAGGCTTTTTGGTTTGTTTTTTTTTTTGGGGGGGGTTTAAGGAGGAAGGAAGGAAGAAGGATAAGAGAGAAGAAAGGAGAGAAATACACCTGCTGAGCCTGGCTGCTGCATCCCCACTTGGGCAGACAAGGGTGAAGAGTCTCAGAAGGGTCGGCACTATGCTGCCTACTAGCCAGAATGAGAGGCACAATCCAGTCTTCTGCCTAAGATGTCCCTTCCTGTTCCCAGCCCAGAGGACAAACCCCCACCTACTGTGTACAGAACAAGCTTGAAGCCCACTGATCCTTTTCTACATTCCACACCGATCTCACCAAGATCTCTCAGGCCTTTAACACCCTGCCTCCCTGGCATAACTTTACACCAATGTGGCCTTCTGGGCAAGGCCATCAGCCAAGGACTCTTGCTGGGCACCACCTATCTATAGTGCACACAGAAGGGGCTCAAGGCAGCTAAGTGACATAGTTCAGCTCTAACAGCAAAAGGGGTTCCATACCACCTGCAAGAGGGCTGAGCTGGGTGGGTGGGCCCAGAGTGGAGCCACGTGGGCACCTAGGCCATGTATACTTGTAGAGGTAACCTGCAAGTGGACATAAGATGTGCAGACCAAGCACAGGGTCCCACTGGGCTGCCCAGGCTGAGGAGGACACAGGAAGGACTATGGAGATGACAACAACCAAGGTCAGGGAACACCCTGAGGGCCTGTTGGCCTCTCCATGAGAGCAAAGATGACACATCATGAGAACCAGCACAGAGGAGCCCTGGCCCAGCTGTTCCACCTCAGATGCTGTGTTTGTTCCACCAGCATAGGGGCCACCACAGTGAGGGGAGGACAGCCCAATCTGTTTGCACAGCTGAAGCCTCCGGATCAACTCAGAAATCACAGTGACAGTTAAACAAGGACCGAGGTTCCCAGGCTGCACAGTGCTGACAGCCGCTCAGAGATGTGCTTGGCTAGAATGACAGTTTAGCAAAAAAGGAAAACAAACTGTGATTCTAAAATAAAGAAGATGGGGCTTCCTGACAGCCAGCCTGGGTGCACTTCCCGAAAGGAGGCCTCAGCACAGTTACAGTCTCTCAAGCCTTAGTTTTTCTTCTTCCTGGGTCTCCTGGGTCCACGTAGGTAACAGCCTCTGGGCTAACCACCCCACGCTGCACCATTACTTTTTTGCTAGACTTCTTACCCAAGCAAGCCTCAGGGGTCCCCAGGGTAAGGTGCCCGTGCTCGCTCCTTTTCTTGCACAGCTGCCCAAAGGACTAACCAAGGCTGTTTGTTGTCCTTACTAACAAGGTGGCTGAGTGGACTCACACAGGTGACCTTGCGATAGATCTGGGCGGCGTTCTGGCACTCCGAATAGGGGTACTCTGAGGTAGCCATTTCCAGCATGCACATCCCGAAGGCGTAGACATCAACCGACTCGTCGTAATGTTCCTCGTACATTTCAGGTGCCATGAACTCGGGGGTACCTACAATCAGGAGCAGCAGACACAGTTATCACTGATCATGGCTCCTTGGTCCCATAGATGCTCCCAGCCTCCTCTGCATGTGCCCCACGATACACACCAGACAACAGTAGAGTCAACAGATCCCAGCGTTTTAAGCAGGTGTGCTCTACAGACTGTATCCAAACCTTACCTGGAAACAGAGCTTCTGGGGACCTATTCTCTGGGGACCTATTCTTTGAGCATTACCCTGCCTTGTGTGTGGATATTGTACCCCTCAAAACAGGTCAGTATCAGTGTATTCTCAAGTCTCCCCAGAGATGACAAAACTGTTGATTACCCCAAAGTTGCCCCTGTCTGAAAAAACTCAGTAAGGCCTCAGTGTCCCTAGAAAGGGGAACAACTAGGTTTTCTGGGTGTAACTAACAATGAATGTGGCATGCGGCTGTCACTCTGGGAGGGGAGAGGGATGAGCAATGGCTGCCACCTGACACATTCCACAGAGACAGTGCTCATGAGGCATCGAGCACACGCACGAAGTGAAATGACGCTTGCCCCAGCGGCCATGTGTGTGAACACGTATGAACATGCGTGTGGAAGCCAGGGGGTGACCTCATAGTGCTACTCCCCTGGCACCGTCCCCCACAACTCTTTTTCTCCTTTTCCTTTGGGTCAGGCTGTCTCACTCTCCTGGAGCGGAGTAGCCTAGGCTAGCTAGCCAGTGGGCCCAGAGATAGAGAGTAACCAAGCTGTTGCTTCAAAAATCAAAACCACCCACTAGTCTGGCTAGCCTGCTTGCTCTGCCCTATAACCAATAGGATTAGAGGCTGGTTGCCACTCTAATGGCTGTCATTATCAGGTAGGTTTGTGCTAGGGATCTGAACAGTTTAGGGACCTTCAAGCTTAGGTGGCAAATGCTTTTAACCTCTAAACCATCTCTCTAGCCCTAGGTTGGTATCTCTTGACCATTATTTCAGTTTAATATGCATTGAGTCTCGCTACAAACTGACAAAATATAAAAACATAAGTATGGACTTATGTAAAAGACAGAACTATAGGAAAAGCCATCAGAAATGACAGAGACCAAGAAGAGACCTCGTGCTGAGAAGTTTTATCCTTTTGTATTCTTGAAATTCTTTGGTACCACTACTACTAATGTTCAGTATGTTTAAGTTACTTCCCATCCCTTGTCACAGGATAGTGACTATACTTCTTAAGCCACAAGATGCATGACACAGATGTCCCAGGCAGGGGTAGTCTACAAGTGGCTCAGGTCCTTCCCACCCCTTCGATATATCCTTGGGACCCCAGGATATCCTGGGGATTACATGGGCCCAGAGCACAATGATCACTCAGGAGGGTCACCATGGTGGCAGCTGGAACACAGTGAACAGGTCAGCTGACTTGGCTGACAACCCCAAGTCTCAGGACGAAAGGGCTCCCTCCCCAGGGCTATGTCTATTGCCCATAACGCCACCCTGTAATGCCTCTGCCAGGGACTGTGTGGGACACTTTGTCCTGTGATAACAAGGAGAAACCACAAAACCTTTTCCTGCTAGAGGGGCCAATAAAGAGACTCCAGGGACATGGCCTGGGCCCTAGAGAAGAACTGTGACAGGAGCCAGGCTCCCACGACTTGGAGCCAAGGCAGCTACAACTTAGCATGCGTAGGAACCCGCACTCTTAAAGCAGAGACTCCACTCACTGACTGTCCACATGTTATTAGGGTCAACAGACAGTATCCCTGGGCTTGGACTCTTTGGGGACCTACAAGAACTGAGGACCCTCCTCTGCAAGAAGTATCCTAGACAGCCTGACTCTAGGAGATGGGTCAGAGGCTGGAACTAGCTCTGCACTTGTGTGTACATGTGTGTACTTGACTCATTTTTCCTTTTCATCTCACTAAATTAAATCTGAATTTTAGAAATAACATGTACACATGCTTGTACGCATACACCACAATGCAATTGTCCAGGCTGACGTCCCACCCATTAACCCATAGTTTTATGTTCCATTGTCAGCTGTGGAGCTTCTCACCCTGGGCCTGTGGCTGCCCTGCATATCTGCCTGCACATCTGCCAAGCATCCCTGGGTCCCTGAAGATGAGTCTGTGTGAGAGAAAAAGCGGCAGTCCCCACCTCCACCCCAGGCAGGCCCAACCATTTTACCAAGTGCTAGGGAACGTTCCACACACTTCTCCTCTCAACAAAGTCAGGCAAGACTTCAGAGGGTCTAAGCCCTTGGCCACCTTCTCCTTTCTAATGGAGAAGTAACTTTAGCTTGTGACTATAGGAGATCTCTGCCCTCTAGTGAACAGGAGAATGTATGCTGAGGCGTGGCAGGAGTAGAGTAGGTAGGGACCCTCTCCAGCTTAACACCATACTCATCGTATAGCCCCAAGTCTATGAGTCCTGAGTCTGTAATAGAAGACAAATGGTTTCCTCCACGGAACCCAAAAGCTTTATTTTTTTTTAGACTTCCTTTATGTTCTTGACTTTTGTCATAACAAGAAGGAATTAACAATTGGCCCTGACCCGTTTCCTCACTAAGCAGGCAGAATCCATCTCCCCATGTTCTGGGTGGACCCTACATTGCCTGGAATTCCTAAACACTTACCTGTTGCATCTGCATGGTACCCAACCGTCTGGGCTCCCTCCTGCCCTCTACCTGGCATGCCCACCCATCCAGGACTGACCTGTAGCTCTTTCTAGAATACCTATCTTCAGTTTGCCTTGGCCTCTTTCCCATTTCACTTTTCAAGGGCAAATTGACAAAGCCTGCTTGGAAACTGCCCAGAGCTCAGAGGCCAGAGCCCTGGTCACCAGGATGGAACACACAGGCCCTCATCTGGCTCCACTATTTCATAGATCAGGAAAGCAATGCCTGTCACACCCTGATTCCTACCACCTCCAAGAAGACCTCTTGGGTGAGTCAGACCTCAACAGCCCCAGGCGTCTGCC
Organism: Mus caroli; assembly: GCF_978045245.1. Classification (NCBI taxonomy): domain Eukaryota; kingdom Metazoa; phylum Chordata; class Mammalia; order Rodentia; family Muridae; genus Mus; species Mus caroli. Next base: position 72,004,020 of record NW_028227270.1, on the reverse strand, counting down.
TTGGACACAATACAAGCACTACTGTGTCTCCTTCATTCTCAGGTCTACAAATGGACCGTGGGGCTCTCCAGTCCCACCAAAGCATCTAGAACACACAATGTGGCTGTGAGGCCCATGTAGCCTGCTATAGGTATGCTAAGGTTAGAGGTATGCATGTAGCCATGTCTGGCTTTAAAAATTATATTTAAAAAAATACAACATACAACACTGTACTTAGCCTAAGTGATCTGAGTACTACTGCTTATCCCTTCCACTCACAGGCCCGTGACGAAGCTCCGTCTGCAGGGCCTGGGGATACCTGGGTAACAGGCCTTGCGGAGCCCTCATCTGGCCTCATCCTCCCCAAATACAGGACTTTCCAGCCAGTGCCCATGGGAATCCCCCTCAGTAAGTCTCGTTTCCCCACCCCAACCAGAAGCATGCAAGTACATTCCTGATCCTAGCCTCTTTAACTTTCTAGGTGTCAACAAGCAAAAGCTGGGGTGACAGGGGACACCCCACAGTGCTGGGCACTCAATGGTTCAGTGCCTTCCTAGGCCTGCCAGAAGCACCATCCCGAAGTATTCTTATCATCCAAGCCAGCAATTCGAAGTGTGTGTGTGTGTGTGTGTGTGTGTGTGTGTGTGTGATGTACATGGTATATATGCATGGTGTATATGCATGATGGATGGATGTAAACACACCAAAGTCACATGATGCCTGATGTTTTATTCTATTGTTCTCCATCTATTCCCTTTAGATAGGGTCTCTCACTGCCCCTGGAGCTAGGCCAGTGGCCCAGAAATTCTCCCATATCCCTACAGTGATAGGGTTATAGACATATGTGCAACCACATCTGGCTTAAAGGTGCATAAGTTACTTAAAGTGTGGTGTGTGTGTGTGTGTGTGTGTGAGTGTGTGTGCCCGCGCGCCACATGTGTCAGGGTAGTGACAGAAGCCAGATCCTCTGGAGCTGTAAAGATGGTTGCAAGTCACCTGATATGTGTGCTAGAAACTAAACTTGGTCCTCTAGAAAAGCAATACATGCTCTAGTTAAGAGCTGGGTCATCTCGCCAATCCCACTGCCCAGCTTTTTAAATGTAGGCTCTGGGGATTTGAACTCAGGTCCTTATGGTTATGTTGTAAGTACTCTTCCTAGCTGAACTGTCTTCATGGCTTAGCTCTACCTATTTTCAGACAGAAAACTGAGACTTGGGTCAGTTCCAGCTCCCCAGTGTGCTACTCTATCAGGATAAACGGGCCAGAGATCTAGGCTCCAAAGGGCCATTGCCCAGATAAGACAGCTACACTAAATATTACATTCCAAAGACACTACTAAAAATATAGCAGTTCCCCAAGATTGCCATACTGGCTAATGTCTTTCCCCAAATAATTCATAAGGGCCTGAGACCAACCTTACTCCTTGTCCTGTTCATGTGAGTAACCAGCCTTGATGGAGGGCCACACCTGACTTCAAGACAGTGAAGGGCCCAAAACAGTTGTTACTGAAGTCCCTCTAATGTTCTTTCCAAAGCCCACAAGATCCTTCCCAGCGTCTGCTAGATACTTAGAGCTATGCTAGTTATTTCAAGGTTGGACATATAACATGATCCAGACCCCCTTTATCCTTAAACAGAATTGCAGGCTACTACCCCAGAACCCAGAGTACCATCCCCCAAAAGTTGGCCAGGAAGGTCTCTCAGAGGAAGAGAGGCCTGGAGCCAAGGCCCAAGGACAAGAAAGGACCCAAACCCTCAGCACCACCTTCCACCACCATGTAGATACGATACTGAGCCTCTGATCCACCTTTCTGTCAGACTCTGCACATTGTCATTTCTTTGTGCCCCACAGCCTTGGGTACTCCTCTCCTTGATTACCGCGACCAGCTCCAGTCTCACTTCCCACAAGCAGTGTAATTCCTCTGTGGTAACACTACTTCCTCCTCCTGAGCAGCCACAGTGTCCACCACAGCTCAGAAGTTGGCATCTAGCCCACCACCCTTGGCAGGAAATCATAGAAGGTACCCAACACAGCCAAGACTCTGATGCAGAGACCCCGTCCCCCACCCCTGAGTCTGAAAGGACAGTCAGTGGGAAACAGAACCAGTATTTCCAGGCAAGCTAGAAGGCAGTGTGTTCCCCACTAGGCAGGTCCTCTGGCTGAGCCACCAGAATTCTGGGACTGCTTGGATACCCAGGTACTTGGATGATCCTCCTGCACCAGGTCTGAGGTAACTGAGCAAATCCAGGCTTCCATGGCTCCTTGAATACTGTGTGATTCTCTATGTGCCTCTGGAGAAGAAACAGGCTCACCTATCACACTTTTGGCAAAAGACGCTCTTTTAAGGGTGGCCAGACCCAAGTCACCAATCTTCACAGAGCCGGTGGGCCCAGTGATGAAGATGTTGTCACACTTGAGGTCTCGGTGGATGATGGGGGGTGTCCTTGTATGCAGGAACAGCAGGCCCTTCAGGATCTGCCGGCACCAGCTCCTCAGTACCTTCGGCTTCATCACCTTGAACCGCTTCAGGTACCTGGGGGAGGGGCAGAACCATCAAGCAGTTCTCCTGCTGCAGGCCCTGAGGAAGGCCAAGCCTGGAAAAGTCTAGTCTCAGCCACATGAACTTTGCAGCTGTGTGGGACAGGCAGTGAGGGGAAAGGGATATGCCAACAGTTCTTCTACCCAGGGTTTCTCAGCTGGATCGAGGTGGCCGAGCCAGGACCTCGGCCCTCCACTAGATCTTTTCATTGGAGACCTTGCTCCCAAACCCATGCCAACCATAGTCTTCATCTCCTGGATGTGAGAAGAAGCCACAAAATGGGGCAGGGTCCCAGCCTAGCATATGAATGATAGAGGAATACCTACAGTCAAAGGTCACAAAGGCCAGGCTATCCTTGCAACAAGCTGTGTGCTGGGCCCTGGTCTCACCCAGCGGGGAGGTAGGAAGTGACATTCCCTCACTGAATTAGCACAGTAGAGTGAAGCTACCCAGAGGCAGAAAACATCAAGGTCCTACTTGGGGCTCAGGGTTAAAATGATTCAGAGGAACTCAACTATGGCTACCCGGAGGGGACATTCCCATACCCCTATATAGCACAGACCTCGGGAGACAGTAGCAAACTGCCATGGGCACTGAACCCCCAGCCCGTTGCTGTGTCATGTTTGGCCCTTAATGTCTGCATTTTGCTTCCAAGCCAGCAGAACATGCCAGGCTGGCCTCTAGGCAAACAGATATTGGCCAGACAAAGATCCCAGACAAAGCAGACAAAGGAACTGTGTCACAGGGAAGTGTCCTACACAGGGAGAGTGGAAATAGTCGCATGGTCATAAGAACCAGTCTCATTTGCTACAAGAAGCCAAAGGGAGCCAAATGTTAGGAAGACTATTAGGTCTGAGTCTTCTCACTTGGGGAACGGGCTTCCCATGGCTTAGAGAAATAATAGGACTCAAAAAAGGGCACTGCTGAATAAACACCAGATCACAGACGCCAGCCAGGTTGACCCGAGCATCCCAACACCTGTTACCCTATCACAGCTCCTACCGAAGGTGTGGAAAGCCTTTTGGGGTACTGCTTGGCAGGAGTCTGACATTGGCCAAGGACAAGGAAATGGGCTTCAGACAGGAATCTGACATTGGCCATGGCAAGGAAGTAAGCTCAGGCAGGAATCTGACATTAGGGCATAAGGACGTAAGTTTTGGCAAGAATCTTACTTTAGGCTGTAATAGGGAAGTAGTGTAAGGCAGGAATTTTAGTCTTAGGGTACAACAGAAGAACAAGGCTTCAGGCAAGATTTTGGGCTTGGACAAGGAAGTGGGTTCAAGTATTTAGGTCATTATGACAAGCCCTTGGAAACAACTGTCATGGGAGTAATCACGGGACTTGCTTGCTGCTCTGTTAGTTCCTTATTGTACTGCTTGCCCAAAATACTTGCATGTAATTAAAATGATATAAAAAGTGGATTGGAAAATAAAAATTTGCCTTCAGTCTCAGAATTGACTGAGGTCACACTACAATGTTGTCTAACTGTCTTTTTTCTTTTTAATCCTCATTCCTGCACTGGAGAACCTGTTGACTGACTGAGCAGGCTTGGTCACGAAGGCTACCCCAGCCCACATGTGTGCAGCACTTACGTCTTCAGTGTCCCCGAGGTCATCAGCTCTGTCACCAGCACGATACATCGCTTGCCCTTGGCACTGGACTCCCAGAAGTCATAGAAGCGCACAATGTTGGGGTGCTGTAGACCTTTCAGCATCTCCGCCTCCTCTTTGAATCTCTGACGTTCAAGCTTGGTGAGCTTCCGGTCCTAGAGACAGAGATAGGTGCACTGGGTGGTTGGTGCCCTGGACCCTGGCAGCCACTCTCCCTTCTTCCAGGTGAGTTCAGCAGGAGACGCCTCAGGGGCAGGTAGTCCCCAGCAGTGACATGTAGCAGAATCTACCCTTTCTTTCTGCCCACCGTGACAAATGGCGCACCACAGCTAACCCTTGGGCCCCACAACCCCAGACACAGCCTGCCTGGGCCCTCTGTAAGAAAGAAGTTGCTCCAGGAAGCTGAGAAGCAGCTCACACGCCATGCAGCTGACTGAGCTCCTGCACTTTTTCCTTTAAAAAAAAAAAAAAAAGCCTTGGAGGCCTCTGCTCCCTCAGAGCTCATTCATTTTAGAGTATTCGTTAAAGGGATGAAATGTCAGCTTGCTTCTAAGGCATACACAGTGGGGGGAGGTGCTCAAGACCCAGGAGACTGCAGTGCCAAAAACCCGCACTGGGCTGATGAAGGGCCATCTTGGCAAAGGCAATCCTGAGAGCAGGCAGCCCAGCCCTTGGAGCAGAAAGAAGCATGCTTCGCCTGGCTATGGGTCGCTGTGCTTGGCCTGGTGGCAGAACCAATCTGCTGTCCCAACGTTTACGAACATCACTGTGGGTCTAGGGATGTAGCTCACTGCAAACAGGGCTTGCCTGCCATGCACAACGCCCTGGGTTCAATCTTCAGCACTCCATGAGCAAGGCCTGGTGGCCCACACAGCACTTGGGATGGGAAGGCAGAAGGATCAGCAGTTCAAGGTTATTTTGAGCTATATAGCGACTTGGAGGTCAGCCTGGGCTATATGAGAACCTGTCTCAAATTAAAGAAAACAAAACCTCATTGCTACCTTGAAACTTTCAAGTTGTGTGCCCTCTGCCCTAGCCCCTGCCTCATTAACCCCCGCAGCCTATCTAGACCCTGACTCTGCCATCTCCTTTCCCAAATCCATCCATGGATTCTCATCCTGGAACACTCAAAACAACCCCAAAGAGCTCACACGCCCCCAATCTCTGCTCTGTGCTTCCAAGTTCTTCTCAGGAGATGCCACAGCCATGGGCCCCAGGGTGACCTTCCCCCATTCTCTAAGCATAGAACAAAAAAAAACCCAACCAACCAAACAAACAAACAAACAAAAAAGGGTCAACTTCAGAACAGTGGCTGTCTCAGGAGTGGGCAAATTCTGGAACTGAGAATCTGGCGTGCGGACGGGGGGGGGGGTGTTTCTGGGGTTGGGGGTGGTGAAGGATGTTTTTTGTTAGCTTGGGAAGAACTGGGGATTGAGTCCAGGGCCTTGTACTTGCTTCTCAAATGCCTTAGCTCTTAGCTACAGCCATAGCCCAACCCATGCTTGTGTGTGTGTTGTGTGTGTGTACAATGAAAACTTGTTTAGTGTGTGTGCATGTGTTCAAGCCCAAAAGCATATAAAAGCTTGAGATTCATATCTGATTTCTTTGGGGGTTGCAGGAGTGTGAGACAGGGTCTCTCTGTAGCTCTGATTGACCTCACACTCACAGAGATCTGCCAGCCTCTCCCTGAGTGACAGCACTGGAGTTACTCTCCACCTCATCTACTGAGGCAGAGTCTCGCTTAAACTCACTGATTTTCCTGGTCTAGCTAAGCAGTTTGCTCCTGGGATTCTCAGTCTCTGCCTCTGGGATTAAAAGCAGGCTGCGCCACCCACCCAGTTTACTTACCCACTAAGCTTCAGATATAAACTAATGCTTTCTCAGCCAGTGATTCAACAACTGAACTGTCTCCCCTGCCCCAGGTTGAATGTTTTAAGATACATATTTCAATGTTTATAAATTACATTTCAATTTTTAAAATGTTACAAAAACAAAATTAAAAGTTAAAACTTTCCAAAGACTGAATAAGAAAGGTAAGTCTAAAAGGAGAGAGAGAGGGAGAGAGAGAGAGAGAGAGAGAGAGAGAGAGAGAGAGAGAGAGAGAGAGAGATTGATTAAGAAACAACAAAGAACTACCTGGAAGACAAACAACTATGTAACCGTGGCTATATACAGCAGAATAGCATTTCCCTGAATTAAAGGGAGACTGTCTTAGGATGAAAAGGCCTGATAAAATCAGGTCAGTAATGAAAACTGACCTACCCTCCAGATCTGTCCCGGCGAAACTTCAGAATCTTGAGGTTTGAAAGGATTTCCTATCTGCAAAGAAATGGCTCAGGCAGCAGTGAGTGGGGTCAGCAATATTGGTTGTGGGGAGGGCAGCAGCATCCTCAAAGTGCTGACTAAGAATTCTATACCCAGCCAAATAATGCATACCTCTCCAGGCTGATGAGACTCATTAAGTAGAAACTCAACTCAAAGTGCCAACTAAGAATTCTATACCCAGCCAAATGCACACCTCTCCAGGCCGATGAGATTCATTTTCCCACATGTAGAAACTCAAAGGTTCCTATATGGGAAGTAGGAACATTTCATGCCCTCTAGATGAAGTGAGCATACTGCAAACAGAAATGGATGCATCAGGGTTGGGGAAACAGCTCAGCAGGCAAGAGAGCTTGTTGTGCAAGCATGAGTTTGAATCCCCAGCACCCACATAAAGGCCAGGTGTGGTTGTATGCATCGAGGACCCCCTATACTCAGTGCTGTGGGCGGGTTGAAAGGCTTGCTTGGCCATCAGTCCAGATTCAAGTTCAATGAGACATCCTATCTCAAGTGAATGAGTAGAGTGATAGTACAGGACACCAGAAATCCTCTAGACTCTACAGAGGCACATGTAGCTGCACACAGACACATGAGCATAAATCACACATACAAAAGGAATGAAGCTAAATTGACTTTGGGGGCCACTGATGAAGCAGCCAAGAAGATGGCTGTTGGGCAGCTCAGCTTCCCCACAAAGCCTTCTCAGTGCAGCAATATTGTCTCCAATTCCCTTCCCATGGGCCTAGTTAGTGACTTGGGAGAAGCCTCAGAGCACCACTAAAGCCTAAGTTATTTTAAAATATTCACCATCGACCAACAACAGCGTATGGCTCACAATGCAATGTCCAAGCTGTAAATAACAAAACTAACATAAATAGGACGTGAGAGAAGGTGCCTTGCATAAGCTATGGTCCAGTATTGTCTTCCCCATGTGAGTATAGGTATGTGTGTGTGTGTGTGCATGTGTTTGTGTGTGTGTGTGTGTGTGTATGCATGTACCCTCATGTACAGATACATGCATACATTCAAGTGTTGATAGTTATCTAACCCAGGGTCTGGCACAGTATTAATGATGCCAAGTAGCTAAAGGTGATAAATTAAAGACACCAAAGTCATAAGTTGTTAGCCATGGTGCCTCTAGGAGTGGTCCAGAAAGTGGGGCAGAGACATTATCATACATTCCATGCCACCAGGGCATTTTACCAAGGTGCCCTGCTCCTTGGTCATTTATGATCATGCTCTTTGGAGCACGGCCCTCTCTTCACCAGGCTATCCAGGTTATCCTCATCCATTATGCCGCCATTTGCCAATCATGCAAAGGGGAGACAAAGTGGCAGCCTGCAAGGTGCGGAGAGGGCCATTCAGGTCTAACAGCCCAGGTGATCAGATAACCTGTTCCTGATGGACTTAACCTGTGCTCCAGGGCAACATGGAGACACATGCTAGAGGGTGCTTTTGGTATAAAGAAAGCCAGAGGCCGCTGAATGGTGGCAGCACAGGCAGGCAGATCTCTGTGAGTTTGAGGCCAGCCTGGTCTACAGAGCAATTTCCAGGACAGCCAGGACTACATAGAGAAACCCTGTGTCAAAAAAGAAAAAAAAAATCAGAGCTGCTGCCTAGAAAGTGCTGGTGTCTGCAGGTAACCACCCCTGCGGCAGCCCAGGGCCACAGCACCATCACAACAGCCCCAGTGGGTGATGGCTGAGGGAGTCAAGCCCAAGAGGGACACATTGAACAGTGACTTTCTACAGCAAGGAAAGAGAAGCGTGCCTTCTGAGGATTGCGAGAGGGTGAGAACCACACTCAGGAGTGATGGCAGGGTGCTGACTAACACGGGCACAGCGCAACTGGTGGCAAGCCAGCCTCTTTCCAGGGGACGGGCTTGTGGTCTGCATGAAACCAAAGAAACACCACAGGATTTTTTTTTCAAGCCGTAAAGAATGAAGATATGTTATTTGTAGAAAACGGATATAAATTGAGTAGACATAGCCAGAGAATGATGCCTTTGCGGAAAGACAGAATTACGGGTTTACTCTCAACTTGTGGGTGCTCCAGTCTTATGCAAACGCATAAAGCCATGGACAGACAGGCTACACAAAAGGAGAAGTGAAAATTTCCAGGAGAACAAAGGGAACCACTGGGAAGAGAGGGTACCCACAAGGGGAAGGAAATATGGAGAAATACGCTCAAAGTATACCATGTACTTTCATGAAAATGCAGCCCCAGTACAATGGTGGTTTAATTTTTTTATTTTACATGTATTTTGCTTTGCATGTATGTCTGTGTTCTGTGTGTGTGCCTGCTACCTACTGAGGTCAGAGGAGTCTGCTGGATCCCCTGGAACTGGAGTTACAGGTGGTTGTGAACTACTATGTGGTTGCTGGGAATTGACAGGCATTCTTTGCAAGAACAATAAATGCTCTTAGCTGCTAAGCCAACTCTTTAGTCCCCCCAAATACTATTGTTTAGCTAACTGTTTGTTTGTTTTTGCTTTTTTTTTGAGACAGGGTTTCTCTGTGTAGCCCTGGCTGTCCTGGAACTCACTCTGTAGACCAGGCTGGTCTCGAACTCAGAAATCTGCCTGCTTCTACCTCCCAAGTGCTGGGATTAAAAGCGTGTGCCACGACTGCCTGGAACTAATTATTTTTTTAATCAGATATTTTCTTTATTTACATTTCAAATGTTTCATCCCCTTTCTAGATCTCTTCAGAAACTCCCTATTCCATCCTCCCTCCCCCTGCCTCTATGAGGGTGCTCACAGGCTCTGGAGCTATCCTATGAAGGGAGACTAGGCCTAGTTTGGGCTCCGACTAGTTAGTCAGAATGGGGTTATAGGTCCCTGGAAGAGCCCAAAGATTCACCTCCCTCATAGGTTCACACCCAATGGTACCACCATCCTGGGACCAGCAGGCATCTGGTCAGGTAGCAGAGAGCTGCATACACACACACCTGCATCTCTTCTGTTCCCTCACTTCTTTTTTTTTTTTTAAACAAAAACCAACAAACATCTTTACAGAAAATGGAGACCACCACAGAAAACCACAGCTGAACATTACTCGGGGGACTTTTCTAATTTTGACTCAGTGCTTCAAATGTGTTCCCTCACTTCTTGAAGCACCTCAGTAGTCCAGAAAGGTTCAGTGTCCCTGAATGCTCCACACTGTCCTGGAATACCAGGCCTCCCTCCACCCTCAGGTCCCTAGGGGCTGAGTCAGGCTCATGGTCTCTACTGTTGTGGGTGCACACTCTTCCTGTCACAGTCTAGGTGTATGATCTGGAAGTCTGTGGGCTGGATAGGTGTATGGGGCACAACATCTGAGAGGGTGAAGCCACTGTGTCTTCCAAGGTCTGCTTCAGCATCTAGGCAAGCAGATGCTGAGGAAATCTTAGGGGGGAGTCACCAACAGACAAGAAAGTAAACATGCAATTGCCCACTGAGCCAAAAAATAAGGCTGAATGAACAAGTGGGTGTGGCCAGCCAGGGCACCTAGTTACCAAACAGAACCCTCTCTGCAGGCTGCCTGGGAGAACTGTGATTTCCCAGTCTCTGCAGGACACAGACAGGGCCAGTATCTCTGCAGGAAGAGGCTTCTGGGAGGACATAATGAAGTGAAACCACACAAGGTATAATGCAAGCAGGCTAGGGACAAGCCCTGGACAGCAGTGGGTGTCAGCTTGTGGCTGGCTCTGGAAGCTGGTTTCAAGCTCCCAAGGGTTGGCTAGACTTGGTACCCCTGTGACCAGCAGAGAAAGTTCCTGGTTTCATTCCCTCTTACACCAGCTGCAAGGGAGAAGCCCAGCCCCTGTTAGCATCATCCTGGCAACACAGACATATGGATCAACAAGCAACCAAGGTGTACCTCCCTATTTGTGTTTAAGAAAAGATATCGCCATCAAGGTCAAAGTGTTCCTCACAGCTACCAGACAAAAACAGCAGTTACAGATGTAACCTGGAAATCCAGACAGTGGATGATATACCTAGAGTCGGTTTCTGAAAGAGATAGCAGCCATCAATACTGGGTCCCAACTATCCAAACATGTGCTCAGATCGAGGGTTCGGGACTCAGGGAAGTCACCAGCGGGCACTTGCCCCACCTAGCCTTCTTTGTAAAGAGCACCAAGAAGTTCAGTTATCTGAGGTTGAAACGTGTACTAGAAAGTCCGGCGCCTCACTGCCTTGGAAGATAATGCTATCTTCTTCAGAAGGGAATGGATAGGGGCAGAGAGAAAATGACAGGTGTCAGATGACTTGAGGCCCTGCTCTCTCAAGGTCAAGCTCCTGACCCTAGGACTCTCAGTCGGTCACTGGCCAAAAGATATGGGTACCCTCACCAAAGAGAAGTGATCCATACTGTGGAGTAAATAATATAGATTAATTTTGAATATAAGCATCAAAATGCTAACTTATCAGGGCTTAATTACTTTAAAGAACTTGCTGGTTCAGGCTAGCATAAACCCAAAAGTTTGGATATCAGGAATGGCTTTAGGGTTCCCTCTCCTATCTCCAACATTCTGGAAATATCAACTCTCTCTCGATTATAAATGCCTCCTATAGGGTCCAAGTGTCAGGCACCAGCTCTCCATTAGCCACTTCACAACTAAGTCCATTGGCAAGGTCGCCTCCCACTCCAGTTGAATCTGCAAGCCCGATAATGCAGCAGTGTTCTCAGTCTCTTCTGACACTCCCCTAGTCCTCCCAGCCGATTCTGAGATACAGCCCTTTAAATAATACCCTTGTCTACCTAAGGTCTGAGACCTAATGTGCTTCTCCAGAACTGGGTGACCATTAGGAATTAATACTGCACAGGTAACCAGAACAGAAAATAAATTTTACTGAAAATATGCCTCCTCTGCACCATGGGAGCTTTTGGGAGCTGCACCAGGCACCTACGGGGGGATTTTAATTATCTCAGGAGAGAATCTCAGCCTGGCATACATCTGGCCTATCTTCTGGTGTGTGTCCATGGACTCTGAGAGGGTCTCCATTTGATCAGTGATCCTCACACTTCTTCCCAGCACTTATGAGACCTGGATCCTGTGTTCCCACATCCTCCATCAGGACCAGCAGCCTCCTTGTCAATCAATCAGGAAGTCCCACCCTTGCCATGAGTACCCATGGCATGAGTGGGGCAGTTTGAGAGTAGGCTCTGTGCACCCCTCCCCTTCCCACTCAGGGGTTTGGATTTCAGGGAGCCACCATCCACCAAAATAAAGTTGTCACAGGGCACTGTAGAGACCAGCAACCTGCCACCATCTAGCATCCAAGCAAAGGGAAATTCACATCAAGACCAGGAAGAAGAAAATTAGCAGGAGATGGCGCACGACAGATGGTGGTCCAGACACAAAGCTCTTCTGAGGCCTGGCCCATGATGTGTACAGGGGATGAAGCTGTGGGTTGTCTGGACCAATGGCGAGGCCTAAAAGTGAGTGGATGAGAGATGTGAGCCTTCCTCAGGACGTAAACAAGCATGGCTGATCTCATTAAACTTCTCTAGTAGTCTCAGGCCGCACAGAGACCAAGTGGATACCAGGCCTTTTTTCTCACAAGTGCCACCTGGGGAGGTCCTTCTGCATACCATTCCATATAGTCTCCATCACATAAGCAGGCAGGGTCACTATGGAGTCAGGGAGGTACAGGAGAGAAAGGGACATTTTCATAGATCCATAAGCAGCCCTGAAGGGAGAAGCAGCATTTAGACTTTACCTGACTGACTGTGGGAGAGGCCAGAGGGTCTTGGGTGACACCTCCTACCAATATGTCTTATACATGCTGCCCACTTGGACTTCCCGGTGAGCCTGAGAGATAGATAGCCACAATGCCTGGAGCCAGCCTGTCATCTTCCATGTCACTGTGACCTTCTAAAATGCTCCAGGTGAGTGGTTGAGGCCACACGGGTCAGAGCAGGTAGAGAAGCTAGCCACCCTCTGTTCTCTGAGCACCAGATAACTGATGGTGAAAGGAGGGGGAGGTGGTAGCCTGCGACGTACCCAGCAGTCAGAGTGGACCAGACTTCCAGAGACTCACTGTCTTCTATAGAAGTATATAGTAGACATCACTATGGTATACTCTCTGTTAGGTCAAAGCCCCAGTCCAATAGAACACACCTAAAGGCATCTCATAGGCTCTGGTCCATGTTTCTCACTCACCAAAAAAACCCAAGGGACCTGGCCCTGCTGACAACTACCTTAAACAATGGAGACCCTCAGCCTGTAGTCAAGGCCGCAGGGCTGGGGGTCCTGTCCTGGAAGGAGATGGGATAACAATGACCCTTTAGCCCAGTCCCCTCAATATCAAGTGATGGGTGGTAACATCATAGCCAGAAAGAGCTTGGTGCTAGCTGGGATGGGCCACATTTTTGGGGGTGGGGTGGGGAGAGCAGATACCAGTGGGGAGCTTCTGTACTTGCGCTCAGCTGCATCAGATATAACAGAGCAGCTGAGCAAAGAAAACAGGTGGACACGCCAGGAACAGCAGGTGGAGCTGGGTGCAGGGAATGTGGGCGTTTCATTTCCAGGTAGAGGTGTTACAGTTTACAGAGTCAACCTACAACTCGGGGAAAACTAGAGAACGCTCACAGGCAGCCTCTTCCACTCCTCAGGACAGCACCCAAGGGCCTCCTCTCCAGTCTGTGGTGCCCCTACAGGATCTAAACCACAGCCCACGCCTCGCCCCTGAGCAATGCCTCCTGGACACCTTCCCAGGGACTGGCATCATTGGTGATAACTGCAAGCAGAAAGCCTAGGGCAGGTTTAGGAGTGGCAAACCTGTTGGGACAAGTGAAAGGTACCTCTGCCATCCTCATCCACTCTTTCTAGAAGAAAACATCACTGCTGTACTTAGAACTGGTTGCGGAGTGTTCGCTGTGCCCTGCGCTGTTGTGAAACAGAGGATTAAGGCAATGTAAGCCCACTACTGCCCAGAGCTACCTCAGACCCTCCAGAACAACAGCTGGCCCCACCTGCAGTGCGTGTGTACCAATGGGGACCAGGGTGTAAGTGGACATAAGCAATTCATGTTCGGTAAGGACAGATGACCTCATCACATTTGGAGGGGTCAGCTAAGAGGCAGAAAGCCACCTCTTTGGAAATCACCTATCCCAGAGCCTTCGATTGAAAGGGACACATACCTCCCACCTCCCCCAAAGGAATCCGTAGGGACCGTTCCTACCCAGGCTATTGTAAACGAGGGATTGAGGGCACTGACCTCTGACACCACTCTGAGGTGTCAATACGAGGGTTAGTGCTCTCCAAAGCTGGACTGGAAGGCAAAAGGGCTGTTTCACCATGAATGCCAGCTATAAATTGTGCACTGGGCCCTAATTGGAGCCCCCACTGAGAACAACAGCTGACAACAGAGGCTGACACTATGAGTGTGGGCCACAATAAAGGGAGGTCACAGTAGAGGAGAGCCACTTCAGAGGAGGACAGCTATGCAAGGGGACCATCACAGAAGAAGGCCAGTCATGGAAAAGGACCTTGCTTTTCTTTTTCTTCTCTTTTGTTTTGTTTTCCTGGCTTTTGAGACAGAGTTTCTCTGTGTAGTCCTGGCTGTCCTGGAACTCACTCTGTAGCCATGCTGGCCTTGAACTCAAGAGATCCACCCACCTGCCTATGCCTCCCAAGTGCTAGGATCAAAGGTGTGCGCCACAACCACCCAGTGACTTCAGTTTTCTTCAGGGAATATCAGCTTTACTTTCATGTAGAGAAGCCTTGGAAACTGCCTAAACTAGAAGGTTATAAAGAAGAAGCTTCAGAGAGCATACAAGCCAAGAAGCTCACAGAATCCCCCTGCCCTGGAAACCCCTCCTGAGGGCCATCCTGCACCTCCCTGAATACCTGAAGGGTCCAGTCCCCCTCGAGCTGATCATACCACATATCTGATTTCTAGAAAGGGTAGGCCCTACCTCACAGCCTCTTCCCTGCGGGGTCACCTAAAGATAGATTTGGACGGCATCATGGCCACGGGTCAGCAGGATTAACACAGCTCAGTCAGCAGGGACAGCTCCCTCAGGGTGAGGCTGTGGAATTCTGCTCAGTTAGTGTTGGATGCCAGGCTGCTAGGACTGCCCACTCCCTTGGGGATTGAACTCTGGCAGTCTACCTCACTGGGCAGATGCTGCATCTTTCTATCAGGCCCAACACTTGAGGGCATCTCAGGGCGAGTAGCATAGGTATAGGATCTTAACGTTCTGCTGAAAGCTGTGGTGGCCTCTCCAGACACGAAGCTCAGGGCACTCAAGAGGGCTGGGAAATGTGTATGTGTTGCTGTATCAAGCTCATTTCTGGCTCAGTACTCCAAGACCTGCTTCTTAAACTGTATATCACAGCCCCAAATAGGATAGCCGAAGATGGATGGAGGAAACAGAAATCTGGCCACAGCAAAAAGGTTCATGAGGGGCAGCAAGATGCTCAGCAAGTAAAAGTGCTTGCGGTATAAGCCTGGTGACCTAAGTTTGATCCCTGGAACCCCACAGTGGAAGAAGAGAATGAACTCTCCAAAGCCGTCTTCTGACCTCCACACCCACACATGTGCCTGCACCTGAACTTCACACACACACACACACACACACACACGACAATAATAAATAAAATTTTAAAACAGGAAAATAAAAGGCTTATGAAAATGCAGTGGCTGCATACTGACTCAAAAGCAAATGCACAGTGAATCTGTTGTGTTTCCAACAGCATTTGCTGGTGTTAATCATAAGACTCTGCTGCAGCGCTGACCCTGAACACACGGCATAAGCACTATGCACTGCGTCTGCTGGCACACCAGCAAGTTCTGTGCGCAGGTAGCAGACTCCCCGCCCCTGCTGTGAACTGCAGTGTTTTTACTGTACACACACAATGTTCTGCTCTTAAAGAAACACAACGGTCTAATTATGGAAAACAGAGACTAAATATTTTCTGTCATCCCTCAGCATGTAAGTAATGTCAAAATAGCATCTCTTTGGATCGTGTTGTGTTAAGTGTTTGATTTTAAGATTTCTGTTTTGGGTTGCTGGCTTACATTTCTTTTTCCTTTCTTTTTTCTTTTTTTAAATTAAGACTGTAAGAGCCAGAAGATAAAGGGTTTCGCTGTGAGACTGCATTTTGTCGTAAAGTTAGAAGCTTCACCCATAAAGTTTCACCAATGTGAATGACAAAACATGAGCTGAATAAGCTGATGGGGGCAGCGGGGGAGGGAATCCTACACAGAGAACTACAGGCAACTCAGGGATGCCGAGAGTGGGGGAAAAAAAAGTTCTTCCCCAGGGAGGAGCACACCCATTGGTTATCCTATGCCAAATGGTCAGCCCTGGAAACACACATACAAGTAACATACAGACTGAGCAGGTAGCAGTTAGGAATGTGTATTTGTACACATATACATCTATGCATGTAACAACAATTAAAAAAAAAGAGTCCATGAATTTGAAAGAGAGCAAGAACTGGAACACAGGAGAATGTAGTGGGTTTGGCCAAGTGTTGTTATATCTCAATGTTAATTTGGGCCTCTAGAACTGTTTATTCAAATGTCTATACATAGTTTTTGAGAACCTGTAGCTAACTGGTTTTGATTGGCAAATAAAAATATCAATAGCCAATATATGAGAGGGACAGACAGAGGCAAGATTTTAGATTGCCCAGGCTTAGGACCAGGAGAGAGAGAAAAGAGGAGAGATCTGTCATGTCAGGAGAGGTGGAGGACAGGAGAGAGCCCATGTCTGAGAAGAGTGCAGACAGAGAGACATGGCCACCCTGTGAAGGAGCCAGGAGAGTGGGGTCCAAAGCTCAGCTCAGTGAAACAGTCCTCTGGGTCCAAAATTTCTAAAATATAACACCTAATAAATAATAACTCGAGATTATTGGCAGGAAGTACATTAACCCACATAGAGATTAAACAATGGTCCAGCCACTGAATTATATAAGACATATCAAAATATAAAGATGATAGATAAATGTCTTTCATTTAAGAACATAAACCACTGAGGCAAGGCTGGAGAGATGGCTCAGAGGTTAAGAGCACTGACTGCTCTTCCAGAGGTCCTGAGTTCAAATCCCAGCAACCACATGGTGGCTCACAACCATCTGTAATGAGATCTGACACCCTCTTCTGGAGTGTCTGAAGACAGCTACAGTGTACTTACATAAAATAAATAAATCTTAAAAAAAAACAAACAACAACAACAACAAAAACCACATTGAGGCAGGTAGCAAACCCGCCAGCAAGAATTTATTAATTAATGATTTCAAGAGGAGAATTTGAGGGAAGGAAAGAGAAGGGGGGTGATGATATAATTATAATTTCAAAATATAAGAGAAATAATAAGGAAACCTTAATATCATTCATTGAATTCTGGCTGGGGCTAAGACAGAATTTCTAACAATTTCTGAAAAAGGCCGTGGACATGTTTCTACTATTTTGTACTACATATTTCTGTAAATAGTGTTCTCAGTATTGACAATTATAAAGTCACAGTATCGATCAAGTCTGGGAGGCATTGAAGATGCTCTGTGTCCAGCAGTATCAAATATTCACCAAGATTTAATTATTTATGTAAAAATAAACAAGTCCATCTATCTAATTAGTGTGTTAAGTCTTTGACAAATGGCAAAATTATGGGCACTCCAAAGATTTGATTTAAAATAGATTTCTTTTTAAGTTATTGTATTTGATTCATAGACCTATTTTGCATCCAAGGTAACAAATATACAAAGTTTAACAAGTCCTGCTCATTAACACCCCCAGGAGGAAGTTGACTGCACTACCTTCTCTCCCCTCTCCAAAGGCCCTAAGTGGTCTGAATGACCCCACCAATATCTAAGATGGCCTTGGAGGTCAGGCTACAAGGACCCGAGACCAGAGAATGGCTTCATGCTGGATGTCTGAGTAGCCATGCTTTGAGCATGAACATCCAAGGTGTCCCTCTCAGCCAGACACATTCCTAAGATGCAGGCTGAGTGGTAGAGACATGGGCCTTATTCTAACTGCCTCAAGAAGAAAAAGGAGATCTCGAAGAAAGACAAAATCAGCCAGGCCTGGTGGGACAGGCTAGCAATCCCAGCACCCTGAAGGTAGAATCAAGGGTTTCCAGAGCTCAAGTCGTCCTTGGCTACCAAAAAGTACAAGGCCAGCCTGGGATACAAGAGAGGGATATGGGGGACAGATCATCCAGAGCTGTAATTAGTTTGTCCACAACTTTTAAATATGTCAATAACAAATGTCCAGACAGAGGACAATGGACAAAAATGAGAAAAAAAAATAGTAACAACAATGCTGAATATTGGATGTGGACTTTAAAAGAGCCAGGTTAGCATCTGGAGAGATGGCTCAGTAGTTAAAGAGCTCAGATTGCTCTTCTAGATGACTGGACTTTGATTTCTGGCATCCGCACAGTGACTCACAACCATCTTTAACTACAGTTCTGAGATATCCAGTGCCCTCATCTGGCCTCCCAAGGAACTGCTATAAACATGGTGAGTGTTCGTGCGTGTGTGTGCGTGCATGTGCATAGACATAGATAGATAGATAGATAGATAGATAGATAGATAGATAGATAGATAGGTTTACGTGCATATATGGGATTCATGTGGCTAAGAAAGTAGAAGATAAATCATTTCATCAGAACTAAGACCTGTAGAATAAGAATATAAAAATCTAGAGCTGAAAACTAAAATGAGGAACTCAATATATAGGTTTGACATAGATACAGATGGGGTGGCTCTAGCAAACTGGAAGGCAAGCTAGAAAATATAAGACCAGGGCTAAGGTGATGGGTCAGCGGGTAAAGTGCTGGCTGGCTCCACAAGCATGGAGGCCAGAGCTTGGAGTCCCCAGAACCCCTGTAAAAACTCGTGGTCATGGTAACGTATCTGAGATTCCAGAGTGTGAGAAACAGAGACTGGGGACCTCCCAGAGCAAGCTGGCTAAACAGATGTGGTGGTTTGAATAAAAAAAGGACTCCCAGAGACTCATGGGGAGTGGCACCAACAGGAGGTGTGGCCTTGTTGGAGAAAGTATGTCACTAGGGGTGGCCTTTGAGGTCTCAGATGCTCAAGCCAGGCCCAGTGTCTCTCTCTGCCTGCTGCCTGTAGATCCAGATGTAGAACTCTCAGCTATGTCTCCAACACCATGTCTGCATGCATGCCACCATACTTTCTGCCATGACAACGGTAGACTAAACCTCTGAACTGTAAGCCAGCCCCAATTAAATGTTTTTCT
Source organism: Mus caroli (assembly GCF_978045245.1). Lineage (NCBI taxonomy): Eukaryota > Metazoa > Chordata > Mammalia > Rodentia > Muridae > Mus > Mus caroli. Next base: position 71,985,365 of record NW_028227270.1, on the reverse strand, counting down.
TTGTAAGAGTTGCCGTGTTCATGGTGTCTCTTCACAGCACTAGAAACCATAACTAAGGTACCGGACTAGGTAAAATAGGGAATTCTAGACTCAGTGAGAAACCCAGAGTCACTATGTAAGGTGGAGAGTAATCAAGGAAGACTTGGTCCAATGTTAACTCAGGTCTCCACATATGCATACAAAAGCATGCACCTACGAACATGAGCCTGCACACACCCATGCACACACCACATACAAACATAAGCAAAAGAAAATACATAGACTGAAGTCTAGACAGAAAGAAAATAACAAACAACACAGAAGAGGGTAAGAAATGCCCTGCCTGCTTGTAAATGGGTTGGTGGAATTAGAAAGCACAGAGAATGGAACCAAAGAAATATGTAAAAACCAATGCCCTCCAATTTAAAAAAATTCATAGATTTAAAAAAAAAAGTATAAGTCCCAAGCAGACCAAATAAAAAGAATATTACACCTGAGCACAACATATTTAAAATTTTTTTTTAAAGCTCAGACACAAAAAGATAATCTTAAAATAGCAAAGAGGATGGGGCTGGCAAAATGGCTCAGCCGTTAAGAGCACGGACTGCTCTTCCGAAGGTCCTGAGCTCAAATCCCAGCAACCACATGGTGGCTCACAACCACCCGCAATGAGATCTGATGCCCTCTTCTGGTGCGTCTGAAGACAGCTACAATGTACTTATGCATAATAATAAAAAAATCTTTGGGCCTGGCCAAGTGGAGTTGACCTGAGTGAGTAGGGCAACCAGAGAAACTGTAGCGAGCAGAGGTCCTAAAAATTCAATCCCCAACAACCACATGAAGGCTCACAACCATCTGTACATGGACTCATATACATAAATAAATAAATCTTTAAAGAAAAAAATAGCAAAGAGGAGGGGTATTTGCTGCTCCCTTGCAAAGAACTCTCAGTTCCCAGCATCCAAGTCAAGTGGTTCACAGCTCCAAGGAGCTGGGGCTGCTTTTGCTCTCGGAAGCCACCTGTCCTCTCGGACACAACACACACAGATATGCACTTTATTTTAAATGTTTTTCTTTAAATAGCAAATAGGTTGGGAGGCAAGGTATTTACAACCTTCAAAGGAGCCACCAGAAGAGGGGCGTCTGACCTCAACGGAAACCATTGAAAATGGTCTGCACAGCCTCTTGCAAAGGGTTGGAAAAAAAGACAACTTTCAGCCCATGATTACAAACCAGAAAAAAAAAAGAAAATCAAGAATAAAGACGCTTCTAGACACAGACGTTCCGGACAAACAGATACTAAAAGGAATACAAAGGAGAGACCTTCAGGTACAAGACAAACAGTCACAGCTGGGACTGCAGGGAAGATTAGAAAGCAAAGGAAAGGATATATGCATTAGTCATACGCAACCAGTACTGACTACGCAAGAGGACAATAATGTCGTGTGAGATACAAGACCGATGTGCACAGCGGCAGGGTGAGGGGTGGCTTAGTTGGGAAGTGTGAGGTCCTGAGTTCTATCCCTAGAACCCACATGAAAAATCCAGGTGAAATAACAAGCCATACATCTGGGAAGGGGCTGTCAGGGAGAAGGAGGGCGTGACTGAAGGAAGGAGGTAAGGGAAGGCGGGGTGAGGGCGGTAAGAATGCATTATGTATGTGCATGAAATCGTCAAAGAACAAACAGACCAGGAATCCTGTAAAACTTAAAAGCCAGGTGAGTAGCACACTTGGCACCTCTCGGACAGTGGGAGGCTGAGACAGGGAGATCTGTCAGGCTCTGCGGCCAGTCAGCTTACTCTGTATGGCAAGCTCTGGGCTAATGGGAGAGTCTCTGTCATTAAAAAAAAAAATGGGGGTAGGGAGATGGCTCAGCAGGTAAGAGTACTTGCCACTCAAGTTTTATGGAGCCGAGTTTGGATCCCCAGTACCTGTGCAAAAAAAAGCCACAAGCGGCCGTGCACATGCTTAGATCCAGCACTATGAAGGGCAAATGCAGGAAGATCAGTAAGGTTTACTGGCTGCCAGCCTAGCTCCAGGCTGAGTGAGAGACCCTGTCTGAAGGGAATAAGAAAGAATGACAGAGCAGAATACCAGACATTCTCCTGGGGCCTCTGCATGTAGGCACAACACATGACACACACATGCATATCCAACACACACACACACACCAAGATGGCTCCTGAGGAATGAAGGAGTGAAACCCAAGGTTGACTTCTGGCTTCCACACGAATGTATACATGTGTGCACACACTTGTATGTGCATACATTAAAAACATAAAAAATAGATGGGGATTAAATTATCCAATATTAAAAAAAAAAACAGAGTAGAGTGGTCATATAATGTTTGTGCTGCCTGGGAGGTATCCAGAAAGTATGGGTTTATGCCAAGCCTTAGAAATGCAGTATAGAGCAGGGCAGCAGTGGTGCATGCCTTTAATCCCAGCACTTTCGAGGCAGAGGCAGGTGGATTTCTGAGTTCAAGGCCAGCCTGGTCTACAGAGTGAGTTCCAGGACAGTCAGGACTATACAGAGAAATCCTGTCTTGGAAGAGAAGAGAAGAGAAGAGAAGAGAAGAGAAGAGAAGAGAAGAGAAGAGAAGAGAAGAGAAGAGAAGAGAAGAGAAGAGAAGAGAAAGCAGTACAGGGCTGGTGAGATGGCTCAGCAGGTAAAAGCACTGACTGCTCTTCTGAAGGTCCTGAGTTCAAATCCCAGCAACCACATGGTGGCTCACAACCACCCGTAATAAGATCTGACGCCCTGTTCTGGTGTGTCTAAAGACATAATAAATACATTCATCTTTTGGGGGAAAAAAAAGTAAGTACAAGCTTAAAACTTCCCAGAGCCCAAGAACTGCTCATTTAATTACAGGGCAGCCACGCCTGTGAAGATGAAATGGTTGTGAAGATCGCCGCTGCAAGCGTGTGCACGCCTGTGATGAAATAATGACCCCCAAATGACACAGACACACTGAATGAGAAGAGACAGCAGATGCAATCAGCACCGCCTCACACAGCCACCAAGCCAATTACCCTACTGTCCTAAAGAGCCCTGCTTCAGCACTCGCCTTCCCCAGAGCTTGCCCGCGGCAGAAATACAAGGCTGTTGCAGCCCCTCTGGAAAGCTAGGGTAATGATTCCCTCCAGGTGCAGAGTAACTGCATATGTGATGCAGAGCTGTGCTCCTCTCTAATGTCCCTTCCTGGAAGGAGGTTAGCACCTGGGTGAAGACAGACCTCCCACTCTACCTCCAACTGGATCTGAGGCTCTGTAAGATGCTATTCCTCCTTTGGCTAGGACATTTCACATCCTGAGACCTGAGAGCCAAACATGCCGTGACTTCATATTGGAAAGATCTGGGTTTGGGGAACTCTCCTTCTTCCTCAAATGTCCCTTCCCCTGTGCCTCTATTTCTCTTACTTTAGTCAGTTACTGAAGGTCATGTATGATGGAATAGTTATGAATGCCCTGGGCCCACAAGTGACCTGCTGATAGGACCTCTGCCCTCAAGGTTCAGCTCTGTAGGCAGGGCAAGCTGATACTGGCCCTACTTTGGGAAACTAGATTCAGACAAACTCAACAACAGCAGGTGTCAAGTCAGAACCTGGGCTCCTGCAAACATGCTCAGGTGTCTGCACATGTGTACACCAGACAGTCCAGAGTCCTGTGTACACCTGTTCTCAGAGGTCCAGAGGGCTGTTCCTGACTGGAATGTCACAACCAGGGGTCATCAGCAGCAGATATAAAGGCCAAGATAGCAGCCATACACACAGGGCACACTGTCCAAATTGTCAGCACAGGCCTGTCTCCCTGAGACCTGGTGCTGCTGCTGGCAGGCCCACATTCTCAATCACTGAGATCCATTAGACAGGAATGTCACACCAAACCCAATGATTGAATGAAAGAATGAATGAATGAAGAGACCCTTTCCCCATCCAAGCTGTAGGCTTCACTGAAGGAGTCCAAGATCTCTCCATTTCCTTGTCCCCTAAAGGGTCTTGGGTGTCTCTCACAACTGAAATCCTGGGTTCAAACTGTGGTCATGAGCTGCAGTGTTTTTCCCGTGGTACTAAGTCTTTTACTCTCCTACGGACATAATGTGCTCAGGCTACAGGAGACCCTGCCACACGGGAAAATAAAACAAAACAAGGAAATAAAAAAATGCTGTTTGAGTTAGTTACTGACATGAGTTTCACAAAAACTGCTCAATGAATTTTGGTTTCAGAATGGGATAGGATTTCCAGTAGTTTCTGAAAGGGCTTTAAACACTCCTGCCTCATTGCACTTTAGATCTGTGTGAACTGAAACATGAGATGAAAAGAGTCAGTGAATGAAGAAGCACTGAGTGAAGGAGGCAGTGAAGAACAAGGCATGATGGGAGAAAGAATGGGCAAGACGGGTGACCGAATGGCAAAGAAGTGGCTGAGAAAGTGAATGGCGTATGAGGAAGGCAAGACTGAATGAACAGATTAACTGAATAATGATAGACAGGAAATATGCAAGGCAAAATGAGTGAATGAACAAATGCATGGCAAATGAACGAGCAGGTGAATGAATGAATGTAGGGAATGAATGCATAATAAATGAATGGTGAATGAATGAATGGGTAGAGGAATAAGTGATTGTAGGGAATGAATACATGGTGAATGAATGAATGAATGAATGGGTAGGGGAATAAGTGATTGTAGGGAATGAATACATAGTAAATGAATGAGTAACTGACTAGCAAATGAGTGGGTGACTGAGAGAATAAGAAAGCGAGTGGGTGGGGACTGGGAGACTGCGTGGAGCCTAGCCCCCTCTCTAACCTCAGGCAAACACAGAACAAGGAAGATTTAAGAGTCAGCACCTAGATCCCAGCAACTCCTCTCCTTGAAATTTCCCAAAACCTGCAAATGGAAGTTCTCGAACACTAGGCAGCTGTACATCCTGGAGCGTCCATGACTTGCTACCGTCCTGCATTCCAAGTTCTATTCTACACGTGCATCACACACACAACTCATACCTCACAGCCTATGTCATATACTAGGGCCTCTTAACCCATTTCTGCCTAAGAAATTGTTATGTGACCCTAGGAATGTAGGCATATATATATATATATATATATATATATATATATATATACAGATTTAAGATTTACATTTCCTGAAAATAAATCATAAACACTGTATTTTAAAGCAGCTCCTTGGTCCAGGTAGCTGAGTATCTGCTATACCAGTGACAAGCAGAGCCCTGGAGCTCGCTGGTCAGCCTGCCCTAATCAGGTAGCACAAGGCTCAGTGACTGGCCTGGTCTCAAAATAAGGTGGAGAATGACTGAGAAAGACTCCTTTCATATCTCAAAGAACATACATGGGCTGGAACAAGACCCCTGGCACATATGTAGCAGATGTGCAGCTCAGTCCCCGTGGCTGCCTTGTCTAGCCTCAGTGGGAGAGGATACACCTAATCTGGCAGAGACTTGATGCACCAGGGTTGGGGGATACCCAGGAGGGCCCATCTTCTCAGAGGAGAAAGGGATGGGAGATAGGAGGCGGGACTCTAGGAGGGGGTACTGGGAGGCAGAGCCGCATTTGGGATATAAATTAATTGATTAAAAAAATAATCAGTGCTGAGAATGCCAGTTCATATGAGTCTGTAGTGCAATACAGCAGGAGTGTGTTTAAAGCCCTTTCAGAAGCTATTGGAAATTCTGTCCCATTCTGAAGCTAAAATTCATTGAACAGTTTTTGTGAAACTCATGTCAGTAACTCAAACAGCATTTTTTGTTTTGTTTTGTTTTATTTTTTGCTTGTTTTGTTTTCCCATGTGGCAGGGTCTCCTGTAGCCTGAGCACATTATGTCCCTAGGAGAGTAAAAGACTTAGTACCACAGGAAAAACACTGCAGCTCATGACCACAGTTCTGAACCAAGAGATTTCAGGCAGTTGTCTCCCAGCCTGAGGCATGCACAGCATAAAGCCACTCAATACATGGGTGAGGGCTGCCAGAAACTCCTATAGACTCCTTACCTGTTTGATTTTGAATTAATTTTTTTTGTCACTTCATGTTCAGAAACCTTTTATTGTTGCCAGATTCTCCCAGTCCCTATATTCAGTCACATGACTCTACACGAGGCCACTACCCCATTTAAGAAGCTCGGTCAAACAGGACATGTCACATGTTTCCACTCTACGTCACAACACAACACCTTTCATGTCACACAACATACACCAGCACATGCCTGGCTACAATCCTGGGTTACACACCACACATCAGGTTACATCACCACACATCAGATTACATCACCACCTCCTCAACCATAACTACAGCTTTCCCTTTGTGGTAAAATCCAATCTTTGCTAAGATTTGGTAAAAATAGGAGCTGGAGAAGTGGCTCGGCAGGTAAAGTCTCTTTGCTCCTGAGCTCCATGACTTGGGTTCAGTCCACAAGGACCTAAAATCAACTCCAGCAAATCGTCCTCTGAGCACTGTATGCATGCTGTATGCATGCACTGTATGCATGCTGTGGCATGTGCACATACAGGCCCACAAAATAAACGGATAGATAGATAATTTTTAAAACTTTAAAGTCCTGGTAAGATAGGCGTTTATTCCACTCCATCTTCACCTGAGGGGTCCAGGGGAACACCACATTGCCCAGGTTAGCTACAGACATTGTGATTAGACACAAGGGTTCTCCTTCTGTCACAATGCCATCTGTCCCTTGACCTAAGCACAGCCCATTGGTAAGAACAAATCAAGACCAAGAGGACACCAGGCTGTTTTCCACTGAGGTCCCCGAGGCTTGGAGCTGACTATAGAGTCTGCTTCCAGAGAGAGAAGCCCAAGGATGGCCCTGGGGCCATTATGACCCACCATATTCCCCAGGCCACTGACAGCACAGTAGGTCATCAACCTGTCCACACTCTAAGCAAGGAATAGGCATGAGGACCAGCTTGTCCTGACCTAGGCCCAGATTCAGCCTCCACTGTAGAGCGAACACAACTTTGTTAACAAATGCATTTCCTACAGCTTCCCAGCCCCATCCCTTCTGGTACAGACCCTGCCTCATGGCCACCCTCCCCAGATAAGAAGCCTACACATACCTCTCTAGATGCTTTTCTCTGGAGACCAGTGGAAAGAAAAAAAGCTATTTCTAAGGGGGCTATATTTCTCTGTCAGGCTGCAGCAGCCTTGGGTAGATGAGGCTGGAAAGCTCAGGCTGTTGTAGCCTGGCACCAGGCTCCTCTAGAACCACAACCGTTGAACACCCAGAGGGGAGTAGCTCACCAATCGTATGCATAAGAACACAGAGAGCACACACCACAGGGAGAGGAACCAGACACGTGAGCAGACGTCCTCACGCTGGACAATGAGAACAATATATTTCTCCTACTCTTTCTTCAAAAGTATTCCTCAGAAAATTATAAAGCATCATGTCGTGTTAACACAAAATGCCACTGCGGAAGAATACTGCCCAGCCCAGCTGTGGATGCTGGTACAAAGACATAAACCACCAGAGCATACACTCACCTGGGACCGTCCGCTCCAGGCTCGTCAGGGAAGCCATCAGGCACCATGCTGCTCTGTATCTTGCCTGGAAATTGTCCTTGCAGTGTTACTTACAAGTAACAGAAGGAACCAGACACCCAGGAGGACCCAGAAGAGAACTGAAAGAGGGTCTTGGGACCCTCACGGTGCCCCTGGATGTGGGGGCAGGGAGCAGGCACAAAGGTGCAATGCAGTTTTCACACACAAAAACTGAAGCCACAGCCGAGCTTCCCTGAATGCATGGGGCTCTTCTCTCACGTCTCCCCAATTATCCACCATCCGCAGCGCTCCATGAAATCCAAGACAGCCGCTGGTGAGCATGCAGGGCAGGCATCCTCCAGAGGACCCGGGCCGTGACCCAGGCAGCAGCGGACTGTTTACAGCGAGACTATTTTCATTTCCACAGCAATGTTACCATGGAGTTTAATTCCTGAAGTGCTCTCTTTGGCATCCGCTCTATAAATGGCTTCGGGTTTGCACCAATATACTCACTGGAGAAAGAACTGCCATTTCTGTGAAGCGTGACTGCCTCTCCCTAAGTTTCCACCACCTGTAGGGATACTCCTGGAGGAGCTGGGAAGGAGGAGCTGGCCTCATCTGCCATGAGCATAGGCGGAGCACCTGCTTCTTACTGAATGGGTTGAGGAAGGCAGGAGGCCCCTCGAGGGTGCTTAGCTGGGGAATCCCTTCCCTACCGAGGAACAGCAGGCAAAGACAGGCTGAACCCACCACTCTGTAATCAGGGGTACTTGCATTTTCTGACCTGTTTGAAGCCACCCTCAGTAGTAAGGACTTGTTGCCCAGGCCCTCGGCTTCCCATGTGGCCAGGCTTCCTGATTTGGACAATCCACATATGGAGAGCCTCTCAAGTCTAGGGAGAGTCTGGCAAAGGCTGAGTTGGCACTATGATAGACTCTGTGGACGCCATTCCAGCAGAAGGAGAGACAGAGAGGCCTAAAAGGTGACTGTCTTTCCCAGGTCTGACAGCCAGAGCACAGCTCACTACAGCCCTACCCCCACCCCTACCCTAGGATGCACAGTTCTATCCTCCCAGGCTTCTGCAACAGCCAGCTGCTGCCACATACATCTCCCAGGGAGAGGAGGAAGAGAGAGGCAAAGAGGCCCATCTTAGTCAGGGTTTGTATTCCTGCACAAACATCATGACCAAGAAGCAAGTTGGGAAGGAAAGGGTTTATTCAGCTTACACTGCCACATTGTTGTTTATTACCAAAAGAAGTCAGAACTGGAACTCAAGCAGGTCAGGAAGCAGGAGCTGATGCAGAGGCCATGGAGGGATGTTCTTTATTGGCTTGCTTCCCCTGCCTTGCTCAGCCTGCTTTCTTATAGAACCCAAGACTACCAGCCCAGGGATGGCACCACCCACAATGGGCCTCCCACCCTGGATCACTAATTAAGAAAATGTCTTACAGCTGTATCTCATGGAGGCATCTCCTCAAGGGAGGCTCCTTTCTCTGTGATAACTCCAGCTTGGGTCAAGTTGACACACACAAAACCAGAGGCCCTGGTAGGGACTCTTCCCATCTCTCCAGGAAGCACAGTCCCTTTTGTCCATCTTCCAACCAGGGGCTCACCCACAGGGCATAGCAGTACAGTGGACTATGATCAGGGCCAGCTTCTCAGGGTGGGCAGGCATGCACCCACCTAGGACCTTGTAGGACATGCCCCACCTATCCCTATCAGCCACAAGACCATCAATCTCATAACACACCAAGAGTCAGAGGGAGCAATCCATGTCACTCACATCTCACATGAGGAGAAGAGCCAAGCTGGTGTCACCTTGCCCTGGATCCCCAGGTCCCTTGGCCTACACACACTCAGTCACTTGCTGGTGGCTCACAGGTATCACATGACATGCATTCTCTTCTTGGTCTATCTGTCAAAACTCTCCCAATACTAGGATCTCAAAGGAGCAACCCTGACTTGCAGAAATGACCTCTAGTAGGGCACACACCAGCACCAGAGATCACGCCTACCACAGGGGCCTGCAAAAGAACAGAGAGGCATCAGAGCAGTTCTGAGACCAGCCTTCCATGAAGAATTCCATTCTTCACAGCACTGTGTCCTTATCATGGGTCCCACCATGAACTGTCCCCACCGTGAGCTTCAACACCACTCGGCCAAGGCTGCTGTCACTCCAGGGATCAGAACCACTCGATACCCCTTTTCACCAATATGCACCCATTTCTAGTGTTGCCCAGGACCTCTGGCCTATCTAGGGCCCAAGACCTGCTCTCCAAAATACACCCCTATCAACCTTGGAGCCAGGCCTTCACAGGTTCCAGGAAAGGCCCCCAGGACCAGGTGTCCCCAAAGCAAGGCTTCTCCAGCACTGCCCCAGCTCTGTGGCACTAAGAGTAAAAGTCAACACCAAAGATAAAATAAAATCCCTCAGCAGTGCCAAAAATACCTCCCCACGGGATGAGACTCAGCGGGCGCCAGCTTCCACAGCAGCAACTGTTGCTATGGAGACCAGGCTCCAGACAGGCCGAAGGGAGGGCCAGAGGAACAGAGAGGAGACTACAGAGGGACAGAGAAGGGCTAGCCAGAGCAGTTAGGGAAATAGAGGGACAGCCAGGAGGGTTGACAGGGGTGGGAAAGGCCTGGAGGCCATAGCTGAAAGGGCCAGAGAGGACACTATATGGAATGGGAGCTGAAGAATGAGGGATAGAGGATAGCCCCCAGGCGGTCTCCCCAAGTGACAAGGGTTCTAGGCAGAGTCCAACTGACAGCCTTAGTCTATCGCAGTCATCTGGTCTTCTGACATGGGGTTTAGTCCACCCCATCTTGATCACAGCTGCCCCTGCCCCACCCTGGTGAGACCAAAGGGCACAGTAGCCAGTCTGCACAATATATGAGACCTCCCCCTGCCCCAGTCCCTGGCAAGAGTGGTCCCCACAAAGTCCCCTTAGCCACACCACCTATCTATCCCCTAGACACTGCTATAAATGATCCACTAATGGAGCCATGGGGAATTGGCTCAGCACTGAATCTGATGGCCAAGTGACAGTGGGGAGAGAGGATCTGGGGATGAAGGGCCAGTACAATGGCCTGTCAGCACACTTCAGGTCAGGCTTCTCTCAGACTGCCCTGTTCCCTTACCCACCCAGCCTGGCCTAACCTGTCATGACCTGCTCTAAGTTGATCTCAGCCTAAGGCAGGACACAGCTCTGCAGGCCTGGGAGAGCTGGGGAAGGTAGGCTACCCCTGCAGCCCTGCACCCTGCCACACTGGCCAGACATACCTGATGCATACCACGCCTCCTGGTAGCACTCTCTGGACCCTGATGTGCTGCCACATCAGGACAGGGGACAGAGCCTCCCAGCCCATGTCACAAAGCACACACCACGAGCCATCGTCATCTCTGTTACATGCAGGCCTGGGAAGGTGTCTGCCTTGTGGGAGATTGCCTTGCTCTTGTGACTTCCCTGTGCCAGGGCCCCAGAGGTGGGCAAACAGGTCTTCCCATACATTTATGTAGTGCCCCGCATCCTCAGGGAGCTAAGTCAGATGAAAGCCCTGTATCAGCCTGTCCATCAGGGACACTGCTGCCCCATGACAAGGCTGGAGAGACTTGAGCCTCAGCCTCCACACTAGTACTATGCACCAGGACATGGCCCTGACAGTTGCCATTTGAACACCAGCCTGCACATCTGACAAATGCCATCAGACATGGTCTTTGGTGACAAGGGCACAGTCCCCACAGGAACCCCACAAAGGCAGACCAGCCAAGAGCTGTCCCCACCACGAGCCCTAACACCACTTAGCCTGTAGAACTGCAGCACCCCCTCCAACTGTGAGTGTCTGCCAAAAACAGCGTGCAAGTACCTTGATGTCCCCCAAACCCCAGAAAACCTTCCTGCTGAGCAGAGAGGACATGTGGGTGTAGTGGCCATTCACAGTCATAGCTTTGACCCTTGTGATTCAGCCTCCACCAAGAAGCCTGTCACAGCCCCACCTGCAGATGAGCGGAAAACACGCAAAGGTCTTTGTCTAAAGGCTGTCAGCTGTGCAAATGTTCACCCTCCCCATCAGGGCCCCAGGGCCCCCAGGTAGTTCCTGCTCCTCCCAGACACACAGTGTCCCCTGGGCCCATGGGACAGGTGGCCCCTCCATAAAGCTTCCTCAAAGAGCTCCTCATTCCTGCAGAAGCACCCCCAGGGCAGGACTGTTCCCAAGCAAGCTAAGCAGAGGATATATACGTGTAATCAGACACGTGTGACCTAGCGGGGTTGTCCACACACACAGCCATACAGGAGGCCAAAACAAGCCATAGGGCAAGGCACTGGGGCCCCTGTATATTGCCAAAAAGCCTGTGCTATACTCAGGTCACCACTTCTTTCCTGGCTCAGTGGCCAAGGCCAGGAAGTCAGAAGGGTGAGACCCTAAGCCAAGCCCAGCCCCTCACCACCCAGTAAACACTCCAGATGGGAAGCTGGCAGGTGCCAGTGTCCACCCTGGCAGGCAGGGGGGCTCTGCTCTGGCCTGGGGTGAATAGACACAAAGAACCTGCCTGAAAACCATCTGCAAGCCATCAGGGAAGCAGCCAGAGAGGCTGGAACGTTCCAATGTCACCATCTCAGTCCCCAGAAGGGAACAGAGTAGGCCTTTGTCTCTCTATCACTGCGGTCATCAAATATTTACAGAGGCTGACAGGCCATTTCAGACAGGCCAGAAGTGAACCTCACAGGCTCTTCCTGGGGCAAGAGGAGACATAGCTGGGGAGCTGGGAAGGAGGGGGGGGCAATAGACACAGAGGTACAGGCAGTCACTGGGAGGAAAAGGGGGAGACTCTAGCAGAATGCTGTCTCAGGGCCTCAGCCAACATCTCACCTGGGGCTTAGGTCCCAATCATCAGGAGAAAGTACCCAGGGCTATCAGCCAGCTGGGCGGGTACTCTGGCCCTGCTCCCATGAGTTCTGCCACACAGAGGAAGTGGCAAGGGCATGAGCCACCTGCAGAGAGCACTCACAGGGAGCACACACACACACCCCAAATTTCCTGCAGCGCTGGCTCCCCAATCTGGCACAGATGTCCCTTTCTCTTCTGGTGAAGGCCATCCTAAGACAGCACTTGGGGGGCAGGGGTGTCCACAGCGTCTGTGTATCCCAGGTTGGCCCCATACACATCATGCAGCCAGGAATGACCTTGAACCGCTGATCCACCTGCTTCCGCTTCTTGAGAGTGCTAGGATTACAGGTGTACACAGCACCACACCTAGTTTAGTCCATGCTAGGGACTGAGCCCAAGACTTCGTCCACGCTAGCCAAACGTGTTAACCAAGTTAAAGCCCCAGCACCTATCATCCAATTTCATCTTGAACTTATAAAAAAAAAAAAAACTAGTAACCCAGAAGGAACAGGTTCTGGGCCACCACCACACCTGTCCCTGACTCCACCAAAGATGGGCAAACGGTGTAGAAAACCCAGAACAAGCTTCAAACCTCAGATGGCGTTTCAGTGAATACCAATCTCACCTATGTGAGGCTACCTATAAATGCAGTATCACCTCCACTCCTAGGGGCTAAGGCTCACCCACACACAGCACCCACCATACCCAGTAGGGTCAGCACAGCAGGTCAGCAAGCAAAAAAGGGACTTGTCCCCACCTCCAGGCACGGTATAAGTGGACTTTGGCTCTCTGGAAACAAAGGTGCCCACATGGGCTCAGCAGATAGAAGTTCTCAGCATGCTTTCTTAACCCAACAGTCTCTCAGCAGCTGAAGTAACCTCACTCAGCCATGACCTGTCTGCTGTGGCATTGGGCCAGCCCCTGACATTGTGCCAAAGGCTTGGGGATCACAGGGTTTCTGAAACTCCCTGCCCCAAGGATGAGGGGACGGTGACACATGTCCAGGCCCCTTCTCACTCCCCTCCACAGCCTTGTGTTTTCCACACTTACTCCAAAAGGGTCAAATCCTCTCCTCTGATGAAACTAACTACCAAGGAGAAGAAACACCCAAGCCTGTCTGAGACAATATTGGAAGCTTGCTGCCCACTGGCCTGGCAGGATGATCTCCTGATGTGAAGACGAAATGGCACCCCTTAATACCCCTAACTTACAGAAGTACAAACCCTGCTGCCAAAAGGGGGTAAGGGGGTCAAACAGTCAGGCTCAGGCAAGAGACAGGAGAAGCATTGAGACCCTGGAGGCATGAGAACAGCTAGGAGGTACTCCACCCCAAACTCTACACCTTAGCCACCTTCTGAGGAGCAGCCAGGCAGAGACCACACCCAGGAATATGAAGAAACTCTCCTGGTGTCTCAGGCTCAGACAAAGCCCCAAGCCCCAGCCTGGAGGGGTACAGAAGTTTGGGCCATTGGATCGACAGAGGTAAGGACTGAAAAGAATCTCTGCCCACTCCTGCCCACCCCCCACCCCCCTGCAAGGGGGCAACAGTAGGGCTGACTCAGGAACAATTTACAATGTAATGGACCTGTTCCCACATTGTTCAACCAATGTCAGGTGGGATGTGGGGCTCGGGTGGGTGGGGGTGGCCCTGAGCAGTTGGTGAGACCTCTCTATGTATGTCAGTGAAGCTGTAGTATGACACTGAAAGACTTCCCAAGAAGATGGCATCAGACATGGTCACATTCAACAAGGAAGGAGGTTGTAGGCTCCATACCATATCCCAACCCTAAAGACAGCCACTCTTGTTAGGGTGTCACCCCAACGAAGCAGGTACACAGACAGCAGAAGAGGAACAGCTCAGACATACTCTGCCCCAATTCAGTCAAACCAGGCATCCTGTGTGGTCTCCGGAAGTCACAGGAGTTCAACCAGGAGTCTGTGGACAGGGATAGGTGGATCTCTTATCTAGGCTTCCTAACTAGGAGCTCAGAGTGAAGGGAGGCTAGGGGGTCCCTAGCAACACCAAGCCAACTTAGAACAACAGAGTAGGCCTGGAACAGTCATCGCCTACTGCCCAGCATCATCAGGTTTCATGGCAATCCTGGACTCAAAGGTGCCTGAAGTAAGACTGAACGGCCATCCTGATATCCTCTGCTTCTTCCTCAGAAGGAGAAATGGATGCAGTCCCTGCTGGGAGCTGCTCAGTCTCTAGAGTACAGGGCGTCCACGGGTGTCGGTGCAGCTATTTCTGGGCTAGAAGTACTTGTGGTTCCACAGGGACAGCAGCTTGGCCAGCCCTGTGACCTGCACATGTAGCACACCGTGGCAGCGGCTCCAGAGACACACAATCCAACCCCACTGGGCAGAAGCACCAGGTAGAACCAGTAGAGGTTCTATACGTATCATCGCGCAGAGCCTTGGAAGACAGCACCAAAGGCTAACTGGTGGTGATAAAGCGGGAAGGGGTTGTTCTAGGTGGCTGGTTCTTAACTTTCCAAATGCTGCAACCCTTTAATACAGTTTATGTTGTCGTGACCTCCCAACCATAAGATCATTTTCGTTGCTACATCATAACCGTAATTTTGCTACTGTTATGAATTGTAACACAAATTATCTGTGTTTTCCATGGTCTTAAGTAACCTTCACAGAGGGGTCATGACCAACAGGCAGAGAACCGCCATTCTAGATTAAAATAGATGTGACAAGCAAACACCACAGCAGTTTCTTCACTGACTAGAGCCCAGGTGCAAACAGGGAACCCAGAGAGAACAATTGTGGGAATCACAAGGCCACACACCAGACACATCCAACAGGATCCACCCACCTGGGCCCTGGGCATGACCCTGCAGAGGCTCTGTGGGGACCTGTCCCTATTCCTGTCAGGAGATGCTTGCTGAAGTATTCAAAGAGGAACCCAAAGTGGGTCAGATAAAACGCTCACAAATGCAGTGATGGAGAGACGGCTGAGCGCCCAGCTCCTAACTCCACTCTGCCAGTAGCTAGGGGTTTTCGAAAATTAAAAGTTTGAGGGAAATGAAAACTGGACAGCTGGGAGAAGAAAAACACTGTCATGGGGTCCAGATGGTGAGTAAAGAGCAAGGAGCAGGACATTTGGGAGGAGAGAGCAAACGGCCTCAGGGCCTGCAGATGCCTACTGTGGCCAGCTGTGGATAAGAATGGACAGGCTAGCTGGCAGGTGGGACTGACCCAGGCAGATGAGGGCTCCTTTGTTCAAAGCACCAACACTCCCCTAGAGAAAGAAATTACTCCACTGTCTGCTACCCCATCCTGGACATCCAGGGTACTCAGCCTCAGGTAACAGATCAAAACGTTATGCAAATCAAGCCTTTCCCAGACACCCTTGCATCAATGGAGGCCACAGATCGCCTTGCAGCCAGAAAAATCAAAGAAGATACCTATAAACATTTTCCATTAAGAGCTGAAATACAAGCTGGGTGGCACATGCCTTTAATCCCAGCACTTGGGAGGCAGAGGTAGGTGAATCTCTGAGTTCCAGGCCACCCTGGTCTACAGAGTGAGCTCCAAGACACTCAGAGCTACATAGTGAGACTATGTCTTGAAAAAACAAACAAATGAAACAAAACAAGAATTAAAATACAGATTAGCCCTGGGAGAAATGGGTCTTTAAAGGCTGCTGGGTTCCCATCTACCCAACTATGCATTTGCTTCCTGCTTTCAAGTGTGGTTATGCTGCCTGGAGCTGTGGCAACCCTTTTGCAGCTATGAGACAACAAACAAGAATAGGGTCAAATGTCAATATGAATAAGGAGAGCTAAAGAGAAAGAAAAAAATAATCTTATGTCCATACCATATTGGAGACCTGCTTCTGGTGAGTTGCCTCTGGGGCTCTTGATTGGCTATTTCTAGATTTCAGATTCTGGGGATGACCTAAGATTGGCATGGCTCACCACAGCTGGCTCACAGTTGAAAGTCTTCCCAACTCATTCACAAGCATACACACCAAGAGAAAGGTGAGGGATGGTGAAGGGAGGTGGTCCTCCTGAAACATCTGGCCTGAGACTGGCAGGGCTCATAGGGTCAAGACCAGCTTTCCACAGCTAGCTTCACATGCTGTCAACAGCACCACTAATTTGTGCAGGACAACGCACCATTGCAGAGATTGAAGGAAATATCATGAGAACACCGCCAACACCAGCCACCTTCCACCAGTGTCTCCGTGTGTCCCTCCCTGCCGTGGCAACGAGATGCCTTACAGAGAATGGAAAGGTGGAGGAAAGCCACGGTCTCTCATACACCCCAGCACTTTACAACACAATAGGCATTTTAAAGATACTGATAAGTTCTGCAATAACAACACCTGGCTGACCCAGAACTTCCCAGACCTCTTTCTGTAGCCTCACTTTGAGCGCATGCAAGGCATTGGAGCAACAGAGATACCCTGGGCCATGCCATCTGACCTCTCGTGGGATCCTTCCAGATGAGCCTTTCTCATCTCTGAAAATAGTTTTCATGACTGATGGGCTCATATGTGTGTCTTAGCACTTAAGGAAGTTCCTGCCCTGTGACCATGTTCATCCTAGCTGATATGTCCAGGTCCTGTAAAACTGCGGCCTTGCCTGGAGCTCCCCACTGGGAAAACCCTGGGAGCAATGCTGAGCAAAACCTCCATGACTGTAGACACTGAGCCTCTCACCAACCCCCTTCACCCTCAGGTGGGGACAGAGCTCCTGGCCATCATGGATGTCCAGAGCCTCTAGGACATAGCTGGTTCTTAAACATCAGGGTGAGGGCCACAGCTGCTTGAGGGAACCCCCCCCCCCCCCCCCGCGCCGACTCAAGGCTGCCCTGCTAGTCCAAGGACCAGCCTGCCCTTCCCTGCCTTTCCAGAGCAGAGCTGAGCTACACTCTGGAAACATCTCCCCAGGACCAGGACAGCATCCCTGAGCCAGGTAGGACCACAGTACAGCATAGCCCTTGAAACAAATGTTGAACTTATTTTTTAAATTATATTTATTTACTGAGAGGAGACACACATAAAGAGATCAGAGGTCAGACCTTTCAGGGGTCAGTTTTCTCTCTGCATTTGGGTACCTTAACTTGCTGAGCCATCCTGCCAGCCCCGGTTTTGCCCTTTAAAGCACACAGCTGTCGATTCATTTAGCACCGTCCCATCTGCCCTGGACTGGTGCATTCCTCATAGGTCAGTTTCTCCATTACTCAATGCACTTAAGATCCTTCCCTGTCTTTCACAGCTTGACAGCTCTGATCTTCTGGGTGCTGAGGAATACTCCATTTTTCTGGACGTGCCACAGAATCCACTCAACTCTGAAGGGTAGCTTTGTTACCTCTATGTTTTAACAGTTACAAATGAGACCACTAATCAACATTCATGCATGGGGCTTTACTGTGGGTGTGTGACTTCCAGTGGTTCATGAAAGGGTACTAAGAAGGAAGGCTACTGGATTCCCCATCGTGCTTAGGGAGCACTCCAGCTGCTCCATGCCTCCATTCGCATGTGGTATCATCAGCTTCTCTGACTTTGGCCATTCTAGTAGGTGTTCAATGTGCTCTCTCACTGGGGCTTCAGTTTGCATCTCCCTGGCAGCATGTGATACATCTTTTCATGCTTAGGGGCTGTACTGGCTAGTTTTGTGTCAACTTGACACAGCTGGAGTTATCACAGAGAAAGGAGCTTCAGTTGAGGAAATGCCTCCATGAGATCCAACTGTAAGGCATTTTCTCAATTAGTGATCAAGGGGGAAAGGCCCCTTGTGGGTGGTGCCATCTCTGGGCTGGTAGTCTTGGGTTCTATAAGAGAGCAGGCTGAGCAAGCCAGGGGAAGCAAGCCAATAAAGAACATCCCTCCATGGCCTCTGCATCAGCTCCTGCTTCCTGACCTGCTTGAGTTCCAGTCCTGACTTCCTTGGTGATAAACAGCAATGTGGAAATGTAAGCTGAATAAACCCTTTCCTCCCCAATTTGCTTCTTGGTCATGTTGTTTTGTCCAGGAATAGAAACCCTGACTAAGACAGGGGCCATATGAACATCCCGACAGGCAAGGTGTCCATGTAGGCCTTTAGCTTACTTTATTAATGTTATTTTTTAATCTGGTTGTTTTTCCTTCTTCTTTTTTTTTTTGTTTTGTTTTGTTTTGTTTTTTGAGACAGAGTTTCTCTTTATAGCCCTGGCTGTCCTAGAACTCACTTTGTAGACCAAGCTGGCCTCGAACTCAGAAATCCGACTGCCTCTGCCTCCCAAGTGCTGGGATTAAAGGTGTGCGCCACCACGCCCGGCTTTTTTTTTTTTTTTTTTTTTGTGGGTTTTTATTTTGTTTTTTTTTTGTTGTTGTTGTTTTGTTTTTGGTTTTTGCTGGTTGTTTTCTTAACTGCTGAGTTCTGAAACCTTCTTTGTGTGTTTTGGATTCCTTTATCAGAGGTATCTGTCAATATTTTCTTCTAGTCTGTGACTGGTCTCTTTATCCTCTTGGCTGTGTCTTTCACAGACAAGATTTTAATTTTAATGAAGCTCAGCTTATCGGTTACCCGGTGTGGGCCATGCCTTAGGTGGCGCAGCTAAGCGATATTGCCGAAGCCAAGTTCGCCTTGGTTTTCACCTGGCTTCTGAGCACTTTAGACTTAGATGGGATCCTTTCTAGGCTTGCATGCACTCTTCGTCCTGTCTGAAGTGTGTGTGTTCTTTCTTTACCTTGTGTGTTGTGTCTTTTTGCAGAGCTGAGGTGGACCCTAGCTCACTCAGCAAGCGCTGCGGTGAGCTACATCCCTGGATTGGAAGGTTACCTGTCACAGCACCGTTTGTTGAAAGGCCTCACACTACTCTATTGAAGTCTCCTTTATTAAAGCTGTCACCTTCCTCAGTGTGGGTCTTCTTCTGGGTTCTCTCTCCTATTCTCTTCATCTGTCTCCCTTCTGCCAACACCACACTATCTCCATCAGTTCTCTCTTATTCTTTTCCATAGCCCTAATATATATTTAATGAAAGCTGGCTTGGAAGCAGTAACCCAATATTCTGGGGACCAGGAACAAAACTGGACTTCAAAACGCTGGGAAGGAGGTGAATTTGCAGCTACCATCCACCCACCAAACCCTGTCACCCCGCCTGCTAGGCAGAAGGTTTCACCCTGGGGTACCAGTGGCTACAGCCAGGTCCTGACTTGCCTTTCGAAACTCCAGCTGCTCTGCTTCACACCCTGACCCTTATCTGCAACCTGGATGATGAAGCTGGTACAGCCCAGAGCCCCGGGCTCTACTGCTCACAACCAGGTGGGGAGCAGGGCTCAGCCCTGAGAGGATCAACTTTCTCTCCAAAGCAAGTGCAGGCAGGAAGAGGACCACGTCAGGTCCATCCGTGTGCTCTGAGGGATGCGACTCTGAGGGCTCAGCAGCACCATCCGCTATCCAAAGATAAAAACACTAAGGTGCCCACCGATCAGAATCAGGTAGCAGGGTTTACACACACACACACACGTTATCCATGTGTATAGGTTCAGAATCTGTGGTGGCATACCTTACCTGGCTATATGTCCCCAAATCTCCTTCCTACCACTACTCAGTGTAGCGCTTGCCTAGTATCCATATCAGCTCTGCAAAAAAGACACGAGGGTCTCACCACACACAGACACTGGCCAGGAGCAGACCACAAAGGAGACCAGATACACAGCCTAAACCTCCACTGGACCAGGTCAAGTTCTCCTCCATTACCGCAGTAACCTGGGCCCCAAGCATTCACACTGGACACATTGCAGCCTTGGCCCAAAGTCAAATCTAAGCCACAAGCCCTAAGAGACACCTACAGGGCACCAAAGAGTCACGAGTAAAACTGCGCTTTCTGGAAGATGAGCAGCCAAGCTCTGAACTGCAGCCGGGCCCTGCCCAAACTGTGAACTTGCCTTGGATAGCCAGCTAGCAAAATGGAGATGACACTAACAACTTCCTTATTGTAATTTAGCACCTGACGCAAGGAGACACTTGCCCCCACCTGTATGACTCAGTGGCCAGAACTCACACCGGACCCGTGAAAGCCACCGGGCAAGGCCGGGGCTCCAGGAACCCCTCTTCTGACCTGGCCTCCACTGCAACTCAGACACATACACACACACACACACACACACACACACACACCCAGCCCCACCCACCTCATCCTCCACAGCTGCCTCTACACTTGAAGCTCCCAAAGGCAGGTTCTGCCAGCAAAACTGTCCTGTGTCCTGCTGGCCCAAGTCCCTGCCCATACCCACCTTCAAATCTTACACTCTCTGAACACAATCGAGTCCACTGCAGTTGAGCCTCCTCCCAACCCTGCTCTCCTAGCTGGCTCCCTGCCATGTACTCTTGCCCTCTCCTCTGCTCAGAACACCCTAGACAAAAGCCCTAGCCACACCTCCAGGCCGTGCCTGAGGCCCATCTAGCTGCCTCATCTTCCATCCATACCATACCTGCTGTTCTAGCTCCAACCTCAGGGCCTTTACACTGCCGTCCAGTCCAGATGATTCCAGTCCCTCTACCATAAGGCTCCTAAGACCCCAGCTCCCTTCCCACCGCTGCATTCTGAGATCTGCTGACACATGTCTCCTGGGATCATGATCTGATCTGTTCGCCATTGTGCTCCCAGGCCTGGAACCAGGGGCCGGGCTCAACAAAAGACCTCCTCCCTGATGAGCATGGTCACCGATGAGCTTAGAAACATTGAGCTTCAAAGCCTGCCCAATCCTCAGGTGACAAAGTGCTCTGAAGCCACCCTGACCTCAGATGTCTCTTGACCCTGCAGTCACCAACCCGATCCTCCCAGCCAGTACACCCCTACCCAGTCTTTATAACCATTCCCAGTTCAGTGCCCAGCCAATCAGATATCATCTTGAACTCCTTCAGCGCTCAGTGCCCCTTCTGTAAGTCACCATATAACCTGTCTGCTATCCCTTCAGGTTGCCTAGTCCTCAGTCAGTCTTAGGCCTGGCCACTCCCCATGTTTAACATGCAGATCAAGTGCCCAGTAGGGCGCATGCAGATAGAACACATGTGGCTATCCTCACAGAAAGTTCCAGACTGGTGCCACGGGAGGTGGATCCAGCTGCCTCACAGGTATCTGGGCACCCAGAGCTGTAGAAACACCAAGTCAAGGACAGAAGGTCATATAAACTGCATGTGCCATTTCACCCTTATGTATGAGATAGGTCCTCAGCAGAGAATGAGAAGAGAAACACAGGGCTGGAGAGATGGCTCAGTGGTTAAGAGCACTGACTGCTCTTTGGAAGGTCCCGAGTTCAAATCTCAACAACCACATGGTGGCTCACAAACATCTGTAATGAGATTTGATGCCCTCTCCTGGTGTGTCTGAAGACAGCTACAGTGTACTTACATATTAATAAATAAATCTGTGAAGAGAAGAGAAGAGAAGAGAAGAGAAGAGAAGAGAAGAGAAGAGAAGAGAAACAGAGTGTCATGATTAATCACATAAAGATCTAGCCTTGGATCAGACTCAGTTGGGCACCTCCAAAGGCCTGGGCCTCTGAGAACACCTCTGAGAACATAGAAGCACCTGCCTCTATGGGTGCCTGGACTCCCCACACCCTAGCAATGGTAACCACAGCCTAAACTGCTACTCACCATGTCTGACCACACAGCTCACCACACACACCTCAGGACACTACTCAAGAGTGAGGATGGAGGGAGGGGCCCAAGTGCGGGTGCCCACATTTCTATACCTGATGGGAAAGCCATACCCACAGTCCATTCAAAGCCAACCTTCCCCACTAAACAAACAAGACTGCGGTCAGGACACATGAAGGAGGTGAACTCAGCGCTAACACAGACCAGTTGTCAATCAGAGCTCTTCAAACGAAATTAGGCACTCAGGAGATTAAAAAAACAAAGAGAAGACAGGAAGAAGGCCAGGTGACCGCCAGCTGAATCAGGCCACGCTGTCTCAGAGTGTGTCCTCTCCCTACAAGCACCTCTGTCTGCTGGGACTGTGGCTCACTGCCTCCTGTCCCCACACCACAGGGGACATATAAGGTAGCAACCAGGGTTCCTACACAAGGCTATCACAGCACAATCCCAGGGCTCTCCAGGCCCTGGACCTGGGCCTTCCACCTCACCTAGATCCCATGAAGGCAGACAGAACCCTTGGAAAAAGCCTGAGGGGTACTTGAGCCGTCTTCCTAGGCATAAGCCATACAAGATGACCCCTTGGGTGATACCTGATCCCTGCACTGGCAGCTGAGGACACTGTGCTTCTGGCTGGAGCCTGAGGTTGGAACGCAGAGCTCTTCTAGAGGTCCACTGTTGCCCATAACACAGCAGCAGCAGCAGTACCCCCTTAGTGACTGGAGGACCCTGATCCCATCTCTCCTCTGTCCCTAGCAAGCAAGGTTTAGGCCTCATACTATTCTGCTTGGGTCCAGTCAGTCTCCAAGCTAAAGACCAAGGACTGAGTATCTCTCCAAGGTGTATGGACTCACACTTGGCACAGGGCCCCACCAGGGAGAAGTTCCAGCCATGCAAGAGTAGCATGCAGCAGAACTTCTGTAGCAGGCAGAGGCACAGAGACCCTGGGAGCCTAAATCCCCCGAAAGCAGGGAGAAACAATGAGAACAGGAGGATTCTAGGGGGCTTTGCTATTATAAAGCACTCTGTTGGGGCTAGAGAGATGGCTCAGCGGTTAAGAGCACTGACTGCTCTTCCAGAGGTCCTGAGTTCAATTCCCAGCAACCACATGGTGGCTCACAACCATCTGTAATGGGATCCAATGCCCTCTCCTGGTGTGTCTGAAGACAGTTACAGTGTACTTGTACATTAAATAAATAATACATTTTTTTAAAGAAATAAGGCACTCTGTTATCAGGGATAAAGTGCAGTCAAAGGACAAATGACAGGGCAGGAGGAAATATTTTCAAATACCACCCTCCCCACGCCACCCCTCCACCCCCACCCCACCCCACCCCCCCACCCCCGTGTAAAAGAAAAGACAATTCAAGTTCCAGCTTGGCATGGCTACAGTTGAGAAGGTGGGCCATCTCCCTGTCCTTGATGTGGAACAAGTACACACCGCTTGCTCTCCCTTGTCAAGCCCTTTCAACACAGAGTCACTAAAGGGAACCCAGTGTCCTCTAAACTACTCACAGGCCTGTGACTGTGTTGATTCCGCCTCTTGGCAGAGAACCCTGGAAAGAGACTCCAAGCAGTGTGCCACTGGGGAGACCACACTGGGACCACCTCTGAGGGTGCAAAAAAGAAAGTGGCCACTTAGTGGGCACCTGTGTAAACAGACCAAAGTCCTTTGGAGGCTAACCGCCCCAGGAGAAAAACAAAGTCCTAACAGACCCTCTCTTCACCATGCCATCCGGGATTCAGGAGCCTTACCCAGCAGTTGGAAACACTGGAGACTGCAGAGGTTCAGGAAAAACCCAGTACATGGTGGATAAACAAGACTCCCTTCTGAGTCCAAAGCCAAGAACTCTACAGCCCATACCCTAATGGGGTCCTCAGCACAGGATGCATAGGGATCCTACCCTGACCCAGGACAGAGACTCTGGCTCCTCTCTCCTAGCCTATGCCCTGATCTGGGTATCTGTAGAATCCCTGCGGCCCCACTATCTCCTCCACCCAGGATACCATGCAGGGGCCTCTGGGTGGGTTCTCCCAGAGCTCTGTACAGCAAGCCTGTGCCCCACACCCCAGTCAGGCTTCTGCCATCTCCCTGATCCTGTGACACCCAGCCATCTCCTGAATGGTATCAGACAGTTAATCAGTGTTCCCACGGCTGACATAACTTGTGTGTGATCTGGAGGCTCTCACCCAGGGGGCTCTAAGCAGGCCCAGACCTCTGTCATGTGAGTTGTCCCCAGGGTGCTCCGGATAGAGGAGGGTAACCCCATACAATGCATTGCAGCCCAAACTAAACATTAACAGCACCTCTCACTGAAGAAAATGTGAAAGCAGTTTCCCCGCCTACTGGGGGGCTCTCAGTCTCCCACAAGCAAGGAACAGCACTAAAATTCAGAAGCTACCCCATTTTTACCTCGAGCCAAGTATCCAAAGACCCCTGGCCAGGGTCCAGGCCCCGCCCTCTGCTGCCCCGCCCACAAGGGCAGGCTGTCTTGCCTTGCCTTAAAGGGAAGGAATTAACAAGAGTCCCAGGCCTCTGCAATGCCTCTGCCAGATAGGCAGGCTTGGCCTGTGGAAGTCTCTCACATCCAGCCTGCTGGAGCACCCCTGCTCTGTCCTCTACCCTCAGTGACATTCCATAGTAGCAGCACCAGCAGGTGCTCAGAGAGCCACGCTGGTCATCTGGCAAGAGCAGTAAGGCGGGGAGCCAAGAATCATGCCATTCTCCAGAATCGAGACTCAGATCCCCTTGCTTGATCCTCTCTCCTTGTGTGCCTCTTCAGGTAGCAGGGACACAGGGCATACACACTTCAGGACCCTGGGACAAAGACTGTCCCTCCCCATCCCCACCCATTCTGCACAATCAAGACTCTCTCTCTGCAAGGTCTAGGACAGTGATTCTCAATCTGTGAGTCAAGACCCTTTCAGAGGGGTCACCTAAGACTATGGGAAAACACAGATACTTATGATTCATAACAGTAGCAAAATTACAGTTACAAAGTAGCAATGAAAATAATTTGGTGGTTGGGGGTTTCCTAAGACTGTTGGAAAGCAGATATTTACATTGTGATTTATAACAGTAGCAAAATTACAGTTATGAAGTAGCAATGGAAGTAATTTTCTGGTGGGGGGGGGTCACCACAACATGAGGAACTGTATCAAAAGGGTTGCAGTGTTAGGGAGGTTGAGAAGCACTCCACTAGGACATGCCAGGCAAAAGTCAGGGGTGATCCTCATAGGAACCATGAAGGAGGAAGGAAACTCAACTCCTGCTGAAAGTCTCCACTGACCCTCGCATGTGAAGCCGTATTTCCATGACAGCACCAAAGGGCAGTATGGAGACAAGACCTTTGAAGCTCTTTGTCTCAGAACTGATGACAGGTCACCTCTGAAATGAGCCCAGCTTGTACACGCACACACGCAGAGAGCACCCTGCAGGTGCTGAGAACACAGCACCTGCATCCCATTTCCCAGCCAAAAGTGCAGGCATCCTGCATCGGACAGCAGCCCTGGCACCCAGCTCACCCAGGTTTGCCCAGGATGCATTAGCCCTGGAAGGGCCAGCTAACTTTAAGGGCCAGCGGGTAGGCTTACACCTCCAGCCAGCACTCTCCCAGTTGGCCCCTGCCTGACAGCTGCCCCTCCCTCCCAGTAAGGGAGGGCCTGTAAACACCCCTTGTGACAGGAGCTGCCTCCTCTTCCAAGGCTGGCCCCAGGACGGCTAGGGTTGCGGTTTATATAATCCTCAGGGCCAGGGCTGACACAGCTAACGTGAGGGCAAGGTTATGAAAAATACATGCTGCGCCTCTGCTTCCAGAAAAGAAAGGAAAAAAAAGAGAGAGAGAGAGAGAGAGATACAAGAGAGAGGTGGAAGGAAGAAAGGGGGTGGGGAAGAGGGAAAGAGAGAGGAAGAAAAAAGGCAGGCCTTTTTTTTTTTTTTCCCATAATTTTCACTCACACAGCTAACGTGTGAACAAACCAGGCTCTTAGAACACCAGGAGGCTGCTGACAGGGCTTCTTGGCCTTGGCCAGCAGAACACCAAAGACCCACCAATCATCATTCCTGAATCTGAGGAAACCCTTGCAGGCATCTGCAGTTATCACACATACATCTTGCAGGGTACAGGAAAAATGCTAATTTGAGGACAGCTGGGAGCTTCCAAGGCACCTAGAAAAGGTCCTAAAGACAGCGTTCTCTCTCACTACCCTCCAGTCCCTACTGAGCCAGTACAAGTGGGTTCTGAAGACGGACAAGGAGCATGGGCTGACAGAACAAACCTCCACTGACCACTCCAGAGCCTATGTCACCATGGGCACAGCACATACCCAGCCTTGACCTCCAAGATGGCAAGCCTCAACCTGTGTGTGCACAGGTCCAGAAACAGCACCAACAGGCTAGCCATACACGCGGCACATATCCTGCAGGACACCCACACAGAGGGTGACACATACCAGCCACCATCCCCAGGGCTGCCTAACGCCCTGTATATGAGCAAGGACACACCCAAGGACGCATTTGCGGACAGCCCACCTGCGGGGCACGGCGCTCACCTGCAGTTCACACCATGCTACCTCCACCCAGGTCTCCGTGTCCAGCCCCTTGTAGACCGTCTTGAAGGAGCCCCGGCCCAGCTCGATGTCGAACTTGAGGAAGCGGCCGTCCAAAGAGGTGGCCACGGCCTTGAGGTCGTCCTCATCGTCCTCCTCCTCTTCAGGTTCATCCTTGCGTGCGCGCCCGGGCTCCGGCTTTGCCTCGGTGGCTCCAGCGTCCTCCTGTGTTGGGGCCGGCGCCTCCTCCTGCCTCGGGCTGCCGTCGGGGACCGGCGCGGCTGCGGCTGAGGCGGTGGTGGGATCTGGGCTGGGCTCCTGCGTGCCCGCTCGCTCCGGGCCAGGGTCCGAGGGGGCACTCAGGGAGCCGGAAGGCGCAGCGGGCGCGGCGGGCGCGGGCGCGGCGGGGCGGCCCCGGGCGCGCTCCGCGATGAGCCGGCGTGTCTTGCAGAGTAGAAGCACCCTGCGCTGCAGAGGCTGTGGGGGCTGCGCGCTCGGCGTCTCGGCCGCCTCCAGGCCCGGCGGCTCCTCCTGGTCCGACTCCACCACGCTGCGCCGCAGGAAGCGCTGGGGCCCGAGCCGCGCCGCCCTCGCCCGCGGCTCCGCCATGCCCGCCGACCCCGTGCCGCGCCCGGCTTCCATCAGCGCTCCGGGGGCGTCTCGGCGGCCGCCATCGCCGTCCATCTCTGCGGGCCAAGGACACACGGGCCCCGCGTGAGCGCCAGCCCCGCCGCACCTGCCTGGGCCGCGGGATGAGACAGCGCCGCCTCTGGGCCCGCGCCCTGCCCAGCCCCACCGCAGAAGTGACCTGCGGGGCGGTCCTCTGCGGGCTCCGGGGAGAGGGGCTGCAGACCGGACCCCGAGGCGAGGATTGCAAGGGGATGCCCTGCTTCACTCAGCTCCGAGCCGGGAACACGGCCTGTCTCTAGCTGTCCCAGGGACTCCAGGAGGGACGACCTGCTAGGTGTCCCCGAGGGCTCAAAGGAGCTACAGAAGGGCTCGGGAGGCTGGAGAAAGGGGTCAAGGCCAATACAGGAGCGACCCCGCTAGGCTATCCCGCGAGCGGGTGGGGAAGGGACAGGGAGGCCCGGGGTAAAGGGAAGCACCGGACAGGAGCAGGCGCCACAAAGGACGCGGGCCCGGGGCGCGCGGGGAGGGGGCTGCGGCGGCGCGGCGCGCACACAAAGGCGGCGAACGGGAGAGCTCGATACTCACAGGGCGAGCGGGCGCTGTCCATGCCCGCAGCCCAGGGACCCGGGCGAGCGAGGAGGGCGAGGCCGCGCTCCGGGGCCAGAGTCCTCTCTCGGGGCCGCGTCGCGCTGGGGCGGGGTCCTGGCTGCGGCGGGGGTCGCCAGGCCGTTCTGCTCCTACGATGCTGCTCCCTCGGGCCGGGCCGCTGCGGGGCCGCGCTCCCGCGTGCTCCTGCCGGCTCCGCGCGCCTCCGCTCCCGCACCGGCTCCGAACTAGCGCGCGGGGAAGGCGGGGCTTCCGTTCGTCCCACCCTCCCCAAGACCGGAGCGCGGGGCGGGGCCTGACACGCCCACCTGGCTGCGGCTGAGCGCTGCCACCTGCGGGATGCTCCCCATGGCCTCCACCTGCGGCTAGGGTTCCAGGCCGGCGCCTGGCCCTGAAGCTCTTTGGAAGTGGTCCGCTGAACTGTGGGGACTTGAGGGGCTCTATTTTCCCCGGAGGTGGCAGGCCACAGACAACGTGACTTAGCCAGAGAGCCAAATCCTGAAACCTATGCCAAGACAAAACAGACAACCCCAGGATATCCTACCCCAGAAGCCCAAGTATGGTTGCAAAATTGGAGTGTCTTCCGGGCCTTTCTGTACTGCCAGGATATGGGAAAACCTCACTATCATCCACGGACGTTGGTACCAGTAAGCGCTGTGTCCCTTTTTTCCATTAAGCAAATCCAGATCTCAAAGACAGATGTCCTTATGCCCTGATCAGTAGCGTGGTGGCCCAAGCCTGTAATCCCAACACGGGGGGGGGGGCGGCGGCGGGGGGGACTATGCGGGGCAGAGGATACTTGATCCGGGAGTTGGACCACATGGCAATAAAGGAACCAGGAACCATCTCAAAAATAAATGAAAAAAAAAATAGAAAGGACTTCTCTGTCCTAAATCTCAGAGGTCCCAAGATGGAGACCGGAAGAGGTTTCCAGAAACCCCTTGACTTACCATATTGATTGCCATCTTTCCCCACCCTCAACCCCCTCAGGAGCTTCTCTCTCCACCCCCTGAGCTACTCAATTCCCCCAGACAAGCCCTTACCCCGGGCATCTCTGAACCTGACTGCAAGGGTCACAGAAGACTGACCTGATTTCTGAGCCCATGCTAGGCACCTGCTTGAACCCACATCTCACTTGGGCTCACTGGTTGTGATGCACATCATTGGGGCTACTTCACCTGAAGAAAACAGCGCAAAGGAAGATACCAGAATGTTCTGATCTCTTTGCTCATCCTGATGGTATGGCACCCTGTCAAAGATGCAAGTTACAAATGTGAACCGATGTCCAGCAGCTGCTGGCCTTAGAGCCTTTGACACCAGCAACTCATAAGACAGAAAAGCCAACAGAGGCAACACATCCTTCACGATTAAAGGGAAACAAATGAAGATAGAGCTGTTACCCAGTGACAGGATTTCCTTGGCCTTGCTAGGGGTTGTCAGTGGATGCTGATACCAGTCAAAAGTAAGTTTAAAAGGTTGATGTTCAAGTCTCTTCCTAGCTGAGTTGGGTGGTAGCACACTGTCTCCTTAAAGGGGGAATGCTGGGACTACTTACGTTATGAAAACTGAGAGCCATCTAAAGTTAGGACTCCAACATATACCCCAGAGACCCAGGGGTTAAATCGTGTACTTGTCACTGAACTGGGCATTTGCCAGATGCCTGTTAATTTATATTATCTCATTTCTCATCTACCTTGGGAGTCAGGCATGAATGCAAAGCCCACTCAAGCCGGAAGCAGAGCGCAGGTGCCAGCTCTGTGGGTCTGAGTGTCTCTGGAGATGGGGATCCAAGCTGCACCTCCCAAGCTGGGGCAGAATGTGGGTGAGGACCACTACAACTTCACTAAGGAGACTAAAGACCCCACCCAGTATTGCCTCTCCTAACCTGAGCCTGCAGAATGTAATTTCTCCTGGACAGGGTTTATCCAGCCAAGGCCCTCTGGATCCTGGCATGTATATGGAAGCTATAATATGCAGGGCCTGTGTAAGAGAAATCGTGACAGAAGAGTCTCAGCATGCTAGTCTGTCTGTCTCCCAACAGGACACAGTGACAGCCTGTGGCATATACCTGCTGAGTGACTAGTGATGAAAGCAGCCAGCCACTTACAACGCCTAATCAAAGTGTTGTGGTGCATACCTAGAACCCTATCACTCAGGAGGCAGAGGCCAGCCTGGGCTACCCAGTGAGACCTCAGCCATACCTACAGCTATTGCCCACACACATTCATACATGTTTGTGAAGAATTATGACCCTACCTACAAAACTAGGCACAGTCCAGGCTGAGACAGATCTCGGAGAGCCTGTGTCTGACTGGGCACCATGTTCTGTGTAACTAACTCCCTGGGTGTGTTTTCCCACAGCCCCATTTGCATAACCTCCTATGGTGAACTTGCTCCCTATGCCAGCCCTTGGAGTCCACAGCTATGAAACTACCGGATAAGGCCATTGATCTCTTTGCAAGGAATCTCAGACTAGTATCACTAACAGGCCCTTATTCCAACAGATGGAATCAAGGACTCCTTGGTATAGAATTTAGCAGCCAGGGACCCACTCCGTGCCCTTCTTCAGGTCCTCGGACATCTCTGAGTCTGTCACCCAGATCCTAAACACTTCCCACTGCATGGCTAGATTTCCTAAGGCTCGCAAGCCAAGGCTGTGGGAGGATACTCTGCAAAAAGCAACAACCCAAGGGCCTAGCATCCTCTTCTGATGCTCAATAGAACTGTATCCAAGGTTAACCTCCACTTGGAGATGAGGATGCAGAGGCTGAATCCAGGCAGCATTCCACCTTTAGTGGTTGCTCAAGATCCCAAAAAAGGAGGATAGTGACTCCTCTCTGCAGTTCTCATCTTAGCCTCCTCAGCCCTTTATGTGACAAGACTCACCAAGGTCAGACACCTGAAGGGACATCTGCTCCATGCGGAGGACATGCAATTGGCTCACCTATGGATGGGTACAGCAGTCATGTCCTACAGTCTCAGCACACAGTAAGTGCTCAACAGACATCAAGGAAAGGAAGGCAGATAAGAGGACAGGCCTGTCCTGCTGGCTAATGCCAGAGCCCACAAGGCCTTAATTAAAAAGAGGTGTCAGTATTGCCAGGGGAAAGCCTCACCAACCCCCAAGTAATGCTGTCAGGCACAGGTCTCAGCTTGCAGGTGTGCTGGCCTATCTAGAATTCAGGTCTAACACAGCCAGTTCTCATCACTAGTTTTCCCTGGGCCCACCTGGCAAGTTGGGACAGGTGAATGAAAGACACCCACCCTGGTAGTTGCAGCACATGAATGGAGATAGTTCTGGAGAACAGATACCAAAGAGGCATGGCAAGTGGCCTGGGGTGGGGGGGTGTCACAGGAAGTCCTCCCTGAGATCTGAGGAAGGATGAGGCAGGACAACCCACATTGTGTGGCTCAAGGCAGGAACAGTTAGGGGACAGAGCCTCAGTCCTGGGAGGCAATGGCTGGGCATGTCCAAGCCACTGTTTGCTCAACACTGTATCTCACTCTCCAATGATAGGAGTTCTTTCTGGGGAAGAGCCATGGGAAGAGGACTGGGTGTCACAGAGGGGCCTTACTACTTTGCCATGCTACAGGAAGGCATGAGGAATCGTGTTTCCTCCCAACAATGAGGCACCATTAGAATTCTCTGAACTGTGAGCAGAGGATGTAGCTCAATTGGTAGAGCAGTCGATCACCTAGCAGGAAACAAAGTTGTGATGGCTCATTTTGGTGGTCCACTGTGAGCAGTGGTTCTTCTGGGCAGGCAGTCCTGGGTTGAATAAGAAAGCAAGCTGAGCCAACAAGTAAGAAGTGTTCCTTTTGTGGTCTCTGTTTCAGTTCCTGCCTCCAGGTTTCTGCCTTGAGCTCCTGCCTCTGATTCCCCCAATGTTGGACGGTAACCTCTTTTCTTTGTCATTGTTGTTGTTTAGGGTTTGTTTGCTTTTTTGTTTGTTTCCAAGACCAGTTTCTCTGTGTAGCCCGACTGTCCTAGAACTTACTCTGTATACCAAGCTGGCTTCAAACTCAAAGATCTACTTGCCTCTGCCTTCCAAGTGCTTGGGTCAAAGGCATGGGCCACCGCTTCCCCGTAGACTATAACCTGGAAACCAGATAAACCTTTTTTTTTTTTTTTTTTTTTTTTGAGAAAGGGTTTCTCTGTATAGCCCTGGCTGTCCTGGAACTCACTCTGTAGACCAGGCTGGCCTCGAACTCAGAAATCTGCCTGCCTCTGCCTCCCCAGTGCTGGGATTAAAGGCTTGCACCACCACGCCCGGCTCAACCATTTCTTCTCCAAGCTGTTTTAGGTCCGTGTTTGATGACAGCAACTGAAAGCCAACTGGGATTGTGTTAACCAGGAGTCGTGATGCATGCCTGTAATTCCAGAACTCGGAGATGAAACACAGACATCAGAAGTTCAAGAATATCCTAAACTAACATAGTAGGTTGGAGGAGAACCCGGGATACGTGAGACCCCCTTTTAAATAATCCAAAAGGAAAAGGAAACAAAGAAAGCTTCAGAATAAGAGAAAATCAGAAAATGGCCCAATGGTCTTCCTGGTAGAAGCTGATCTCTTTGTGATCCCAAGGGCAGTTGAGTTTCAGATGACAGTTCTGGGAATGCAGATGAAACCGTCTAAAATAAACCTGTCTGTCTGGATTGGAGTAGAACTCAGTGGCTGAATGCTTCCACAATGAGCACCGGGACCTGGGTTTGATCTCCAGCACTGCAAAAGTAAACAGTGACAGACGTATACTGAACAGACTGAAAAAGAACTAGAAAAAGAATTCCATTCACAATAGCCCCGGAGAAATAAAATACCTAGAAATAAACCTCACCAAAGAGGTGAGAGAATCCTATAATGAAAGCTTTAAATTAGTGAAGAGTTTGAAGAAGCCAATAGAGAGACCTTCCACACTCAAGCTGGCAAAATGGATAGATATTGGGAAAATGGCTATAGTATCAAAAGACGCCTACAGATTTAACATGACCCTTATCCAGGGTCTAATGGCATTCTTCACAGCAGAAGAAACCATCTTAAAGTTCATATAGAAGCACACATACAACAGGCACAAGACCAGCCAAAGCAATCCTCAGCAAAAACAATGATGATGGAGAAACCACCACACATGATGTCAAACTACACAACCATAGGCCTCAGGCTCCCAGAATTGTTTCTCAAGTGCCCTCTGAGCCCCCTCACCAGCTTCTTGGGCTGATTTTTAAAATGTAACATATGTACTTTTAGCATCTTTAATACATGTGTGTATGCCCATGTAGGAGCGAACATGTGAATACACATGAGCGAACATGCCCTCGGAGTCCAGAAGAGGACATCAGATCCCCTCTGCCCAACCTGGTGTGAATCCTAGGAAGACCAGTAAGGACTCTTAATGACTGAGGGAATCCCTCCAGCCCTTGTTTTGTTTTTAGATTTTTTTTTTAAAGCCCATGTTCATTTATAAGAAAACAAACAAAATACAAATGTTTAGGGGGTATAGCACAATGGCAGAATATTAGCATAGGTAAAGTTCTGGCCTCCATTCCGGGCACTCCCAAACACACACACACACATGTTGTGCATAGTATTACTACAACTGCACAAGCTCTGGAGGCCACAGGTTTATCTACAGGCAGCTTGTCCCCATGGGAGATGCTCAGCAAGTCCTATCAAAGAAGCAGATGTAATTGATATCTTTTTTTTTTCCCCAAGCACAGATTTACTTAATTTGAGCTAATGAGGCACACATTAGATTAGGTCTGGGTTTTTTTCTTTTCCTGGTCCAGAGTGAAAGGCCCCTAAATGACATGGAATGACAAATGTTTGAGGCTCCTGCCCGCAGGCCCTGCTGAAGGGACACTTTAGGTATAGAAGGAACCGCAGCCCTCTCCTCCACTTACTATTCCCAGGATACACCGGGCAGCTTCTTAGGAACTAAATTTAGAGAGCTTGAACATGAGGCATGCAGAGAAGCCCGGGAGGTCTTGCTGCAGTGGTAATAAATACAGCCAGCACTCACGGACACTCAGACGTACCAGGTCTGAACTAATTTTCTCTTTCTCTTCTTTCTTTTATTTATTTATTTTTTATTTATTTATTTTTGAGAAAAGCCCTCATGACAAATGTATAGGGACTAAGGCACAGAGAAGACAACCATGTAGAGTATACCACCCAGCAGGTGTATGTCTGGATGTGAGGCTGAAGGCTTGCCACACCACCTTGAAGCTGCCACATGGCCAGCCCCAGGCCTCTGAGAGAAGCCCTGAGCTCCCTAAGGCTTTGGTTTTGGTGCTCTGTCCTGTGGACAGGCAGGTGAACCTTGGTCCTCTCTCAGTCCCGCCCTGACCTTGGGCAGCTCCATCTGCTCGCTGCGCTGTCGTTGAGAGCAAAGCCCTGATTTTGTGTAAGTTTCCCTTGTCCCTGATGTCTTCTGCAGACTTAGCTTGTCATGTGGCCTCTGTATTGTCCCACTGCCCTTAAATGGAGGCAGCCGTGCAGACTGGCACAGGCTTTGTGGAAGACAGTTTATAGCTGGGGCAGCAGTCCATCTGAACAGGGCTCTCTTACCGTTTAAGTCAGTAATTCCTTTTGCAGAACCTGTTCCAGTGGAGTGACCAGTGATGTATGAAGGTATTCACAGGAGGATTATTTATAATAAGCACTAGAAATCGCCAGGATGCCAGCAATTGGGTTAAGCAAACTATGCTATTCCCATACAATCAAATATGCCCAAACCACATAAACACTGTCTGTGGAGTTTTGCGATAGCGAGAGATACTGGGATGGGATGAGAGAGAAGCTGAGAGGTTACAACAGTGTGCTGTTCACAAAAGCTTCCAGTCACTGTGGTTTTTCACACTTGGGCCAAAGCAGCCTTAGTCTGTGTCTTCAGAAAAGGAGGACTTGATCTCTCACCAGATGTGAGATGAAGAAGCATGGTCTGAGCGAATGCACGGAAGACCGGAGCAAAGAGTCCTGGATCAGATTCAAGTCCTAGCACCTCCCATCAGCTGTGACTTTGGATATATTCATTAACTTCTCTCAACATCTGTTTTCTCACTAATGAACATGAGAATGGAGGTACCTGCCTTGCAGAGATTCGAGTGATACTACAGCGTAATCCCCTGGAATTCTGAGCAGTTCCCAAAGTGGTCAAAACATGGTGGAGGGACTGGGGTGTGTGGCCCTGTTGTTAAGTGCTCACCTTGTAAGCGCAAGGGTGTGGGTTCGGCTCCCCAATATCACTGTAAAAAGCCAGACGTGGCGATTTATTATTCCAGGGCTGCAACTCACTGGTCAGCCAGTCTAGCGTAATTGGTGAGCTCCAAGTCAATGAGAGACCCTTGCTCAAAGAGGAAGGCAGCATTTCTGGGGGTCTCCTCTGGACAACATCTGGTGTTGTACGTCCCATCTCCACACGAGTAAACACATATGTGCACTCATCCCAAGCCCCCTACACACAAAATAAATTAGTTAAATCAGAAGCAATGCTTCTTACTGCTGTTGAGAATGAAGTCCTGTGTCACAGGGACAGCATAGAGCCAAGCTTACTGAATTGAACTTATTAGACTCTAAGCAAATGCCTCAGCCAGGGCATCCTAGGTCTCTTGCCCTCATCTTATTGGCCAAATCCACTCACAAACAGAGGATTGGCTACCAAGTCAGAAGAGCTATCCAATATGCCAGGGACAAGCCTTATCTCCCTGTTTCCAGGAGATGTGGAAGCCCATGAGGACCCAGTGGTAGACATAGTTACCACGCGACAAGATCTGTTAATCCACCAAGTGAGAATAAGACCACTACCACAATTTTTTGAGCCAAATTTGAAGCAAGCTTTATTCAATACTGACCAGGGTGATGGACACTGGCCAGGCCCATACCTGGGATTCCCGGAGAATGGCTGTGAGTTACATTAGGTGCTTTTAAAGGCAAATCCACAAGGCTACATACTTCCTGCCTTCATCCAATAGGGGACAAGCATATGTCTTCATGGACTTCCTGGCCATGTGCTTCCCACCTACTTGTGATCAAGCACAGTTTTGCATTTGGGGCAATCAACCTTATTTACAGAAGTGAAAACAACGTGGCTTGTTATCCTACATGAACAACAGCCACCAGCTTTCCAGGAAGTTAACTGACCCAGGGCAAGTGGGGCTTACAAGCTTATCTATCCTTGGGAAAGCAAGGCTTACAGGTTAGAGGCATTTTTATTCGATAGATCTCTTGAGCACAGTAATTAAAATTTAATATATAACTTTAGCCCTCACAGGTCTTTCCCCTAGGCATAGCCTCTGCTTATTGTCTGCCACAGACCAGCTCTCATTCCAGCTCTGAGAGTCTGACTCAGACCTGTGCCAGCAGGGGTCTCTCAGCCTAAGTTTTCTATTTGCATCCAGCAGGGACCTGGGTTGTCTGAAAGTTCCCGTGCAACCTCTAAGGGGCTGCATTATCCTCCTTGAGGAAGCGGAGGGGGTTTTTCCACTTAGCACGTGTGCAGTTTGCCTGGCTTGTGGTGTTTTTCCAGCAGGCTCAGTTCAAAGTGCCTTTGCCTCTCCCTGGAAGCGCCCGGCTCACTCAGCTAAAGAAGTGTGAACGTAGAGGCTCCTGCAGACACCAATGGCCTCCTATGCACCTGACCCCAGAGCTCCCACAAATAAATGAATGGGTCACATGACTGACCACTTGGTGGGCATCATTTGCCTGGGGCATCAGGGACGCTGCCCAGAGGAGACATTGGGACCCCAGATTAGAAGACAGAGAAGATCTAAAAAGTTGTTCCTTTCTAAAGAAGCCAAGTAGGTGGATACAAGAAATGAATGGCTCAGCCATTAAGAGCACTGGCTGCTCTTCCAGGGAACCAGAACCCACATTGCAGCTCAACCGTTTGTTAACTCCAGCCCCAGGGGATCCAGCGCCACCTTCTGGCCTCTAAGGGCACTGCACACATGTGGTGCTCAGGCATACATGCAGACACCCATAAAACAAATACTGATTTTTTAAAATAAACAAATAGGGTGGAGGAATCAAGAATTCAGGGTCATCCTCAGCTACACAGGTAGTTTAAGGTCAGTCTGGGCTATACGATAGCCTGTCTCAGAAGGCTAGAGAGAGAGAGATGTAGGGAGAGAACTGACAGGATAATAAAGGCTCCCAAATTGTGGACATTTTTTAAAGTACAGCTTTAATTATGAAAGAAAAGTTACACACTGAAGCTATAGTGATTGTCTCCATGATGCAGGGTTCTAACTACAGTGCTGAGCAAATGAGAGAGCACAGGGTGGGGGAGGGGGGAGGTTGGCTGGGAGATGCCCATCCTCTGCTGGGAGTGGGGAAGGGCAATTGAAAATAACAAACGCACCTGGCCTTCAAGGTTCCCAGCATTTAAAAGTGTGCTGGCGTCGCATCTTGTTCTTTGATTTCTACATTGGGGGGCTAAATGGTCTCCACACGCCGCTTCTCATGCTCCCCCCATTTTCAGTGGCTGTAACAAAATACCCAAGTTGGGGTACTTTATAAAGACGTGCAATTGGCTCACAGTTTTGGACGCATGATATTAAAGGGTATGACATCCACGGATGTTGGCCTTGCTGTGTCATAACATATGGCAACTCAGCTGTCCATTAATCCCTGAGTGATTAAACCTCCTGTAAACCAGAGCCCTCAGGACTTAGTCTCTTCCGAAAAGCCCCATTCTTCCTGTTGCACTGGAGACTAAGTTTCCAGTGCACAGACTTTTCGGGCACATGAAAATTGTGGTACCTGGGTAGCAAGGTCCCTAGCATTTGACCTGTGGAGTGGAGCTAACACATCACCCTCAGACAGCCTCACCCCACCCACTTAGGAGTCTCTAGTGGAGAAGTGGAGAGTGGGGTCCAAAGACCCAGAGGGAACCACAGGTGCAGGGGAGGGACCCGTCCCAGAAAAGGGCATTTTTCACTCTGAGCTCATTGCCCTGAGGTCAGGGTAGGGTGTGGCCTCTTCCAACCAAATGCACGGTGATAGGGTCCAACTCCTCCCACCTAGTCCTGCAAGTAGATCAGGGAGAGCTTGCACAGGTGCGCTGCCACCCTACACCTTCTGGCCCAGGGCAGTTTAGATCTGGTCCCTGGACTGACCTAAAGTCACACACACACACACACACACACACACACACACACACACATGAGGTAGAACCTCATCTCTGCATTCTAGACCTGACAACGAAGCCAGATTATGTGACGATCCATTACCACCTAGGTCACATGCTGGCACCCAGAGAGCTGACAAGAGCTGAGGGCATGGCTCTGGGCCAGGCTCTACAGGTCACCTAGCTCCTTGGGTCTCACAGATTAGGGAGCTGAGCTCTGGCAAGCCAGGACTGACAGGGATGGTGAGCAGGGCAGGGCTCTCAAAATAACAGTCCCCTCCCCAAGACTCTGCACTGTTAGCCAAAAAGGAATGGAGCTGTAGGCTTAATGTTTTGTTTGTGTTTTCCTCCACTTTTATTTTGAAGAGTTTCAAAACCCTCAAGAAGAGCTGCAGACTGTGGGAGAGATGGCTCTGTGCTTAAGAGTGCACACAGCTCTTGCAAATTACTCACGACTGTCTGTAACTGCAGCTCCAGGGAATCTAAAGCCCTCTTCTGGCCTCTGCAGACACCTGCATGCAACATACACAGTAATAGTAATAGTAGTAATAATAATAATAATAAATTTCTTTTTGTTGTTATTGTTTTTTTTTTGTTTTGTTTTGAGACAGGGTTTCTCTACGCAGCCCTGGCTGTCCTAGAACTCACTCTGTAGACCAGGCTGGACTTGAACTCAGAAATCCACCTGCCTCTGCCTCCCAAGTGCTGGGTTAAAGGTGTGCACCACCACTGCCTGGCAATACATTTCTTTAAGAGAGACATTGCAAGATATTTAGCCCCTTGATTTTTTTTTCCAAGTTACTCTGATTCCTGCACTATGTAGTAGGTTTTAACTATAGTTATACCATTTTATGAAGGTAATCTTAAGAATGCTTTAAGTTCTAAAACTATCCTGGGTAAAACTGGTATCTGGTCATTTAGATCAGCCCTAAATTCTTAAGGTAAACTGGTCCCTGGACAAGCCCTAAATTCCTATATAATGTGACCCTAAGCTAAAGGTTAACTACTAGACCATATAAGTGCTATCTCTCAGCTTAAGTAAATAGCACTTGCCTGTTGCAGATGTCCAAAGCTACTTCCTGCATATGTCCCAATTGAGATTTCTTTTTCCTTAAAAGCTAGACCAAACTGAAAGTCCAGGCTGCTTCCAGCTAATCCACTTGTAACAGTTCCACCACTAGCAGTTAATAAAGATTGCCTTCAATTTATTCAGGCTCCCTGGGAATTTTTCTCTTTTGGTATCCTGCAACAGTATCATTAGCCTGCAACAGTATCATTACCCTGTAACAGTATCATGACTACTGGCCCTGTGGTCATCCTCTTGTGTCTCCAACTAGCCTGGGTTATTCCTGCAGTGGAGATACTGCTAGGTCAATATTGTGCCCTCCCTCCTTCAAAGGGCATGCATCCAGGGATACTCATTTGCATATGACAAATACTGGCTCAAACCATCTGAAACTAAAAAGAGAAATTACTGATGCATGGAATAAAGACTCTAGGAAGCTGCAGTTTCAGGTATAGCTGGATCCAGACACATAAGTGTAAGGCCTGGATTCTCCCTTTCCTTTTCTGCTCCAGTTTCTTTTGCAAAGGGTTCCTGGTATGTTGACTCTTCCTAGAGCTCAGTCAGTCTCGAAAGGCTCCTTAATCGGTCATGCAGCAAAACAGCTCTGAGAGAGAATCTCGTACACATAGATCAGGTGACCCTCCCTGAGCCAATCACAATAAGCAGGTCTCAACTGCTTTAACTGGAAGAGTGGGTCAGGTGCCCTTTGGATGGAAGGGCTGGGTGTTGGCTCCAAAAAGAAGGGGATGCTAATACTAGAGAAATGTCTCAGGGCTTAAGAGTGGGTTCTGCTCTTGCAGAGGACCCAAGTACAGTTCTCAGAACTCACATCGCTTGTCTCAAACACATGTAACTTCAGTTCCATGGGGACCTGATGCTCCTTTCTGGCCTTTGCAGGCACCCATGAAGGGGTGGGGAATACCATAAGCTTCAGGCTTGTAGATCATGTGAATCCACAGTGGAAAATGGAATACCAGATGAAGGACAGGCACAGACAAGCCCCACAGTCACAGTCCCCCCTCCCTCCTCCCAAGACAGCACCGAGGTCTCACCAGATGCTGCTCTAAGGCCATGCCTTCACAGATGAGCTCAGCATCTTGTTCTAACAGGGCCAGGAGCTACCTACCACAGGCATGCAAGTTCATTAGGAGAGCAGTCTGGCAAAAGCCTCACTTTCTGCTCGTTTCTCCTTCTCTAGAAATTTCCCTCAGAGAAAGGTAAAGATATCATCATGACGATGGTGTGAACTCCAAGTTATTCAAAAAGCTGAAAGGGTGGGAGTGGTTCTAGGCTCCAGTGATAGGCTGGGTTGTCATATTCCTTATCAGATGGAACACAGGACTTCTTTGAGAAGTTCTAACTCCAGGCAACGGTCAGAACACGGTAGGTTTGTGATTTAGAGAGGCTGGAGAGAGGTGAGATGGGGTAGGTGGAGTGGGATAGGGTATGGTGTGGTGTGGTGTGGTGTGGTGTGGTGTGGTGTGGTGTGGTGTGGTGTGGTAGGATGGGGTGGGATGGGGTGAGTGAGGTGGGTAGGGTAGGATGGGGTGGGGGTGGGATGGGGTGAGATAGGGTGGGGGTGGGATG
Source organism: Mus caroli (assembly GCF_978045245.1). Lineage (NCBI taxonomy): Eukaryota > Metazoa > Chordata > Mammalia > Rodentia > Muridae > Mus > Mus caroli. The sequence continues at coordinate 71,944,822 of NW_028227270.1, read as the reverse complement.
AAATGGGATGGGGTGGGGTGGGTGGAGTGGGATGGGCTGGGATAGGGTGGGGTGGGGCAGTGGGGGGTGGGAGGGGATTCATTTTACCTTGTCAACTCTCCCTAAGCTGTACCTTTCTGAGGCAGATGCTTCTCAACTCACCAAAACAAACAATGAAGATGCTCTCTGTCCCTTGAGATCCTACTGTAGGGGGCTGTACACCCAGCCCACAACAGCTTCTGACATAACTGGCATTTATCTCAGCCCCTGTACTCACTGGGGGGCATCAGTGAGACTTTTGTTACACAGCAAGCACTAACTGATACACTCTGAGTTGGGCTCCTGGCAATACAAGAAAGGCTCCATAGGGGCGGGGGAGTAAGGGCAGAGAGTCCAAGGGGCAGATGTAGACTTGATCTCAGACAGGTATGGGGGTGCACACCTTTAACTCCATCACTTAGGAGGCAAAGGCAGGTGATCTGTGAGTTCAAGGCCAGCCTGGTCTACATAATGATTTCCAGGACAAACAGGGTTACATAGTGAGACCCTGCCTTGAAAAAAACAAAAGGAAAAGCTCTCAGAGCTGGAGAGATGGCTCGGTTGTTAAAGGTATTTATTGCTTTTTCAGACAGTCTGAGCTCAGACCCCAGGCTTGTATTAGGGGACTTACAGATGCCTGTAAGTCCTGCTTCAAGAGTTCTGACACCCTCTTCTGGCTTCCATGGGTACCTGCACACATGTCTCTCTCTCTCTCTCTCTCTCTCTCTCTCTCTCTCTCTCTCTCTCTCTCTCTCTCACACACACACACACACACACACACACACAAACTAAAATAAATATTTTTTTAAAAGAATGCTGTCAGAGGAAAGAGCTATAGGACAATGGACTGGATGTCAGCAAGACTTATTCATGTTTGTGTGGATTCTATTTTCTTCCTGTATGCTATTCTGGTATTTACAGACAGACAGCCACAGCTGTACCTTGTGCTGTGCTAACAAATAGCACTGAACATCTGCTATAAAAATTTCCCAGAGCAGGAGAAAAGCTGAGAGAAATCTTCCAATTATTAGTGTCCCTGCTGTTAAATTTCTAATAGACATGATAATTAAATATAATATTACAATACACAATAGCTAAGTATGTATACTAGAGATTTCTTTCTGACACCCTCCACCCAGTTGACCACTCTGTATCCATTGACAGATAGCACCGCCTCTGTTTTGTTGTTGTTGCTTTGTTTTTAAAGACTGTGGTTACTGTTGTTGGGTCTCATGTTGTAGGCTGGTTGTCCTAGAACACGCTATGTGGACCAGGCTGGCCTTGAACTCATAAAAGATCCACTTGCCTCTGCCTCCTGAGCATCTACCAGGACTTGTTATATAGGGTTTTTTTTTTTCCCCAGTAGAGGGTGTCAGTGTCCCTGGAACAGAATTTACAGACAATTGTGAGCTGTTTCACCCAGGTACTGGGAACTGAACTCCTGGCCTCTGCAAGAACGGCAGGTTCTCTTTCCAACCTCATCTCTGGCTCCTAATTGCCTCTTATTGTTTATGTGAGAGAACAGGCCGTATTCTCTGCTTGTCCTGATGTTATCGTCCCCACTGTAGATCCCAGTACCTTGGATGGATGGCAAGAGTCTGCTGTCCAGAAAGGCAGAGGCTTTAAGTCACCAGCCTGTCTGCAGTGAGTCTGTGGCTTGCCTGTGCTAAGCCTCTGTGAGGGATTCTCAGAAGCAGGGTTATTGAGTCGAAAGCTTGATGCATCTGTAATTTTGATAGACTTCCCATGATTGCCCTTTGGGAGAGGTTATATCAATTGGCGCTTGGGCCAGCAAGGCAGGGAGTATCCGTCCCCACAGTTCTGCCCACAGAATGTGATAATTGAATTTGAGATTAGGAGAAAAGTGGCAATTTCCATGCCAGGTAATTTCCGGGTCAGGGGCTGTTCCTCCATCCCTTCCCTGCCAACTGCTCACACAGACTGACCTGTCTCTGCCCTGCCCTGAGCTCTGGACACTAGCAAAAATCCTGACCATGTCAGGAGAAGGCAACTAGATAGAACACACAAACGCACACTGGACACAGTACCTTCTTCCCTCAGGACACGTGACAGCTCCTCGTGTGCTGAGAGAGGCAACCTGTGGTCACTCCTCACTGAGGGAAGTGGGGAAAGAAAGACACTGAGGGGCGTGTGGTTAGTCCTGGCCCTTCATCTAACCACACTGGATGGGCCCCTTTCCCACCCCTGTTATGCAGTTATTGCAGATAACTAGACAGGGAAGCTAGACACTGAAGGTATTGCTGGAATCTCTCTCTCAATCAATCTCTCTCTCTCCTTCCACTGCCCTTCCTGCTTGGTACCTCCAAAGCTACTCCCTCCCCCCTCCCCTTCCCCCTCCCACAGACGTACAGAAGTTCCCTCCATGATCAACATAGCCTCTTTGGACAAAGCCTTGATCCCACCCCCTCATCACTGCCACAGAAACATTATGATGCCCCAGGCCAAGCCAGGTCAGACAGAGCACCTAACCCCAGGTACCTGAGCCAACTAGAGGCAAATCATTCTACCTCCATCTCCCTGGGTCTCAGATATGTGGAGACCTGGCTAGTTCTTCAGATGGCCGCTGAGCCTAAATCTGGCCCAAAAGGTAGCTGTCCAGCGTGGTCTTTCCCTCTGGGCCCAATGGCCTAGATCCAAGTCCTACCTCAGGGCCAGGCCAGGCTAATTGCATCTGTCTAAGGAAAAGAAGCCATGTAGCCTCAGTTTACCAGTTGGGGCCAAGGTAGAAGCTAACAAAACTCACCAGAAGCTTAAAAGTGAAGTCTTTATTTTCTGTGAGGGCGGGGAGGCAGCCAGGTCGGGATCTGAACCACATCCCAGAAGTGAGATTGTACAACATTTTTTATAAGAATGGAACACAAAGCAATGGCGGGGAGGGGGGTGATCAGGGTGGGCTGTTGCATTGACCAATCTGGGTCATATGGCTTCAGGGTCCTTGACGTTTGCAGCCAGGTCCCCTCCCGGACTCTGGCCCGGAATTTTAGAATGATAAGGGAACAAAGGAGTGGGTGAGCTGCACGTAGTCAGCTAAGTCAAGACAAGTAACACATTAATGGCTTGTGTGTCTTAGTTTAGATAACAGGGTAACAGCAACTTCCTTCTTTGCATCCTCTATGGGTTATCAGGCAAACGTGAGACATCTGAAGAAGCAGGATAGGAGTTGAGTTCTGGGTCTTGGGACCATGAACTAACTCAGTTCTGATTCCGCCAGCAAGGTGGGACTCACTCCTGAGATGGTTGGACTCAGGAAACTACCTTCCTAGCAAACCCTCTGTAAACAGGGCCTGGGATCCATCCGCTCACACGCAAAGAACAAAACAATGTCTGCAGAACTTGGGGTCAGCAACTCAGGCCAGGCTGTAGCCTCAGCTGTTGTATCTCCATGAAGCCAGGATCCCAAGTCCCTGCGTCTTCTTTCTGTATGCAGACAGCTGAGATCAGGAGCTACGTTGACCTCTCTTTCCTTCCTTGTCCCCTGGGCCATAGTGACGGACAAGGTCTCGATGGCCTCTCAGTCCTTGGCTACAGCCCTACTCTACTGGTGACCAGGGCCTTTCTAAGGGGTCCAACTCCAGGCCTCAGGGGACTTAAGTCTGCCTGCAGCCATCCCCACATTCCTCAAGGCTAGCACTAGTGGTAGAGGCCACAGGTTTTCCCATCTCATGGACCAATGCCAGTAGAGAGTACACACTGGTCCAAGTATTCTCAAGGTATCTCAAGACTCCCACAGGTGCTGGGGACCAGCCTGGAATCATGATGCAATTATACCACAGTTCCCAGAACACAGGGTCTGCAACTATCCTCTCATGGTGACTTTAAATGCAGGTGATGGGATGGAGCAAAGAGACAAGAGGAGCAGGCATTATTGCCCCATAGGAGGTGAGCAGCTAGCTATTTTAGAGAACACCAAGGAGTCAGCTTCATCCTCCGTCAAAGTGTGAGCTTGTGGACAGGGGAGAGATGGCTGGATTTGTAAAGTGCTTGTTATAAGAGCTTGAAGATCTGAGTTCAAGCCCAGCACCCGTGTGAAAAAGCCAGGCATGGAGGTGTGACTTTGTCAGCCCGGCACTGGGGAGGCAGATCCAGGTTGCTGGAGCTCATTGGCTGGCCAGCCTCATTTGATCAGTGAACCCCAGACACAATGACAAGGTGGATAGCTCCTGAGGAAGGACATCCAAGGTTGGCCACCACACACACACATGCACACATGCCTGTACACATGTGCACCAGCAAGCACACAGAAAAGGCACAATGGCTCCTCCGGTGCAAGAATGACATGCAAAACCTCGAAGTGATATTTATATATTGGTTTTTCGAGACAGGGTTTCTCTGTATAGCCCTGGCTGTTCTGCACTTTGTAGACCAGGCTGGCCTCGAACTCAGAAATCCACCTGCCTCTGCCTCCCGAGTGCTGGGATTAAAGGCGTGTGCCACCATGCCTGGCTGTGTTCTATACTTTTAAGCAACAAGAGAAAATACTTCAATAAAAGATCACCTGACCCACAGAAGAAAAGAAGGACCCCTCTTCTTCCCCAGGGCCCCAGTGTATTGCTTTACCAGGCTCCCCTCCTCAGCTGCATACCTGGGTGTGTCTTCTGCAAGCTAGTCACTAAGCCCAGGCTTGGCAAACACTGGTCCCACAGAAGGGCTCAAGCTGTGTTTGAGGACACTGCCCTGAAGGAGGCACAGGGGCCTCCTGATCATAAGAAATGTCCTGATCATGCAGCCAAGGCCATCTTAAAGCTGTGTCTCCATCCTTCCTGGAGCAAAATGGGAGACAACACCCAGCCCTGCACTCATACCTCCTATCAACAGAGAGGTCTCACCTACCACAATGGGGAGACACCCTCCCCATCTGCAAGGCAGGACCTGAGAAAGTAAAGGAACCAGCAGTCTGGGGGAGGAGAGGGGCCAGAGTAGCATGCATGAATGATATAAGTGGGGGCCCAAGCTCAGATGCCAGCATCTTCTCCCATCTCCAACCACCACCTGTGGGATGGGGAGTGCCCGCTCTCCAGCCCGGGCACACCATTATGACATGCTCGCTTCATGGCCATGGTGTCTAGGACTCGTCTCCACAGGCCTCCCTGTGCCCTGGAGAGGGTCATGCCAGCGGAGAGGCAAAGCTGCTGAAAGCTGGTACCTTGGGTGGGCCCGCAGAGGGCAGGCTGCAACACAGGCTTCTTTTCTTTTGGGGTTTTGTTCTTTTCAGCAGTGCTCATGCATGGAGCACTCTGCCACCGAGCCCACACCCCAGGCTGTTCCTCAGTGGAATCCGTTCATACTCCAAGGCGCACTCTGCAACTTGGAAGTCCTAAGAACTCCTCGGCCATGTTGGGCTGAGGAGAGGGCTAAGTGGGTTAAAGAACTTCATACTGGCTGGGTTTGTGTCAACTTGACACAAGCTAGAGTTATCACAGAGAAAGGAGCCTCCCTTGAGGAAATGCCTCCATGAGATCCAGCTGTAAGTCATTTTCTCAATTAGTGATCAAGTGGAGAGGGCCCCTTGTAGGTGGTGCCATCCCTGGGCTGGTAGTCCTGGGTTCTATAAGAAAGCAAGCTGAGCAAGCCAGGGGAAGCAAGCCAGTAAGCAGCACCCCTCCATGGCCTCTGCATCAGCTCCTGCTTCCTGCCCTGCTTGAGTTCCAGTCCTGACTTCCTTTGGTAATGAACAACAATGTGGAAAGTGTAAGCTGAATAAACCCTTTCCTCCCCTTACTTCTTGGTCATAATGTTTGGTGCAGGAATAGAAACCTTGTCTAAGACAGACTTCCCATGAGAGGGTGAGGCCTGAATCTCTAGATGCATGTAAAAGCAGGATGCAGAAGCATGTGTCTGTAATACAAGCACCCATGCATAGAAATGTAAGGCAAAAGCAGGAGACTCCCTGAAGTGCTAGGACCAGCTAGCCTGGAGTATATGCACAGGCAGCAAACAGTCAAGAGACCCTGTTGCAGACAATGCAGAAAGGGAGGACTACCACCTAACATTGTCTTCCAAGTATGCCATGGCACGAATACCTACCCCCACCCCGACACACACACATAAAGAATTTGCCTGTGTTGTGTGAGCATGGTGGGGTCTAGCCTCGAGCAGGTGTGTGAAGCCCCTCCACAGACCCTAACACACAGCTGCCCAGATGGTCTTCCCATGTGACTGTCCCACATCACAGCCCTAAGACAGGGAACGAAGCTGTCACAGCTGCCCTGTCAGCCCCTGGCTGCGGTCTCGCGGCACACTACAAAAGAAAACAGGCTTTGGAAGGGAAGGGGTACATCTCTGGAAACTGGGTAGAAATGCTGACCATCATACTGAGGTTTGCCAAAAATCCAGTGCGGCCAGGAAGTGAGCCAACACGCTCTTACATTAAATGAGTCTTTTTATGAGTGTGATGTAATTCAGACATCACAAAGTGTACCTGACAATAAGGGCTTGCTATGTAGGCCAGGCTGCCCTCTAAATCAAAATCCTCTTGTCTCAGCCTCCCAATCCCTAGGATTATAGACAAGCGCCACCACACCTGGCAGACTGTATTTTTTTTTCAAAGAAAGTAATTCACTGGGTTCTATGACATTCACAAGGTTGAGCAACCATCACCACGATTTAAGACCAGAGCCCGTGTAATGGTGAGCTATCCCTGCCCTTCTCCTGGACTCTGACAGCAACTGCCCTACTTCCTTCCTGAATGGACCTCCCAGACTCCCAGTACTGAACAGTTCGTGTAAATTGACCAGACAACCTAGTTTTATGTTTCTGGTTTCTGTTAGGTCTTAAACCCAGGACAAATGGCTAATTGAGGTGCCCATTAGCATATAAAAATGGGCACTGATCACTAGGTTCTCCCAGCATCTCTCAGTCCCTACCTGTATGTATGGCTGGCATACCCTGCCCCCCTACCCTAAATTCCTCCAGCCTAGGGGCTGGGCTGCCCCTTCCTCCAACTGTCCTTCCCTGTATAATCCTTTTGGGTTTGGTTACCTGGCCTCCTTTTGTCTACCCTTCCTCAGCTCCTCTCCTCTCTCCCCTTCCCACATCTCCTCACATGGTCTGGGTTGGGTCATCTTTACTCTCTGGATGTTCCAGATGTTCCTGCCTCTGGCTATGTTCTACCTTTGATCTACAATAAAGTCTCTTCCACCAAACCCAGGGTCAATCATGTCTTTTCTTTTTCATTTCTCTTTTTCTTTTTCTTTTCCATTCAGTTTCTTCCAGCTCACATGACTTCAACACCCAACAATACTCACGACTAAAACATCAGAATATCAGTGCCTTTTGTGGCTGAATAGACCACATTTTGTGCATCCATCCACCACATGATGAAGACTCTTAAGTTGTTTCTATTCTTTGTTCTTTTTGATGCTTTGTAAATATAGCTGCAATTTGGCAGGGGTGATGTGGGGGTGGGGGTGGGAGTGGGTCATGACGGGGTTTCTCTATGTAGTCCTGGGACTCTGTAGACTAGACCACGCTGGCCTTGAACTCAGAGATTCACCTGCGTCTGCCTCCTAAGTGCTAGGATTAAAGGTTTGCACCACCACTGCCTGGCAACAATAAGTATTTTCATAGCTTGTTTTTGGATTTTTGTTTTTGTTTTTGTTTTTGTTTGGTTGGTTGGTTTGATTTGGTTTTTGGGTTTTCTAAGCTAAAATATATATGTGACCTTGGCTGTCCTAGAACTCACTCTGTATCCCAGGCTGGCCTCAGATTCACAGAGATCTGCCTGCCTCTGCCTCCCGAGTGCTGGGATTAAAGACCTGTGCCGCCACCACCCACATTGTCCAGCTTAAGTAGACATTTCTACATCTAACCTTTTGAGGATCTTCCAGGCAGTATTACATACTATGAGGCTCTACCATTTCACGCTATCACAGCAATGCCAAGGGCTCCATTTCTCTGCACCCTCAATGGCATGTCCTTTTTATTTATGTGTTTATTCTGCCCGTTTTGCCATCTGTGAAGTGGTAGCATTGTGGTTTTGAGTTGTTTGTTCTGTGACTAATGATACTCAGCTTCTTTCCACCCTGCACCCCCAAGCCGGGTCAATTTACATATCTTCATTGGAGCTGGTTTTGATTCAGATCCTCTATCCTCAAGTGGATTTGCTTCTTGAGGTGTGTGTGTGTGTGTGTGTGTGTGTGTGTGTGTGTGTGTGTGTGTGCGTGTACATGGGCACGTGCTTCATTAGTTTTGGTACCATCCATTTATTGTAAGAGGGAGGCATGGAAACTTATTTACAAGATGAAAGATTTCAGAAAGTCAGCAGAATGAGCAGCTTCCTTGGATGCCATTTCAACAGTGATGTCTGTCTGAATACTGTCAAACAACGTCCCTGCTCTAAACAGGAAATCTTCCTTGTAGGGCTGACCAGGTAGCTCAGCCAGTATAGGTGATTGTTGCCAAACCTAAAGGCCCTAGTTTAATCCCCAGGAACCACGTAATGGAAGGAGTGAATTGGCTCCTGCAAACTGTCTTTAGATTTCTATTTGTGCACCAAGTGGCATACAATGCTCCCCACGCCCTCCTCCCCCCAAAAAAACCCAAATAAATGTTATAAATTATCCTCTAGATGTTCTCTGACGCCTCTCTGTTCTGGGAGGAATTTCTCTCCAGCTGTCACACTAACAGGTTAGCTGTGAGGCTGATTCACTGTTACAATGTTGCTTTACTTTCCCAACAATTTCCCTGGACTCACAAGCCCGCTTGGCTACAGTTTCTGTTGTACTGTTTTCAGCCAAACAGAGAAGAAACTTTGTAACCACTCTCGAGATCACTCAACTCTGCTGCCCTGCCCCTGCCCCAGACACCTGCTGTTTGGGGCGCCCAGGTGTTGAGTTCTCTGAGTTCCTTGTAAAAACCCTGCTATGAATCCCTTATCAGATATTAGATTTGCAAATACTGTCTCTTTTCTGTGGGTTTCTTTTTCAAACGTTCTATATTTTGATGGAGTCCAGTTTGTGCCCCCCTCCGCTTTGATTGCTTGTGCATGGTAAACCTTTGCCTGATTTCTGCCACCCCTGCAGTGGACTCCTCTGCCCTCTCTCCTTTCCAACCTTAGGCCAAGACTGCCCTTGAGTCCTCAGAGTCCGATGCGCTGCGACCTCTTCCGGTAGCCTCGGGTATTGCAAACCCTGCCTTCCCATCCTTGGAGGTAGGGCCTGGCCACCTGCCCGAGCCTGTCCATCCACAACAGGGCTGCCCTGCTCAGGGCCATTCAGGTTAGGACTTGACAAAGTGGCCTCTGTGCTCCTAGATGGGAAAGAAAAGAAGCAGTGTGGACTCTCTAAGACACCCCCAGGCCATCCCCAATTTCAAATATCAACCTCATATCACCCTTAGTAGATAAATAAGGATTTATGTCTCCAGAGGAAGAAGCTAAAGGCTCAAAAAAGTTAAATGCCTAAGGTCCCAGAAGTACTAAATAGTGAAGGAGTCATTCATTTATTCACTCAGTGAGCATTTTTTTTTTTTTTTTTTTTTTTTGTGATTAGAAGACAGACACCATCCGAATGAGAATTCTTGATTGAGGAGTGTCAGGAGTCTAGGTCAGTGCCTGAGGTCATTGACATGTGGTTCAGGGGTCTGGAGAAGCAAGAGAAAGAAAATGGCAGCCACATTTCTACAACAGATAGCTGGGAACTAAAGGCTGAGAAAACTAGAAGAGGAGACTGTGGGCCTCCTGGTCCTGCCCCAGTGAGCAGGACCTGCAGGGGCAAGCCAGGTGGCCCTGAAAAACAGGCAGAAGCCCTCAGGAAGGATGCAAAAATTCAGGAGTGTGAGAAAGGCCTTCCATTCATCCGTGTACATGGAAAGAACATTTCCCTGTGTGTTTGGCTCACACATTTGCACAGAGAGACTCTGGGAAGAAACAGGACCTGAATTCAAAAATAAGTGTGCTTGCCTGGGAGAGGTGGGGGCTGAGCAGGTGGAGTCATTTTAGAATCCAAACAGTCACTTGATATGGCTATTCCAAAAATGAAGTTGAAACGGAGGATGCTGAACACATCCTGCAACTGGTGACAGGCATGGCTCAGTGAGAATGCCGAAAACCATCAAGATGGACGCTCTGCGTGGGCGGACCGTGTGCCACGAGAATTCTACTGCAACTTGTCTATTAGAGAAAAAGGAAGAGGTGGGGGCATGGCTCAGTGGTAGAGCACCTGATTAAAAGCCCCCACCCCTGGTAGTGAGGGGTTGGGTTGCCTTGGCATTAGGGCATCTGCCTAGCCCCGCACCCAGTGAGGAGCACCTGCCAAGAATCACCCAGTGAGGGCCTTGGGGTGTGATTCAGCAGAGAATGCTTGTTTGGTATTCAGGAGGCCCTGGGTCCCCAATACTGCAAAAAGAAAAAAGAAGGGAAAAAAGATAAGGGAGGGGAAGGAAGAGGAGCAGAGGAGGAAAAAAGGAGAGGGGATCTCTGTTGGGCTGAGCACTGTTTAATGGGACACGAGGCAGATGGCATAAGCAATGGGTGTCCACAGCGTGATGGGGTCAGAGACCTGCAGAAGGATGGATTCGCTTGACCTTGCGCAAACCAGGGCATTCAAGTGTCAGTCGGTGCGGAACCCCTGCAGACCACTGGTGAGCACAAAAGGAGCTTTCCAGATCTGAAGTTCTAGGGCAGAAGACATTTTGAACTTGCTCCCAGTGATGGTATTTCTGGGCCCACTTAGTGACCCACTGGCCTCCATAGCCTCTAGTCACACTGGGGACCTCAGGAACAAGAAGACAGTTTCACGATAGACCACTGAATTTTAGGCTGTATAACTGGGCCATATTGTATAAGGTGTAAGGTTCAGATGTTACTAGAACTGGCTAAAATACAGGTCTGTGTCATAGAGGTGGCTCAATAGCCATTTCATCCTTCCTGAGACCCAGAAAACCTCAACTTCGGTTGAAAACAACTGCAATAGAAACTGCCATCTCCCAGATTCTCTTGTAGCTAGGCAGAGCTGCCCAAGGCCAGTCTGGCCATTGGATATAAGTAAGGGCATCTAGAAAGTTCCAGAAAGCTCCAAGAGTGTGTGTGTGTGGGGGGGGTGCCTTTCTTTTTCTCATTCCTTGCTGCTGGCTGAGATGAAAGCTAGATGTCTGGAACACAAGCCTCTCTGTGGGGGCAGGAGGTGGGGTTATCTACTGAGACTAGCCAAGGAGGAAGAGAAAAAAGTGAGTTCCTAAGGGTGTGCTATTCCCACCCCCAGCCTTTCCTGAACCTCAGCGTGGTTTTTATGCTCAGGAAGAAATGTCTTATTAATAACTGGTGCTTCACTTTTTGTGGTACTCACAGTCACACTGGGCCCTGAATGGCAAATTGTATGCAGTGCCTGACCTGGGGCCTGGCACATCTAAGATGCCAACTGAGCATCTGACCAAGTCACACAGCTATGACCAGAACTGGAAAGGGCTGGATCTAGATGGCATCTTTGGGACTCCTGTGAGCCTGGGAAACAAAGAGACAAGGAAACATAAAAATCTTACACAGCCCCTGCTGTAGCCCGGGCCCCGAGAGGTCATGAGCTACCAACCTTCAAAGACCACGCTGCCCACACAATGATCATCCCAGCTGGCACAGGGCATCACCTAACAAGAAGCCATGTGTCAGCCGCACGCCTCTCTGACCACACAGTCTGCCCACTGCATGTGTTTTTCCTCTGGGTGATGTGTGCACCAGCTCTCTTTTCCTGGCCATCTGCTGTTTGGGTGGCAGGCAAGCCCTCTGGGTGCCAACAGAATGGCAGCCAGTGACAGGAACAGCTCCACAGGAAAATGGGGCTGTGTGTGGGAGGCCCAAATGTTGGACTGCAGCCTACAGGGTGGACAGGGTGCCAGGTGTGAGAACTGTTATCATCAGCATCCCAGCCCAGGGTCTGACTGAGCCTTAGTCTCCGGCTCCCAGAGTGGGTACTTCTGTAAGGGAAGGTTTATGGGAGAACTGAGAGTGGAGAGACATTTGAGAGGTGGGGCGGGAGTGGGGACTAAAGTCACAGTCAATGTCACCCCAGCTTAGCACCAGTAAACTTCTAAGCACGTGTGCAGGCTCTGGAGGGCTCCATTTCCTGTCATTCTGAGCTTCACTCTGTCCTAACACTGAGCAGGTGCCAGGGGGTGACCCTTACCCTACCCTCCCCGCGGCCCGCCCCCCCCCCCCCCGTCACCTCTTCACTCACTGGGTAGCATGTTGTATCTGCCCCTGTGCATGACATAATCAAGACATGGGTAGAACTCACATGCCCATCAGCAGATGACGAGGTAAGCGACTTGTCTATCCACCTTCTATTCATCCCTGAAAAGGAAGGAAGTCCAGGCTCTGACGTGGCCGGCTGTGTGGACATTGTGGGGGTTGGGGAGAAGAAGTCAGTTCCAGGAGAACCAACCACACAGTGTGTAGCTTTACTGAAATGAGGTCTCTAGAGTGGTCAGAACCAGGGAAACAAAATAAGCAGATTGGGGCTGTTGCCAGCTTTTAGTTTATGGGAAAATGAAAGGGTCTAGAGATTTGTAGCATCGCTGAGCAGGAAAGGCCTGGGAAAGGTCCCAGCCCGGGAGCACAGAGGAGCCCGGCGTCCCGCAGCGCCTCAGCGCCCTCTGCTGGTCAAGACTGGTGAAGCACTCAGCGGGAAGAACTGCAGTACCTTGGAGCCTGAAGGCCAGCAGGGGATTAGAGGCCTCTGAAAAGCGCAACCCTGAAATGTGGTTAACTGGACTTCATGAAATTGGGTTATCAGAAGCCACCATTAAGAAAATGAGAGAAGGGCTGGAGAGATGGCTTAGCGGTTAAGAGCACTGACTGCTCTTTCAGAGGTCCTGAGTTCAACTCCCAGCAACCTCATGGTGGCTCACAACCATCAATAATGGGATCTGATGCCCTCTTCTGGTGTGCCTGAAGACAGCAACCGTGTTCTCATACATTAAATGAATAAATAAATTAAAAAAAAAACAAAAACAAAAAACAGAGAAGACAGGCAAGTGGGATGTGGGTCTCAGCCTCTTAGGAAGGGAGGGGTGGGATGCTGGGGTACAGAATGGGGAAAAAGATTTATAAGACATGTATCAGAAAAAGATATGTCAATTATGTAAAGACTTGAAAAAAAACACCAACACAGAAAAGATGAAAAGCCAAGTTTTTAGACTTAGGAACCACAAAGAGGTGTGAAAGTCAGGCCTGTGGCAAACACCTGGAATCCCAGCCTCTCCATAGAAAGCAGGAGAGCTGTGAGCTCAAGAGCAACCTGGACAACCTGATGAGAACTGCCTCAACATAAGGGTGGGTAGGTGGACTGGTGGTATAGTTCAGTGACAGAGCCCTTGTCTAGCTTGTATCTGACCCTCTGTTCGATCTCTAGTACCAACCAAGGAAAGGGATGGGGGAGGGGGGAGAAGAGGAAGAGGAGAAAGAGGAGCTACAGCAGATTTAAGAACAGCTAGTGGGGGCTGAGAGGTAACTCAGGTTAAAAGCACTGGCTGCTCTTCCAGAAGACCCAGGTTCAATTCCCAGCACCCACATGTCTACTTACAAACCATCTCTAACTCTAGTTCCAGGGCATCCAATGCTTCCTCTTGGGATCTAAAGGCACCAGGAATGCACATGTTGCAAAGACTTATGTATAGACAAAACAACCAAATACAGCAGCTAGTCCACACTCTGCCTCGAGCGTCTCCTGGGGAGAAGGGCGTATGCACAGTCTCCCATCTGCATCTGATCCTTCCCCTCAGCTACCTGGGTAGAGCTGCCGGCTGGCAGAGGCAGATCTCCACCCGACCCCCCACCCCCCACCCAGCCTGTCTCTTTGAGTCCTTCACAGGATGCTGTGATGGCTGGCATTCTGTCACCACCTGCAGCCCCAGGGCAGAAGGGAACCGAGGGAACACACATTCCCTCAGGATTGGCTGGGGTCTCACAGAGGCTGCAGTCCGATGGTGTTGGGCTGAGGTTCTGCCTTCCAGGTTCTGGAAGGTTCTGCCTTGCTCAGGATAAGTTGGTGCAGCTATGCATTCACATGGGTGCCTCCCCGGGGCTTCTTGAGTCATCTTTGCTGTGACATGTCGGCCATACAAACCAGCCCTAAGTTACTCCAAGGGACGATCCCACTGGATCTGAGTACAGGAACAAGGACCACCGGCCACCGAATCAAGAATCGGCTTTTTAGAAATTAATTATTGAGGCTGGAGAGATGGCTCAGTGGTTAAGAGCACTGACTGCTCTTCCAGAGACCCCAAGTTCAATTCTCAACAACCGCGTGGTGGCTCACAACCATCTGTAACGGGATCCGATGCTCTCTTCTGGTGTGTCTGAATAAAGCAACAGTGTACTCACATACATTACATAAATAAATAAATAAATCTTTTTTTAAAAAAGAAATTCTTTAATCAGCTAAAGACGTGCACAGAGTTAGCTACTAGAAGTTAGCTCCATCATTTTTAGATGATGGAAAGAGACAGTAACAGTGACAATTAGGTTGGATAAGCCGTGGAGTGACCATAAAATAGAATAAAATAGAATTGTCTATGGTTGTATGCCACAAAATAATGTTTTGACATGTGAGGTCACCACAGTGCCTGTATTCCTAGCATCCATCTGAGAGACTGAAGCCAGGGGATTGGAAATCAGCTTTGGCTACACAGTGAGAGCCTGTCTTAAAAAAAAATAAATGTTATGGCTTGGAAAGATGCGGCCACAGAACATGGTTTAGAGAGAAAGTGGCACAGATGGAAAGATTCTTGTGTTGCAACGGATCCTCATTGGAAGGCACCGGAAACAGATGAGAAGACGTGTTTCCGGGTTTGGTGGCAGATCGGCAGGTATCAGACCCTCCCCTTGCCCCGAGGGGAAGGGCTTTCTCAGCTCACCTGTCTTTCTGCATCAGCTGAAAGCAGGCAGCAGGCATTGTGGCCGGTTCCCAGCTGTGCCTAACACGTGCTCCACTTGTGTTTCTGGGAGCTTCTGTTATCCACTGCGGGAGGAACATGACTGGGATACTGTGGTCCCAGAAGCAGGAGGAACTACCCATGAGCAGCAGCCAAGTGAACAAACAGACCTGGTGTACCAAAATCAGCCCCATGCTGGCCAAGGGACAGGAGTCAGACATAAACACCACAGAGGATGTCTTCCAGGCCCAGTGGTGGTTACCGACCGAATGAGGACATTTGTTATTTCTGGGTAGGAGTAATTTTTCCCCCTCATTCACTTTGGTTTTCTATGTTTTCTAACAGAGAACATGCTTTTATAATAATAAGAAAAGAAAAGAAGTACGCATATATTTAAATCAAGCTCTGGGAAAGTTTATATAGAAGACACAGTGGGGGTGGAGCGCAGGGGAGAGATGGTTCAGTTGGATGAAGCATTTGACTCACAAGGGTCAGGATCTGTGTTTGGATCCCCCAGAACCCATTTAAGGTCGGTGGGCTGTAGCTCTCATCTATGATTCCAGTGCTCCTATGGCGGGGTGGGAGGCAGAGATGAGAATCCCAGGAAGGTCAAGAGCCAGCTAGCCCGATGCATGCAGCATGTATGTAAACATGTATGTAAACATGTGCGCAACATGTATGTATACATGTGTATAAACATGTATGTAAACGTGTGCAACATGTATGTAAACATTTGTGTAAACATGTATGTAGACATGTACGCCACAGACATCATTGCAAGCAAGTAAGAAGGTGAGGACCAACAAACACTCAAGGCTTTCCAAGTTCTTACTCCACTTACGCCCTGTGGTTTACATATGCCCCCACAAACATAGACACATGTACTATACACACACTACACACAGAAAGAAAATACAACTTGGTGAGGTTTGGTGGCAGAAGGCTGAGGCAGGAGCATGGTGAATTTGAGATAAGCCTAGGTTGTATAATGAGGCACCATCTCAGAATAGGAAGATGAATAGATGGATAGATAGATGGTTGATAGACAGGTAGATGACACATGGACAGGTGGGATGGATGGATAGACAGACAGATAACAGGTGACAGACAGGTAGATAGATAGATAGATAGATAGATAGGTTGATTGATAAACTGATAGACAGACAGATGATATATTGAAAACAAACCCTTGTCCTGTCCATTCCTGGCCTCGTACAGACATTCTGGAACCCGCAATAATCACAGGGACTTAGATAGCCTGTCTTTTCTCTGCAGTCTTTTGTAAACATGAATTTATGTTGGTGCCTGGCCTCAATGTCCAGTGACTGTCACAACATCCCACCAAGTGAATACAATATATAATTCAGTGTGCTTAAGTCACTCCCACTCTTGGAAACCTAAATTATTCCTTGGTTGTTATGCCTAAGGCTACCTTGTGGGCAGAAGTTAGACTACAAAACCAAGTGAAGAGACCCAAACCTGGGAGATGCCTTATCACAAACCTTTGTTCGTGTTAAAGAAAAAGAAATTCTGTACCAGTCAAGCCTTTACGTTTCCAATCTCTGTTTCTAACAACTCAGTGTTTTATTAATCTCTCCAAGACTGTGTCAGTGTTAGTTTTAAACACACAGATGCTATACAATTCCTAACAGATGAACTGTGTTTTGACTATGGTTGGGATCCGTTCTTGGACTGCATGTGTTGGGATCTGATTGTCATTGTGTGGTACTTATTAAAAGTGGAAAGGAGGGCTGGAGAGATGGCTCAGTGGTTAAGAGCGCTGACTGCTCTTCCGGAGGTGCTGAGTTCAATTCCCAGCATCTACACAGTGGTTCACAACCATTTGTAATGAGCTCTGATACCCTCTTCTGGTGTGTCTGAGACAGCTACAGTGTACTTAGATATAATAAATAAATTAATTAATTAATGTGGAAAGGAACCTGAGGACATAGGTCAGGTGGTTACATGCTTGCCAGGGGTGCTGGTATGGATTTACAATCCCATCTCTAGGGAGAAACAGGTGGATCCCTGGGCTCAGTAGCCAGCCAGCTTAGCCTACTTACAGGCCCAGGAAAATGAGAGATGTGTCTCAAAATGATGGTGATGATGGTGGTGGTGGTGATGGTTCCTGAGCAATGACACCTGGTTTTGACATCTAGACACCATAAGCATATGCACACACATGTACACATACACATACATACATACATACATACATACACATAAATATGCATACACAAAAGGTACAAACGAAATCTAACCATAGTGGCTAGAGGCATGACTTCTGGGAAGTAACAATCATTCTGGAAGTTCCTCAGAGTGGAATTTCCCTCTCCCACCCCTGACTCATCTTGGTGGCTTTCTAAGGAGAGTGACCAAGAACAGAATACACACACACAGACACACACACACAAACACACACACTCACACTCACACACACACACACACACACACACACAGTATCTGCTTCCTGCCTCTACTGATGTGATGCCCCAGTCATCTCAGAACCCTGAACCCTGCTTCTTCCCCACTTTCCAAGTCTGTGGCATCAAAGGAAACATTGCTCTTTTTTGTTTGGTTGGTTTTGTTCTTGTTTTTTTTGAGACAGGGTTTCTCTGTGTAGCCCTGACTGTCCTGGAATTCACCCTGTACAGTGGGCTGGCCTCTAACTCACCTGCCTCTGCCTCCTGAGAGCAGAAAATAAAGGCGTGCACCACCGCCCTACTAAAAATATCATTCTTTTTGGACGTACTCAGAGAGGCAGTAGATGTAGAAGAAATAACACAGACCAAGTTGGACGTCTAGGGAAGCTGGCACCAACGGGGACTCAGAAGTCACACCCTGACAGTGAGACACCAGCTCTCAGCTTAGTGAGAGGAGAGGTGAGGTGGGGCAGTCCCCAGACCTAAGTGATTTGTGTCACCACTGAGCCCCGGTGTCTTAGCAGGGGTGTGACCTGGGTTCTCCACCTCTCTCCCCTCCCCTTCTCTCATTTCTTCTCTCTTCCCCACTCCTGTTTCTATTCCCTCTCCCATCCCAGCCTAAGATGGCAGGGAGTTTCCTCCCCAGGACCAGAAATCTCACGACTGACCCCAGATGACAACTTGTTCAGCTTGAAGAAGGAGCTGGAAATCTGCCCCCCCCATTCCCCTCCCCGTGCAGGGCAGGCGAGCCCAGCCCTGCTGGTGCTCTGTGAAAGGCTATTTCTGTCCTCCCCGTGTTCACATGGAGGCATGCCATCCCTGCCTATAAATGCCCCTTTGTGCTAGGAGGTTCTTATCCACTCAGGAGATGCCCAGCAACAGGCCCGCTGGGCTAGGCTCCCTGCCAGCCGACGCCATCTGAGCCAAGGACAGGAAACGTGGCCTTTGGGGAGCCGCCTCAGAGGCAGCTCCGCAGAACATAGGCAACACCCGTAGACCAGATGAGCAGTGTGTTGCATCAGGCCTGCTTTGGAACCCTCCTGAGCTGCAGGAGTATATATACCTGGCTTCCTCTCTGAAAACTGTTCCTTAAGGCCTGAGATCCCAGAGCCTCCATATCCACTTCTTCAGACCTTGTCAACTCCCAAGTCTTCTGTGAGCCCAGGGGCGAGGAAAAGAAATGAAACAGGAAAAAGCCCTGAGCTATGACCTTTCTAGTGAGCAGGCCCGTTGTGACACCGTCAAAGGACAAAGGGCACACTAGCAACCAAGCTCCCTGCATCTCACCTGGCAGTCATATTTTCAGTCTGTGCAGTGACAGCGCTAGCATTGCCTGTTAACGAGGCTAAATGTCCCATTATCCTGAGATGGGCAGACTTGTCCAGGCTCCACAAACTTCCATTCAAGGTTGTCAACCTGCCTGTGTAGTGTGGCCTCTCCTTAGGCCTTCCCCCTTTTCAGCAAGGGAATCAAGGACAGCACTTTCACACCTATTCATCTCAAACAGACCACACCCATGAGTCTTGACTGTCCACCACAGAGGACACCAGCCCTTCCCCCACTCTGTCCCTTAATCAAACCTACAACCTGGGCCTTCCTCCTCTTTGGGGCTGCTGAGGCCGTGCAATGGCTGGGAGTGGCTGTTCCTAACAGGAGCATCAGTCCAGGACTGAGCATGACGGCTGGGCAGGGCCTGGCAGGCTGCCTCCCCCACTGGTGGTGGTAGGGGTCTTCTACTTCTGAGGGGGTCTGTGTCTGAGTTTGAAAGCCATAGACCAAATCAGAGGCAAATTAAGAAAGACATGCCTCTAGGCAAAGGCTGGCTGGTGTTCCCACAGTGGATAAAACACACAACTGGCCCCTATCTTGTCCTTGCCACAGCACAGGGGCAGAGGATGGCAGTAGGGGTCCATAGCCCTTTCTTACTGGGGGAGGGGGGGCTCTGTGGGGACATAAAACTGGACACCTCAGGGCTGAGAGGCATATCAGTTCATAGGGAAGGCAGAAAGAATGGTGAGATGGGTCCAAGCAACTGGATATGGTAGGCAGGTAGCCCAGGTTAGACTGAAGCCACAGGGCTCAACCTCAGTCCTCAAGTCTCAGTTACTGCCTTCTTTTTGTGGGGAGAGGGCTTGAGACAGGATTTTTCCGTATAGCCCTGGCTGTCCTGGAACTCTCTCTGTAGACCAGGCTAGGCTCAAACCCACAGAGATCCGCCTCTGTCCCTCCACTCCTACCCCAAGTGCTGGTATTAAGGATGTGCGTCATCACCTGTTTAGTCCTCCCTCCCCCTTCTGTAGGCACAGCTACCCCAGCAAAGGACGGAGCCTGGATCTGACTGTGTCTACCGCAACCCCTCCATGGGGAGGGATGCAGGCCAGACCTGGGTCTCGCACCTGTAGCACACTTATTGCTCAGTGGCAAGTGCTGCTTCCTCAAACTATTTAAGAGAAAAGCCATTACAGTGTGGACACACTCCACAGCTTCAGTCAGGCAAGAACATGTGGTAATTTCTTACCCCCAATAAACCCGTATAAAAACCACATAACTCAGTTATTATACTTACAAGCTTTATGTCTAGATTGGGCAGACCTATCACTATATTAATCAATTCCCCAGCTATGAGACCCTTGCTACTTGTGGCTTCTCCAGGCCATGTGGCTCTGCTCCATCTTCCTTCCACATCCTCTTCCTCCGTCCTTCTTCCCCCACTCTCTTATCTTATCCTCCAGCCCCACCTCTCCCTTCCACTGCCCAACCACAGGCTCCAGCCTTTATTTGACCAGTTAAAAGGGGGAGAAGGTTCACATGAAATCACCACTCCTTGTTGGGACAGCCCCTCTTGAGGAAGAAAATTAACATCAGAATGCAAAAAGCATCAGGGCATCATCTCCTGCATCATCTGTGGAAGGGGCCTCAGTGATATAGGGTTGAGAGGAAGGTGGGTACACTGAGTCCTTGAGGAGCTGGGTTTGGGGAAGTACAGTATGCAGAGAGGCAAGGCCAGATACCCCTAGGCTTCTCTGGGAATCTTTTGGGGAATAGCTGGCTAAGAGTACAGTGTCTCTTAGGGATCAGTGTCTGGCACAGTTTCTGTGGGTCCCCAATGATTGGGGTAGCACTTAGCACTTACTTAGACCCCATTTACTAAGGAAATACCGCCTCCTCATGGTTCCCCAGCACCCAGACAGGCAGAGCCCAGTAGCTAAAGTCCAGTTCAACCTGCACCATCAGAAGAAAAGCAGGGGGTGCAAGGAGAGATGACCTGTCTGCAGATGTTTCTTTGCCAAGCCACAGGCCACTACCCCTCTCCCTGCCCCCCCCCGCCCCCCGCCAGCCTGCCGCCCTCACTCCCACACTCTCTGACCAGTGGCTTGGCAGACCTCAGTGCGGTCCATGTGGGGACCAAGAATAAGGAGTCCAGGCAGCCTCTGTCATTAGTGGTTTGCTGATCACAGCCTGGGCCAAGGGACACCTGGCATCATGCCTAGGGGATGCATAGAGGATGTAGCCAGGCCATGCCCCAGGCAGACACCAGATGGTGGCTAGCACCTGAGCTCTAAGGTGACCTTCCCCTTCCAGGCTGACTGTGGTCAGACACTGGTCAGGATGGGGCACACAAATACAGTGTTTTCAGGCCCATACCCAGGTGCAGGGAGGTCCCTAGGGAACAGGTGCATGGCCATCAGGTGACAGCCAGCTATCAGGTGACAGCCAGCTATTGGAGACTGGGCAGGAGCACAATGGCCCTCAGGTTGAAAGGTCTCAAAGGGACAAAAGGAAGAGCAGAGCAGAGGATGGGCACATTCAGAGGCCTGGGAGGGCTTTCCCAGAGAGCCTTCAGAGGGTTTGACTGTCCTTTTGTTTTGTTTTATCTTGTTTTGTTTTGTTTGTCTTAAGGCCTGTTACAATCCTCCTGTCTGTACCTTCCTGGTTCTGGCATTACAGGCATACACCAGTGTTCTGGTTTTCCATGATGCTAGGGTCGAACCTAGGGCCTCATGCATGCTAAGCAAGTGCTCTATCATCCCCAGCCAGTGTTAGGACTTTAAAACCAGAGCCAAGGTCAGCTGATGAGTGTCAGAAGATGACTAAATTACAGCAGTTTCCAAACAAGATAATTTTTCGTACAGTAAGAAGTTGGCAGATGGGAGCCGGGGAGCCCGGGAGCCCGGGCAGAGCCTGGGCTCCAGTTATTAGGAACACAGGCTGCTTTCTGTCTTTGGCTCTGCTGTTCAAGGCTCCCTGCTCAGGATCCTCCTAAGTCTAATATGACCATCTTTACATTCTTCACATTCACTTCCAGTTGGCAGGAAGGAAGAACTAATGAAGGAAGCTAGACTCAGGAGTGTGGGACTGAGGCCCAGGTATGACTCCCTCCCTGCCTCTGTGCTTGGACCATGGGTAGGGACAGTGTCACAAGGGCATGTCATGGTCACGCTTGACCTCATTCTCTCTCTCTCTCTCTCTCTCTCTCTCTCTCTCTCTCTCTCTTTCTCTGTGTGTGTGTGTGTGTGTGTGTGTGTGTGTGTGTGTGTGTGTGTGTGTGAGATGGAATGGCGCTCTCTGCTTCTGAAGACATGGTCTGTCCTACAGGTGTCTAACCACTCTACCCCTCATTTGTAAAGCCACAACCCTGTGCTATATGGGGACTCAGATCCCAGTATTTCACCCAGGTTCCTGGGGCACATGGAGAAGGCCTCAACTTTCCCTGGAAAGACCACGGTGGTACATAGTACAGGGACATGTGAGGATACCCATCTCCTCCAAAGCCAACATGGTTGGATCCCAGCCTCGGGGCCACCAAGGATAACTGGCACCCTACTTCTACATTGAAGCGGCACCTATGGGCTTGTTTACTGTGCCTGTGCCTATCCTCTGTCCTGCTCAGGCCACAGGTGCTAGCAACCTTTGTTCTGAGACAGGATTTCTTACTGGCCTAAAGCTCATGGAGTAGGCTAGGCTAGTGGGCTACTCAGGGAATCCCAGGATTCTGCTTGTCTCCGTAGCTCCATTGTTGGGATTACAAGTGCACACCGCTGCACCCAGCTTTTAAAATGAGAATCGTGGGGACTGAAGTCAGGTAACTCATGTTGTCAAGGAGAACAATTTACTGACTGAATCATCAGATTCAGCCCAGAGGCCCTTTTATCAGCTAAGAGGGCAGAGCTGCTTGCTGGAGGTAGTACCATCGGGAGAGGCTGGAAATAAAACCATCAGGGCCCACACACACCCTCTTCAGAGCATTCCTGCTTCACAGACTAGGATACAACCCCAGAGCCCACAGTTCAGAGTGGGGAGGGTGTCAGAAGTGTATGTAGCACAGACCATCCTGTTTCTATCAGCAGTGAGCGACACAAGAGAGTCTCCCAGTGCTAGGGAGATAGCCCGAGAAACTGGCCTTGAGCTAACTGGCAGACTCAGAGCCCTCATGCAAACAGATGCAGAAATGTTTGTGTGTGTGAGCCTTGCATTATACACAGGGATCAGCCTCACTTCTCTGGACCCCTACCCGCTCTAATTCTCTCCTGAAGACACATCCCTGTGGACCATCAGCTCAGAGCCAGCTTCTAGGGAAGGGCTGCGGATGTCTTACCTTCTCAGCATTACCAGCAGGCCTTGAAACCAGATGGGAAGCAGGGATACAGTGGATACTGTCCCTTTAAGACTTGACCTGGGTCGGATCCAGCAGAGAAAAGTCTGGTAAACATTCCTGAGCCCAGAGGGAAGAGGGGGCATGTCCTAGGCAAGAAAGGATGACACAGCAGACTGGAAACCCCTCTGCAGTTTCATTAGAAGGGCAGCCAGCCAGGGAAGCTCTACATGCCTCGGCCTTTCCTCTCTCCCGCTGACAGATGAGGAAACTAAGACTGGAGGAGGAGAAGCACTGCCCAAGGCCAGGGGTAGAACACTGAGTAATTGCAGCAATACAGCGTGACAGCTCAATTGCTCCGTCATAGTCCTCGTGTCCCTCTGAAACAGCACTAAGGACCCTCAGCGGGAGTTGCCCAGAGGCTCTAAGGACAGGACAGGTTCCATTGATGTCTCAGAAGCCTGCCTGCCTGCCAGAACACACACACACACACACACACACACACACACACACACACCCTGCCTTCTAGAGCACCCATATGGACGGTGCTCCCCACAAGAGTAGGAAGGGGCCCTGACTGGGGATGGCTGCTCATGGCTGGCATACATGTTACAGACTTGAATCTCCAGCAGGGCTGGCAGTGTAGTCCAAAGGCTGAGTATTTTCTTAACATGAACACAGCTGTGGATTTGATTCCTAGCATGAGTATGAACATTAACATGAACACGCATGCATGCATACTCGCATGCATATGGATCTCCAGCACTAGTGGACAGTCAGTGAGGCATCAATGACCTCAGTGGTGAGCTGTGACTGCCACTGTGACAGGCCACACGTCACACCTTGCCTGAGAGAACACTTCAGGCAATACTGAGGCTGTGATAGTCTCTCTGGGCCTTGTATCCTCAGCTATGAAGTAGGTACGATGATTTGGTATGAATTGCCACTAGGGAACTCCTTGGGTGAAGAATTGGTCCCCAGCTGCTGCATCTAAGCACTGAGAGGTGTCTAGATCCCCTGGGCTTTGATTTAATCAATGGATTCACAATCCAAGGGCAGTACTTGGAAGAATAGAAATGACGAGAGGTCTAGTTAGAGGAGGTGGGTCACTGGCATGTGTGCCTCTGAAGGGTAGACTGTAACTTTAATTTTTTTCAAATCCTATTTTTAATGATGGTTCTTAAACTCTATAGCCTTCCCTGTAGCCCACTACCCACCAGAGGTAGTAGAAAAGAAAGGATATGGGTGAAGTGGACCTGTTTAGAAAGGTTCTTTGGATCAACTCTCATCTGTATTGTCTGGAAATCAGCAATTCAATTTCCAGGTTAGCAGGTGACAGCAGCTCAATCTACTTGCAAATACCTCACGGTTACACCAGCAGTCCAGTTTGGTAGAGTCAGGTTAGCAACAGTGGTGACACAGCCAGGCCTCAGCCTCAGCTTGAGTCAGCAGGAGGGACCCAGAGGGACACCAGGAGAAGTTCCTGACTGTGTGCCTTCCAGGAAAGCAAAGACTGGAGACCCACAAGTGTTGCACAGCTTGCTGTACCAGTAAGTCAAGCTCTATCTCTATCGCTTGGTGGAGCCCTGTTTATACCCTCCTAACATCACGTGTCCTCCACGTGCCTTGCCTTGGCACAGGTCTCAGAAGTGGCAACAAACTGCAGCACACCACCAATAGGTTTTTGATGCGTTTCTCTCAATGGCGTCCCGACCAATGCAGCTCAGCTACACAATGTAAGGTAGGCCAATACATGCGTGTCGTTAGCAAAGCATCTTTCATCAGGTGTCCTTTCACATGCTTGCTTTAGCAGAACATCCTCTCTCCTGTGTCTGCTTCAGCGAAACATTCCTTCATGAGTCTGCCTTAGCCTTTCACACCCGTGTCCACTTTAATGAAACGTTCCTTGATGTGTTTGCCCCAACAAACCACCATCCAACAGACTTTCCAAAGAACCCTCAAGTTTCTGCTTCAGTAGATCTTTCCCTGGACCCTTCATTTCTGTGTTTGTTGCTTCCTGGCTACTCCAAGGTGAGCAGCTTCCTTCTGCAATGGCCTTCTGTCATGCTGTCTTAGCCTCATCTCAGGCCTCCTATAATAGAACACGATGAGGCCATCTGGCCACAAACTCAAACTTCTAAAAAACTGAGCTGAAAGCTGGGCGTGGTGGCACATGCCTTTAATCCCAGCACTCGGGAGGCAGAGGCAGATGGATTTCTGAGTTCGAGGCCAGCCTGGTCTACAAAGTGAGTTCCAGGACAGCCAGGGCTACACGGAGAAACCCTGTCTCGAAAAACCAAAACAAATAAAAAAAAAAAATGAGCTGAAATAATCTGTCCTGTAAGTTGCTTTGCTCAGTTACTCATCATGGAAGCATCCTGCCGTAACACAGTGGACCCAGATAGCCTCCATTGTTTTACTCCATGAGACACACCAAGCCCCAAGCTGAGGTATCATAGGCGAGCACTGTCATGTCTGCCCTCGAATGCCCTGGTGCTCCTCAACTCCTGCTCCAGTGTGGGGGTCCAGCCCAATAGGGATTTGGTAGGCTGACCTGTGGGCTGTGGAATTATTTATACACTCTGCCTAGTGTAAGATTCCCTTGTGTCCCAGGGTAGGCACTTGCACCCCTAATCCCCAGGACTCCCAAATGGGCAAAGTACTGAAGAGTGAACAGGCAGGCGAGCCAGGAGCTAAGCAATCAGTCTCAGTCATGGAAACAGAAAGGGTCAAGATGGAATCTTGAGGGCAGCCCCTTTGCTGCCCTCAGCCTCTGTCCATAGCCTCCTGTCACCTCAGGTGACACAGAGGTACGGAGCATCAGGCCCTGAAGCTGGGTAAGTGGAAAAATCTCATTTTCTCATGAACACCTTTGACTGAATGGCACTTTTTGTGCCATCTGTTTCACGTCTGAAACCAACCTGAAGAGTTGGGTACCCCATGCACGTGTGTGGAGTAAGCTCTGGTCTCCAGGGCCCTTTGTGAAGATCACCTGTTCAACTTGGAAATATTACTGTGACTGGGGACAGCAAACAGGCCATGAGCTCCAGGGATCCACCCATGTCTCTCTCTGCTCCTACTTTGCTATTCCTAGAATTATAAATCTGCACACCCCAGTACCAGGCACTTTAGGTGGATTCTGGAGACCAAAATCAGGCCCTCACACTTGAAGCAATCACTCTACCAACTGTGTTGCCTCTGCAGTCTTTTTTTTTTTTTTTTTTTTCAAGACAGGGGTCTTTCTGGTCTCTCTGGTCTCTCTGTGTAGTTCTGTGCTGGAAGGGGCTCTGTAGACCAGACTGCCAGCCTCTGCCTCCCAAGTGCTGGGATTAAAGTTGTGTGTGTGTGTGTGTGTGTGTGTGTGTGTGTGTGTATCTGAAGTTGCATCAGGCAGGCATGATGGCTCATGCCTTTAATGCCAGCACTCAGGAGGCAGAGTCAGATGGTTCTCTGTGACTTTGAGGGGAGCCTAATCTAGATAGTGAGTTTCTAGGTCTGACAGTGCTACATAGTGAGACTGTGTCAAAAAAACAACAAACAACAACAACAACCCCCCCAAAACAATTGTTAAATAATTGCTATTTATTAAATAAATACATAAATTTCACACCAATGCATGCATAAAAGAAGCTGTCAGATCCCTTGGAGCTGGAGTGTTTATGACCCCTCCAATGTGGTGCTAGAATCAAATTCGGGTCCTCTGCAAGAGCAACAAGGGTTAATAACTGCTGAGCCGTCTCTCCAGCCCTCCTCACCCCTTAGCCCTGTTCTTAAGAAGTATGGCACCAGGCTTCACAAAGCACTGGCCTCTTATTTGTGTCTGACCATCCATCTGCTCCACAGGACAGATTTCTACTGTCTAGCTCCAGCCTGTAATGCCTGCAACAGGACCTGGCATACAGACAGCCTTGGGTACCATTTCTTTCTTCTTTTTAAATAATTTTCTTTGTCATTTTCTTTTATGTAGATGGGTGTTTTGCCTGCATGTATGTCTGGTACCCACAGAAGCCAGAAGAGGATGTAAGACGCCTTGGAAGAGGAGTGAGAGACGGTCGAGAGCTGCAAGCAGCCAGTGCTCTTAACTACTAAGCCATCTCTTCTGCTCAGGTATCGTTTTTTGTTTTTGAGACAGGGTTTCTCTATGTAGCTCTGGCTGTCCTGGAACTTGCTCTGTAGATCAGACTGGCCTCGAACTCAGACATACAGCTGTCTCTGCCTCCAAGTGCTGGGATTAAAGGCTTGTGCCACCACCTCTACCACCAGGCTGGCTCCATTTTTTAACTTCTTTTTTTTTTTTAAAGATTTATTTATTTATTATATGTAAGTACACTGTAGCTGTCTTCAGACACACTTTATTATATGTAAGTACACTGTAGCTGTCTTCAGACACACCAGAAGAGGGAGTCAGATCTCATTACAGATGGTTGTGAGCCACCATGTGGTTGCTGGGATTTGAACTCTGGACCTTCGGAAGAGCAGTCGGTGCTCTTACCCACTGAGCCATCTCACCTTCTAATCCTCTTTCTTCTGGATGTGAGACAGGGGACAGAGGGCCCGCAGGTTCACTTGGCCTTTAGCAAACTCCAGCCTTATGCTAAGACACAAGCTGGCAAGAAGGGTCATAAAGAGAAGGTGAACCACTCCATCAAGGAACAGTAGTTCTGGGCCCCAACTTGTAATCTCCCTAAGAGTCCCATCGTCCTTATTCCTTCTGAGACTCTGGGAGATACCAGGAGAGGAGTGTGGCACCCCTGAGGCCAGGCAAAGCATGGGGCCTGAGAGTGAGGCCAGGGTGGAAAGGAAGAAGGCACAGCAACTTGCTTTTCTTCCTGCATCTAGTGTGTCTCCTCAGACGACAACATCCCTTCACACTCCACCTAGCTTCCTAGGCCAGGAAAAGACGTGTTACTGGGGTACAAAGGTCCATTGGGCCACGAACTGCAGTAGCCAACCAACACGTCATACCCATGGAGTATAGATGTCAGGGCTATGATGTCAGCTTCTTCTGGACACTAAAGCTGTTGTGCTTCCCTCTGCTTCCCTCCGGTCTCTGGTCTCTCTTGGAGGGTGGTGTGGGAGGCAGGAGAGTCCCGGAGAGCGGAATGCCAGCCTTCTCCACCCGAGGAGTGGTGCCAGCCACACACAGGCTCTGCACAGCGGGGCGATGGCAGAAAGCTAGACCCAGTGCAGGAGGCTCTCCCTCATATGTTCTATTCTCCAGGCAGAACAGCTGAGGGCCCTAAAGTGGAAACCTGGAGTAACCGTTGACATCCTTTTCCTGTGTTGAGTTACCCTGAAGGGACTTACAGCCTCAGGGCGTGTCCTCCCCAAGGGAAAAACCTCAGCAAGGGGCAGCATGTGCCTCGCCCTTGGCCTCACTTTTAAACAGATCAAGTGCTTATGTTCAAAGTTCAGAGGGGGACCCGTTTGATCAACGACTTTGAGACAGGGTCCCTGGGGACCCCCAATGTCATCGCGAGGACAGGAGCTGGGCTGCTTGCCCTAGCCATCGTGAAGGAGCCTGAGAATTGGGGACATCAAGGCCGCTGGAGAAGTGCTATCCTGCTCAGGCGAGATTCCAGCAGCTGGCGTCTAGGCCCGGGCCCGCCCCGGGTGGAGGCGGAGTCCGGGGGCGGCCGCGCTCGGGGGGCGTGTCGGGGGCGGGCCCGGGGGCGGGCGCACAGCCGTAGCCCGTGGCGGAGGCGCGGGCGCGCTCAGGCCGTGTGCTGGGCGGCCCGGGCGGCCGCACCATGGAGTCGGGCACTGAGGAGTATGAGCTCAACGGCGACCTGCGCCCGGGCTCCCCCGGTTCCCCCGACGCCTTGGTAAGCTCTCAGCACCTCGCGCCCCGGCTGCTGTGTGACCTTGGCCGGCGCCGCCCTCTCTGGGCCCGGCACGGCAGCGGGCACCTGTGGGCGTCTGGCCCGGTTTCGCGCGGCGTCCGCACTGCGGGGGGTGGTGGTGGCCGCAGCTTCCGGGCAAAGTCGTGCTTGACCTGTCTCTAGCGCAAGTGGTGGTCCCACGGGTCTGGGGCCAGCACAGCAGGTAGGCAGAGGCGCCGGGCGGTCTAGCTTGCTGCCGTCGCCCCGCTGTGCAGAGCCCGCGTCTGGCTGGCACCACTCCTCGGGTGGAGAAGGCTGGCATTCCGCTCTCCGGGACTCTCCTGCCTCCCACACCATCCTCCAACTTCCAACGCCTCCGGGCTGTCTCCTGCGTGCCTTGGGGTGGGCGGGAGAGGAGTCACCGCCTCCTGGTTGGAAGCTAGCACCAGGCAGACAGCTACGTCACCACACGGTGACCACACGGTCGCCTGCAGCAGCGATTAGGGGGAAACCCGTGGCTGTGTCACCTGCCTCTGAAAAACAGAACGCCACCCTCTCGATCTTCAGGGTGCTAGTTCTAGGACTGTAAGGACCTGCTTCGAGTTTGCTCTGCCTAGCCTGCTAAGGCCACAGCGATGGTCGGATGCCTGTGTCGAGGGACCATCTTTCCTGACCCCTCACCTCATAGTCTACCTCCGGGGCAGGGCCTGAGCATGCCAGGGCCGAGCTTTCACTTGTACCACCCCGCATGGCCCTCTGTCCCTATGTGACATGTTGACTTTGGACATTCCTTCTATTTCCGACCCCCTCCCCCCAGGGATGGGGTGGGGTGGGGTGGGGAATTGCACCAGGCTGGGATTTTCCACAAGTCTCTGTGGTGCAAAATAAACCAGAACAGAGACTTTCTGCCCAGGTCCATATAGTGGGAACAGGGAACACCAACGTCTCCTGGGACTCCTTCAGGTGTGCCAGCTGAGACTTGGGCTCTGCCAAAATGTGTGAACACTCCGGAAGCAGCGGGCCAGGGACACCCCGGGCTGAGTTCCTTTCGGGAGCCCATCCACTGTCTGGGCCTTTTGTATGTGGGTCTACAATAAAGAACCAGTGATCTCTCTGCCTTTAAGGATAAGGGATGCAAATCAGGAACAGGTGGGCCAGTGGTTCAGATGCTGATTTGAAGGGAAACTGGCTGTCTCTGACCAGCAGCCTCCCCCTTCAGGACTGTGTTCAGCTCTGCAGACAGCTGTGCCTCCCAAGGGAGTTCTGAGCACAGATACAGGAGAGATTGGGTTGGATTGTTCAGGGGTCACTGTCTTGGCTCTGGGAACAAGAAGGAGAGAGATATTCCACTCCCTCCCCCCTCCCTCCTTCCCCCCCCCCCCCACACCATTTCTTTGAAGAGCCAACTAGGAGAATAAAATCAACTAAGTTAGCTTCTCAAGGGTATGCAGGGTTGCCACTTGCCTGCCTGCCTGCCGTAGTGGTTAGTAAGGAGCATAGAGGTCAGAGAAGGCTCCCTGTGTGGTGGAGGTGTTTGCACTGGCTTAGGGGAGGACAGATCTGGCCCTTTGGTGTGAGTGGAAGAGGGCAGGGGAACAGTACAAGTGGAGACCAGAGGCTCGTTACTGAGACCGTACAGGGTTGGGTGGAAGGGAGATTTTTGTCTAGAGTCTCTGGGGACACAGGATGCTTCTCTGAGGTGTGGCTATCTTTGAAGGCTGCCCTGCTCAATGCCTGGTCCCCCTTCCCAACCTCAGGTTCCTACCCCCCAACTTTCTAAGGCGTGTCGTGTCAGCATTCTGTGCCTCAGTTTATCATCTACGGAGTGGCATAATAGTAAGTACCCCTGCTGAGTGAAAACTATATGGCTGACATAAAGGAAATTCTTGCGGCAGAGCGTGCAGTACGTGGTGGTGTTAGCTACGGAGACACTCTCCATGGTCTCATTGCTGGCATCCATAGAAGTTTGGGAAGGACAACACTGTCCCCAGGATGAGAACCCCAGGGAGCCTCGGTTTTCCCTCTGGAAAAAGGGGTGCCACTACCTCCCAGGTAGTTGAGGCCCCGCAGAGCCACCGTGGTTGGTTCCTGTCAAGTGTAACCCTGGGGAAGCTCTGCCCACACCCCTCCAGATGCTAGGTTCCCCAGAGCCGGTTCCCTGAAGGCCCTGTTAGTGTTCACAGCCTGATCCAGTCTTTGTGAATTAGCTCACTTTCGCCTGGCCCCTGGGAAACAGTAAACACCAGTTAAATGTGGAAATGCCATACTCCTACCATGACGCTGGGGACAGCTTCATGTTAGACACTGCCAGAGGGAGGTGGCTGGGATGGAACTGGACCATAACCCTGTGGCACCTGCCCTGCTTTCTTGCCCCTCGGTGAATGGAGGCTGAGGGAGCTATGGCCGTATTTCAGGTCTCTAGGTCATGGCATGTCCTGCACACTGGCCTCAGCTACCAGGAAAAGCTTTCCTATTTTCCCCTCTTCTGCTTGCCTGGCAGATCCTGGGACAGTCAGGATCTTAGCCAAGTTCTAAAGGCCACCCTAGTGGGCCTCCGGGTCACTCCTGGTCAGCTCTGACCCACAGGAAGTGAGTCTGCCCAGCCCGTGGCCCAGCTGCTGTGGGGACCCCGCCTCCCGTGTTTCCTGCTGTCTCACTGGGGTTTCCTGCCGGGAATATATGTGTGAAATCAGGAGAAACTTCAGTCTTGCTTCTTGGGCTCCCGGGGCATAGGTAATGCGGGCTGGGGCACAGAAGGCTGGCACAGGTGGCTTTCTGCTGGATCTAGCTTAGGGGTGGGTATGCAGCTACTGCATCCATACCGTGGTAACCCCTACTGCCTACTGGTGTTTGACAGGGCCTCTGAGCAGTCCAGGCTGGGTCATCCAGGATTTATTTAGACTTGGACCTCTGGGTCACCTAGGACAACATTTTGGCTAATGGAAGACCTGTTCTTGGATTGGCCTTTCTTTCCTTATATCTGTCTTTGTTCCTGTCCTGGTATTGCTCAGTGACTAAAGTTACCAGGGAGAGCCAGACACTGAGAGTAAAGGAACATTTTAACCCTGCCACTTGATGTAGGGTGCCCCCCTCCCTCAGGTCAGAGCTGCTGAGCCCTGCCTTACAAAGTCCCCTGCGTTCTCCTGTCTTTTTCCTGATAAGCAGTCACCTCGATGGCTGTTGGTGTGATCAGATTGGGAATGGTGGCGTGTGTTCCTGAAGGACGGCACCCTGCTCTGTGCTGAAGATGATGGGTACAGATTCCCACTGTGCTGTGACTAAGCCTTAGGTACCCACTCCCCTCTCATGCTCTGGGCAGTCAGGTGACCCTAAGCCTCATGACGAGGCCCCCATAAGTGCAGCCCCCTGTATGGGCTGACTAACCCACGATGGTCCTTCCTGGGTTTTAGAGGAAAATAGTTCATTCTCAGCTGCTGCTGAGATTTCAGGGAACTCCCGCCTGCCCTGGTACATATTAACCAGCGTGTTTTCTCCCTGATCTGCCCAGGTCACTGGCACAAGCCTGGAAGGGTTTCCTAGCATGATCAGGCAGCTAGTTAGGCCCACAGGGCTCCCTGATCTGTGGTTGAGTGGCCCAGATACCCTTGGATCAATCCTACTGTGCATCCCAGGAGAGGCCTATGGGGCGGTCACCAGCATGGCTCAGGATCAGACCCTGGAGGTATCCTGCAATGCCCCCCCCCACCCCCGCCCAGCCTCTGTGTACTGATCCCTAGTAGAGTAATGTGTCCTATTATTCAGTTTCAGACAAGCTTCCCAGAGGGCAGCCCCAGATACAAAGGAGGGGAGACAGGCAGCAAGCATGTGGGGACACAGAGCCAGGCTGTGGAGAGGTAGAGTTTAACACCATTTAATAGCCAGCCTGCTTTGCCTTTGGGCCTGTCCCTCAGCCTGAGGCCCATATCACCATCTTACAGGGTCAAGGTAAGCAGGTGGCTGATGAGTTGTAGCCCCTGTTGGTCCCAAGGGCTCTGAGCCACCTCCGTATTAATTCCACAAGTTCTGTGACTTATCGAGACACTGAGGCTAAGACTAGCTGTCCTGGGGGCTGGAGAGATGGCTCAGTAGGTAAGAGCACCCGACTACTCTTCCGAAGGTCCAGAGTTCAAATCCCAGCAACCACATGGTGGCTCACAACCATCTGTAATGAGATCTGGCGCCCTCTTCTGGAGTGTCTGAAGACAGCTACAGTGTACTTACATATAATAAATAAATAAATCTTAAAAAAAAAAAAAAAAAAAAAGACTAGCTGTCCTGAACTAAGACAGACAGCCCCCTGAGATCTCAGTCCCTTCAGAGTCTCCGCTACCGGGGCTCTGAGCCCCAAAGCGTAAGTTCACATTGCAGCCTGGCCCCTGCTTGCTGTGTGGCTTTGGGAGGAGCTTATGGTATAGAGAGACTCAGTTTGCTCCCTGAGTGAGGCCAGCAGGGGCACAGGCATTGGTGACTAAGAGTGCTGAGAGCAGGGGGTGAGGGTAGGGGCATTCGGTTGATCATTCATGTTGCTGTTCCTTGTGACCCTGTGGTCAGGAGGCCTTTAAGTGGTTTAGAAGCAAAAGAAACTCTCCCTGCTGCCCAGCGGCCAGCAAGCTCAGCCTTGTGGTCTCATTTCACCCATTGCAGACCTCTGCTCCAGCAACTGAGCTAACAAAAGTTTCACTTTTTGTGTTTGTGTGTGCATGCATGTGTAGGCCTGTTTATCTGTATGTGTTTATGTGTTATATGTATGTGTTGTGTGACACATGGGCATGCACACACACACAGTGCTCATGTGCATCCATGCATGTGTAATCTTCTACAACACATACAACTGCATATACACGTGAAATTATATACAAATGCCCCCCCCCCACACACACACACGGAATGTGCTCCTGAGTAAGAATTTTGACCCCAGTGAGTTTGCTATTCAAAGGGCAGCTTCCGTTGAAAGCTGGTGATTTGTCTGTTCTAGTTCGGGCTCAGGTAGCAGAGCCCGCCTGTGCCTGCCTTCTTGAACACATGACTTCAGACGCAGTTTCAGGTTAACGATACACTGTCAGCTCAGTGGCACCTGCTTTAGGCTTTCTGGCCTGCAGAAAATATTCATGTGAGTTAGGTGGACGCCTTCCCCACAGCCCTACAGCACTACTTCCATTCCCTGCATCTTTCATGAGTCTAGAAACAGGATCTTTCAGGGTGGCCCCAGGTGGCTGGCTGCCAACAGTAGGCCCTGGCCACCTCTTTCAGCTCCGTGCCCTCTCCCTGGAGGCTACGGTGCAGGGCTCGATGGCTCAGGGCAGCAGTGGACAATGGGCTAAGCCTAGGTTTGGTGAGATTTTCTTAGGTAGCTGAGAAGGAGCCCGACCAGGGCATCTTGGGAGAGCCGACTGTCTCGGTGGGAAGAGGAAGCCAGCCATTTAAAGATACCTTAAAAGGAAGCAGGCCAGCCAGAGAAGTGACCTCTCATGACAGAAGAGGGCCAGGTCCAACCAGGGGAATCAAGGGCAGTATCCTGGAAGCAGGGGCCTCCAAGGAGAACCTCAGAGCATGGGGGTATCTGGAAGGGGAAGCCCCTTTGGGTAGAGAAATATATATATATATATATATATATATATAGGGCCATGTAAGAGAGGTGGGAGGTGACCTGGGAAATGAGGAGGGGCAGCAGCTGAAGGGGTGCCTTCCCTTAAAGAAGCCCAGAACTATATCTCATTACTGTGAGAAACCAGGAGATACACATCCTGTTCTGCATACAGGATGGCAGTGCATCTATTGAGCACCTGCTGTGTGCTCTTGGTGCCACATAATCATGAGTAGCTGTAGCTAAACAAGGTGACCAACGTCCTGTAGGGTGATGCTGAAGCTGTAGGTGTTGTCTGTGTGGAGTGTCGCTCTGAGCGGGGTAAGGCCGAGGCTGGGAGGTGAACCAAGGCAGGATTGACCAGACCTTTGGGCTCAGCCCAGGAAGGGTTAGTTAGTTCAAGCCAGAGCCAGTATGCAGGGGCCTGTCTAGTCCCACCTCATTTCTCTTCTTGGTACCTTCAGGAACCTAGACCCTGGGGGAGGCGAAGCCAAGGGTTCATAGGCAAGGAGAAGTACCTGCTGCATGGGATGGTGAGAGATGGGCTTTCCCCGCTAGAGACCAGTGTGTGTGCAGGGCTTGGTGTTCTGCTTTCCTTCTCTACGGAACTTTATTCCAGGACATTTCCTTGGAGTAATGATCACTTGCCAGGGTTGGGGCAACAGAAGCCCTACCTACAGGGGCCTTGGCAATTCCCTGCAGCCCCAGAGAGGGTCAGAACCCTGTCCTGACCTCTTCCTGTAGCTCACCCCAGAACCCCAAATTGTTCCTATTCTGCTGACCGCCTTGCTCCCCACAGCCACCCCGCTGGGGTTTGCGGAACCGGCCCATCAATGTAAACCATTATGCCAACAAGAAGAGCGCTGCGGAGAGCATGCTGGACATCGCGCTGCTCATGGCCAACGCGTCGCAGCTGAAGGCCGTGGTGGAGCAGGGCAATGATTTCGCCTTCTTCGTGCCCCTTGTGGTCCTCATCTCTATCTCCCTCGTGCTGCAGATAGGAGTGGGCGTGCTGCTCATCTTCCTGGGTAGGACCCATGGCTGCTTGCACAGCCCAGGGATGGGGAGGGAGATGTGTGGGGGTGGGTAGAGCAGTGGTTTCACCTCAGACTCTTGGCCCTCAGGGAGTCAGGCTTATGGCCCAAGCTGTGACTCCCCACATCTGACCCTGCTCGTTGAAAGCAGAGTGAGGTTAGTGTCCTCAGGGTCTGGAAGGTGGGGTGGTGCAGGGGAAGGGGAAATCGGGTCCCTGTGGCTCCCTGCCACAAGATAGCTACTGCCAGCCAGTCCTCCCTGCCCAGACTAGCTCAGGCCTGACCCTGCTGCCTATGTCCAGTAACATAGAGCAGCCAGGTTATACAGGAGGCAAAGAAGACCCTTACCTAGGAAGCAAGGCGGAGGAAGGTCAAGAGGTGGGGCTGCAGGGAGATGTGATGTCTTAGGAGGTAAGGAGGGGACCCTGGACCAGGAGGTAAGGAGGGGACTCAGGAATGGAGAACGAAGAGTCAGGGGTTCTGGATATAAGATGACTCTGGAGCCAGATGGACCTTGGACCTGAACCAACTCCTCTTTCTGGTTCTGAGTGAAAATCCAAAATGCAGAGTATAACCTCTAAATCCCAAACTTAATCACTGGTCGTCCGTCCCCTTGCAGATGACCCACAGGTGACCGTAGGCATGGATGGATAGCGGATAGGAAAGTGGGCTGGGTTGCCAGGGCAACCTTGGTGCCTGGCCAGAGCAGACGATATCATCAGGAATGGCAAGGGCCCCACTTTCTGACCTCAGATTAATGAGGGATGTTCTGGGATCTCACGGTCTGTACCTGTGCAATGGTTGTAGTAGCAGAGCCTAAGGTAGACTGCAGGGTCTGTGAACTAGGCCTCAGAAGGAGTTCAGTTCTTCTGCCTTTGAAATGAAACCTGGCCTGGCTTAGCATCCAGAAGTGACATGTCAGCACTTAACCCGCCTGGGCCTCTCCTCCTCGTGGAGAAAGTGGCGGTTATAAAAAGGAGGGACAACCATGCCTGACTTTAGCATTTTTTCAATGGGGAACAAAACCCTAACTATGGCCAAGAGCCCTGTCCTGTTCCCTAGCCACTTCCACCCAGGCCAGGCTCCCCTGAGCAGCATCTACCCATCTCACCCACAGTCAAGTATGACCTCAACAACCCAGCCAAGCACGCCAAGCTGGACTTTCTTAACAACCTGGCCACGGGACTGGTTTTCATCATCGTCGTGGTCAACATCTTCATTACGGCCTTCGGGGTCCAGAAGCCTGTAATGGATGTGGCGCCCCGGCAGTAGAACGCCCAGGTGAGTTGGCAGGGGAGGCCAAGACCCAAGGTGTGCTGTGGGTTCTGGCTGTCCCTCACATATGGCGTGACCAGGCCACTTACTAATCACCTGGATGCTGTCCTTGATGCTCCCTGAGGATGTAGGTCATCTGACCAGGACCGGGGTACTAGGGCCTGTGGGAACGTAGTCCCTGTCCCCCTGGCATGTCTTCTTTATGGGTGTCTCCAGAGCTGTTTCTAGAGGTTTCAAGTTCTTGCTGACTGCTGTTGACAGCTGGGTTTGCTAGGCTAGTGGCCATGGTCACTTGTGGTTCTTGTCGCTATTAGCATGTCTTTTAAGTCCTGACAGACACCCAGGAATATTGTATTCAGCGTGGAAAGGGACACGGCATCTGGTCCATGGTGGACAGATCCTTACACTCAAGGCTGAGT
Source organism: Mus caroli (assembly GCF_978045245.1). Taxonomy (NCBI): domain Eukaryota; kingdom Metazoa; phylum Chordata; class Mammalia; order Rodentia; family Muridae; genus Mus; species Mus caroli. The sequence continues at coordinate 71,907,771 of NW_028227270.1, read as the reverse complement.
AGCCCTGATGCCCACAACCTGGTCACAAACATGAACTTAGCACCCCTCCAGCCTGGGGCACTGCTAGCTGCCCCAGCAGCACTAATGCCTGCCTCTCTTTTCATCCTTCCAGAGACCTTAAGGGTACCGGACCTGCAGCCCAGCTGACCAGACCCCTGCAACTGCTGTACCCCCAAGGCATCCCTCTCCTGTGTGCAGAGCCCAAGGTGGCCACCGCTGGACCATGGTCAGGGACGGACTTCCATCCAACTGTGACCGCTGTGTGGGCGGCCACCTGAGATACGTGGGAACCAGATGCAGGGCCATGAAGATCAGAACTGGACAGCTCCATAGAAACCCAAGTCCAAAGAATGGTCACTGCCCACCCAAGGACATGCAGCAAATCCATGATTGGACTTGACGAGGGGCCAGCACTGGCCTCTGTCTCAGGACATTCCAGAAGGACCAGGATCTGCCCCTCCCTTTGCTGATACACCAGTGACCCTACTTCTAATGGAGCCTGCCCAGGTCACCCTGGAGACTGCTGCCTTTGTTGTTTCTCGACCCAGGGACCTTGGACAGCCATCAGTATCTGCTGGCTCCAGCCTCAGTGCCTGGGCTTGGCAGCCATCAAGAGGCAGCCATGCCCGTGGGGGCTGCAGGTCATGCTGGTACTTCCTACCAGTGGTGACCTGGGTAGAGCCTCAGTCCTCAACTCAGGGGTTCAGGCCCCACTTTTCTAATTAGGAACGACAATAAAGCTTATATGCTTCCCTGCTGGGTTCCATGTGCCACCCTGTACTCTTGGGACACCACCTTCCACTTCCAGACAGTCCCTCCCTGCAGGGGTATAAGATCTATCCATCCCTGATCCCCTCCAACCAGCCTCTGCCCCCTCTAAACATTCTTCCCAAGCCATAAAGTGAGGGGCCAGGGCTTAGTTCCTCAAAACCCCTGACTCCCTGTCTCTCCCTCAGTCATATGAGCACTAAGCCCCTCTAGAAACTGGGGCCCTAAGATATCAGAAGCTTCCACCACCAAGTGGTGGATGAGAGAAAACACCTATGGGAGAAATGGGTGTTAGGATGCAATTCCTGTAATTCCACACAGGAAGCAGAAGCAGAAAGGTCACAAGTTCAAGGTTATCTTCAGCTACCTAGTAAGTTTGAGGTTCTCTTTGGCTATGGGAAACCCTGTCTTTAAAAAGAAAAGTTCCAGGGGAAAAGCTGAGTGCATGGGTACATGTCTATAGTCCCTGTTGCTCAAGAAGCTGGGGCAAGCGGACTGACTGAACTCAGAACTCATAAACTCAAAACTGCGGGCCACAGGAAATAAGGGGCTGGATGAAAAGAGACGGGGAAAAGATGTAGAGACCATAATCCAGATGGCCTGGGTCTGACCAGATCTGGCTTGGGGCCATAACTCTTGTCACTGTGTCCCTAGTGTGTCCCCTAACGTGAACTGGCCAGCAGCCACCTGCTTGCCTGGACTCAGCAGCCGGATGTTGGCCAACACATGGCTTAGTTCCTTCTTCATCAAAAGAGGAAACCCCAGATGGGACTAGAGGGGCTCTGAAGTGGCTTCAGTGAGAGCAGCCTGTCACCCGATTCCCTGGGCAGGGTGGCTCCGAGAGAGCATGTAGCTTTCTCCATCAGGGACCTGTGCTCAGACCTGACCTTTGGGCATTTGCCAACCATGGTGAGATGAGGACCCCTCGTGGCCTGTTCTCTTGATGTATGTGTCCCTGTCCCTCAACACCTATCACCTGGTGGATGTGTCTCTGTTCTCAGTCCTGTCCTCTATGACTCCCCCACACTCAGAGACCCATGCCATGTCCCCCCATCAGTCCCTGATGCAAGGCTAACACTGATATGCAGAGTGAGTTACACCTGTGGCATCTCCTGAGGGCCAGGGGCCTCTGCTGGAGTGGGGAGAAATGGGTATACCCAGTGTGTGTGTGAGAGAGAGAGAGAGAGAGAGAGAGAGAGAGAGAGAGAGAGAGAGAGAGAGAGAGAGAGAGAGAGAGAGAGAGAGAGAATGAGATTGCCAACAGCTGGTGTCTTATTCAACCATTCTCCACCTTGATTTTTGAGGCAGCACTTCTCAGTAAACTTTGAACTCACTGATTCTGCGAGACTGGCTGGCCAGCAAGCTCCAGCAATCCTCCTGCCTCCACCTCCCCACACTGCCATGCCAAGCTTTTCCTGGAGGTGCTGAGGATCAGGTCATCATGTTTGCACAGCTGAGCTTCTCCCCAGCTCCCTTGCTTCTCTTAGGGATGAAGCTTTGGTCTGGCCCAGCCCTCTACCCACCACTGCCCGGTCCAGCCTGTGGCAAACACTAGCTGTGTCTGAGCATTGCTAATTTTATAGGATGAACCTGCAGCGTTTCTATCCTCTCCACGTGTGTCCTTTAAGATCCCCTGTGGGCAGCGGGGCTCTGCTGGGGGGAGGACCTATTTGGCGTGCTGAGGTGTTCCCTGTATAGCTGGACAACAGGTGCTTCCTTCTCTCCACACCTGTCACGCTCAGCCTTCCCCCTCTCCAATTCCCCACATGCCTTCTCTCCTCCCTCCTGATTTCATTGGGAGACAACTCCATTTCCTGTCTTTCATGACTTTCTGTTGTCTCTTCCCAGATACTTAATTTTGGGAAAACATTGACTCCAGTGCCACTAATTTGGGAGGGACTCCAGGAAGGACCCCTGGCTGCTGCTCTCTGCGCTCCAGCTCACTGCCTTCTGCCACTACCCACTCTCCAGCCAGGGTAACCCCTCCCTCACACCCATGGCACCTGCCAGGTCAACTGCAAAATGACACGTGAGGATTCTTGAAACGCAACCTTGCTCAGCACCCTGGTGCCCTGGACCGTCAGAGAGATAGTACCAGGATCTTGATTTGTTATCAGATTAAGATTGATGAGAATCTGGGCACGGTGGTGCACACTTTTAATCCCAGTGCTTGGCAGGCAGAGGCAGGCAGATCTCTGTGAGTTCAAGGCCAGCCTGGACTAAGGAGTAAGACCAGCAAAATACAAAAACAAACAAAACCTGGGGGGGGGGGGCGTCTGTAATGATTTAATTAGTGCCTCTCCAAGCTACACCAGGCAATGCATACTCCCCTGCTGTCTAAACTGAGTCCCCATTCCCTCACCCGCTGTATAGATGAGAGCCTGAGAACTGAGCAACAGCGTCCCTGGGTTCTCTATCCCCGGAGGACCTTTCAGGTGTCAATGTCTATAGAAAGCACAACAGGTCCCCTTGTCCCAGATGCTCATCTGGTCTGAAAGAGGACACACGCCCAGGATCTACCAGAAAGAGCTATGGACTGTGGCTGATTGGGCTTATGGCTAGGGGACCTTGGCGGGGTCCCTCAAGCCATCTGCAAAGGGAAGGTGGCCCAGCCCGCAGATGCTGACCCAACAGTAACTGGAAAAATGACACTACACAGGAGCAGAGTCAAAATACCCCCAAATCATCAGCTTGGGTTGTGCAAGATGCGGATGCATTTCGGGGTTCCGCCCTCGTGTGTCCCTGTGTCCCTCCTGACCCGTGTGCTTACTCAGCACTCCACCACACTGTATCCATTCTACTCCAGAACCCCCCTCCACTGGCCCCTTCACCTCAGACCCTTGTGGTGGGAGAGCTTCTCCCTTCTGCACTACCCCCACCATCCTCTTGCCTTCTGCGAACACCACCCCAAGAGCAGACCCTGTTTTCACTTGAGTGTCCAAGACAGCCTCAAGGAATCAGGGACATCTTACCCAGGACCAGAAGGATGTGTGGAGGATAGATGACAAAGGATGCCCACCAAGGGAGTGGCTTATTCCTTACAGGAACCTCTGGCGCTGTGGTGTGCTGGCATGAGACCCCAACTGACCTGTTTTATAAGGGGCACCAGTGAGCAAGTGGCCAGGGGTGCCCCTTGCTTCTTATGGACTTAACTCATTCAGATCATAAACATCAGGTGACAGGATGGCTAGAAGGAAGGGCAGGGTTAGCCTGATGGGGATACTGAGGTCCAGGCAGGGAGTTCCTTTACTGTCTCCTCCACAGGATTCGGCTTAAGGGAGAAGTCCTGTGGAGAACCAACCCAGCAGCAGGCAGCAGCTAATGTCCAGGATGTTGAAGCCTTCAACCACTGGCTTTGAGTCCAGCTATGGAATGGAGCTCAAGTGGTTGGGACACTCTTGGAGGGGCATCCAGGGACAGCCTGTGTCCAGGGCTTGGCAGGCTGAGGGCCTCAGTGTAGAAGGAGAAAGTCACTGGCCTAGGAGGCTGGGCAGGCCTACATTAGGACAATGCCCTCCCGTACAGCCCAGAGGAGCAGGGCTCACAGGTCTTTGAGGCATCTCTAAAGAAGGGGTATATGCAATGGTGTCAAATGGGGACCAGACCCAGGATCTTCTCAGCCACCATCCTAGGCATTCCCAGCCTTTGACTGACAAAGCTAGGCTTTTAGTGTGCCCCCCCCCATCCTTCTTCATGTTCTAGGGCCAAGTTGAGCCCTATCCATATAATTGACACATGTGTCTGTCACTTCCACCAGGTGTCTGTCACCTTTACTGTGCCACGTATTGGGCAACCCTCCAACAAAGTTGTCAGTTCACGCAACTGTCTGTGGTCATGGTTCTTTAGCAGGGGCTTGGTCACGAGTGGGTGCCCAGGGTAGGGCTCCTGTGTTAGAGGAGTGGAAACTGATGCGGCTTAGACACTAGTAAGTAATTCTCAGCTCCTGCAGCTCTGAGGTGGGGCAGTGACATGGTCACTAGGGGCCAAAGCCACCCGTTCTCACTGGGTGCGGTGTGTCCTGCCAGATGGGAAGGCATTGAAGAAACAGCCTTCTGCAGCGGTGGTGGCAAACGAGTTTAATCCCGGCACTCGGGAGGCAGAGGCAAGTGGATCTCTGAGTTCGAGGCCAGCCTGGTCTGCAGAGTGAGTTCCAGGACGAAACCCTGTCTCAAAAAACAAAACAAGAAAGAGAGAGAGAGAGAGAGAGAGAGAGAGAGAGAGAGAGAGAGAGAAAGGAGCAGCCTTCTTTCACCTTTGCCTGCAGTTCGTCAATGGCACAGAACGGAGCATGCACACTATATACATTCAGGGCCCCAGCCTAAGGGTCTGGGTCAGCCAATAGGCAGGTTAGTAACTAGAACCCTCTCTTTGTGTTTGCTGCTCTCACGTGTTCTGTGAGCCCACGACTTGAATGGAATCCCTCCCTGGGGGCCCAATACGGTGCCCAACTCCTCTCACGTTTGGGTCATCTCAGTTTGAGCCTGCCCTGGTACTTTCCAAGCTAAAGCACGCATTGACTCCGGAAACTTGGTGAAAACAGACTCATGATGACTTCGCAAGTTCACGATGTCGCGTTTCCTCAAAAAAAGGCTGGTGTGGAGGAACTGGTGGGGGAGACACTCAAGAACAAACTCCCCAGGCACCCTGGCCAGAGCCTAACAGACACCCTGACCCAAGCCCTTCAGGTGTCCTGGCGCATATCCTGTGTCTGGTGTCTTGTATGTGTGAAGGTGTGTGCAAATGGACCTGTGTACCTGCACATGCGGCATACATGTGAGTGAACATGTACATGACGCAGCGTGAGCATGGACGTACATCCAAAGTACTGTGCACACATGTGGACGTTTGTATGTGTGCTGCCCTACAGGAAGACTTTTTAAACCAAACTGACCATCTTCGGTAATTTGGCTGGGTCTGCTCCAAAAGATCGCACAGCTGGGCTTGTTGACTGACTTTCCTCAACAAAGGAAGGGGTGGGAGGGGTCACTGTGCCCTCCCTTGAGTAAACAGCCACCCTTCCCAACCAGATATGTGCAATTCTGCCTAATTGCAGATGGTCACAGGATCTAGGAGAGGAGCTTGAGTGTATAGATGGAAAAGTTCTAGAAGGAGGTACCGTCTAAGTGTCCACAGGGAGTGGGTGGGTGGGGTCATCCATGCTGGGTACAGACCTTCTTCCAGTGTGGCTGATTTTTTTTTAAAGTGAAGAATAAATTCTTTTTTAATTTTTAAAAAATTTTAATGTGTTTATATTCTAACCGGTTCCCCCTTCCTCCTCTCCTCCCAGTCTTTCCCCCTCTTGCCCCCATCCACTTCCTTTCTCTCCAGAAAAAGGGCAGGTCTCTCATGGATATCAGGCAGCCTTGAATATAAAGTTGCAGTAAGTCTAGATGCATCCTCTCCTATTGAGGCTAGATGAGGCTGCCAGTAGGGGGAAAGAGCTCCAAAGGCAGGTGACAGAGTCAGAGACGGTCCCTGTTCCTGCTGTGAGGAGTCCCACCACCTGAAGACCAAGCTACATAGCTGTTACATATGTGCAGAGGGCCTAGGTCAGCAGTCCCATGCATGCTATCTGGTTGGTCTCTGTGAGCCCTTATGGACTCAGGTTAGTTGATTTTGTAGGTTTTCTTGTTGTATCCTTGACCCCTCAGGTTCCTACAATCCTTCCTCCTCCCCACAGTGTGGCTGATTTAATACCTCCACCCCCACCCCATGCTCCTGCCCACAACTCCTCACCCTTTCACCTATAAATCAGTCCGATCAACTCATTAGCTCTCCAAAGTGAACTCCAATGTAGAACCCCGTTTGGGGGAGCTCAGGAGAAGGAACTGATGTTGCTTACACCCCCCTCAGGGAAGGAATCTTAGTGGTTATGTGGATAAAGGTGTGTGTGCCCTAATGCGTTGAGAACAGCTCATTGTGTTGTGCACCAAGGGATCATGGGATACCTTCATGTTGGCCTTGGCTCTGACCCATTTTCTCATCTATAAGATGAGGGTAGTTATGGGATCCAAGGCATGGAGTAGCAGTGGAGGGCTAGAGGGTCCTTCCCATCTTAGCTCTGGTCAGTGTAGTGCATTCAGCGTAAGGCAGGGGGACCCTGGAGAGGAGAAGTCAGTGATGGGAGCCAAAGGCAGAGCACCCAGCTGTCAGCTTTGTGTGATCATCTTCCCAGCACAGATCCAGACACAGGATGGATATAACTCCTCAGCCAAGGGAACCAGAGACTCTGAATCTAGGACTCAGGATGAGGTCCCAGAAAGGAGTGTGAAGAACTAGGGCAGAGAACCTCAAAGGTACCATGACTTTTTCCCATCTCTAAAGGGTCTAGACAGGTCTATGAACTGCTTGTTCTGTCTAGATGCCCTCCCACCTGGGCAGGGTGGCCCTTGTGGGTCAATGACAAGGACTGTGTTTCTTACCATGCTGCACACAGCTGAGGCCCAGTCCCCAACCACGCCCAGCCCATCTGTGATAGCCCTGATCCCATTTCCACACTTGATACTAGCTAGGATCTGGGTTCAAGGGCTCACTCCACTAGGACTTTACTTTCCAGAGCGTGGTGGCCCAACAGAGTATAGAGGAGCTGAGACTTGGTGATGGGACAGTGACCACCAGCTAGAAGGCAGGGACCCAGGCAGACTGACAGACACCCCAAGGAGAAGACATGCGACAGGCAGGTGCAGCTGGAATATTTAATATTAAGCACCTTGCAGAGTGAAGGTGATGTGTCCTCATAGAAATTATAAATAATGAAAAATAAGTATTTAGAAAAAGAAGTACAGGCCCCACAGTGGGCAGCCATGGGATTCTTTGGTTAAGCAGCAGGTAAGGCCTGGGGTCTGGGTTCATCAGAGTCCTCCGAGGTCATCTGCCAGGAAAGCCAGCAGGTAGCGGCTGACATGCCGGTCAATGATGACGGGTGAGAAGGCAAGGACGCGCCGGGTTCCGGGCAGCACTTTGGGGTCTGGAAGATAAGGGGAGGAGTGGCAATCCATGGGGCAGCCATGAAGGGGGCTTTGTCCTAGATGCCTCTGGACTGAAGTGGGTGGGGGTGGTGGGGGAGGGGTGGGGAGCTGTGACCTTGGATTGAAGCAGGTAGGGAGTGGGGGAGCTCTGACCTCAGAGCCCATAAGCCCTGGGTGATCCTCAGGCCTTCAGTATACAAGCCACACCGTCCTATCCCCAGAGGCCTTCCCAGATGGCAAACTCAGCCATCATAGAACAGGGGAGTTAGAGGTGGCAAGGCTGGCTGCAAGCTTCAGGCTTCAGTGGAGTTGGGCTTGTAAGGGCTGTGATACCACAGGTCTGGAGATCAAGTCTCATCAGGAGAGATAACCCCAAGATGGCAAACAAGGCAGGGCTGACTCTCAACTCTGCTGGCTGTGCACTATGCTGATAAGCTGTCACTCTCTGGTCCCCATCATTTGCTTAGGGGCTTGCACTCACCTGGTGGGCAGCAGTAGAGGAGGAGGGCCAGGCCCGCTGCCAGGCCCAGGCCTGCCAGGAAGCTCATGGGTCCTGGGGAGAAAGGAGTGTGAGTGGCCTGGACCAGTGGGTGAGTACTACAGGGGGCTTGTCCCCCAATAGAAAGCCCTTGGGATACAGACAGAGCCCTGAGGGAAAAGGGAAAAAGAAAGGAGGTGGCGGGGGGCGTTACCCCTGTCACTCAGCTCACGGCTCTCGATGCCCCAGTCCAGCTCTCTGCAATCTGAGTTTTCTGGAAACAAAATTACAGAGCGTGGTTAGTAGAGGGTTGAGCTGAGAATTGGGTTGTTCCCAGGGAAACCCAAGGCAGTCTCTGACTCCTGAAGGTGCTGGGCTCACTCGTGGCCACTGCACTGGGTGCCATGGGCAGGACCAGTTGATGGTAGAGTGAGGTCAGCTCTTCAGAGGACAGTGCATAGATTTGGATTTCGTTTGGTCCAGTTCCTATGAGTCCAGTTCCTATGACATCACAGGTATGGAGTAGGCCAGTGAGTCTTGCTTGCCATAAGTCATCAAAGGCAGGACAAATATCCACTATCAAGAACTTTCCCCTAGATGTCCCCATGGGGTTAGCAGGATATGATGTGCCACACGGGCTCCAGGGCACCTAGGAACCCTAAAAGGTTCCAGTAGGGATGTGGCTTGGCCCCAGCAGGGTTCTAAAGAACCCAGTGAAATGCTTTCAGTGGAGGGGAGAGGGAGAGCCTATTCACTCTGTCCTTCAGTGTCCTGTGGGGTCTGGGGAAGATTCCTTGGGATCAGAGACCCCGGCCTAGAGTCCCAGCTGAGCTCATGGGCAGAGTCACCTCATTTTTGTCTGGTGCAGCAGCACCTCTTTCCAGTTTCCCAAGCAGAGAACCTTGAATTGAGCCACCACACCAGCTCTACTTAAATCCAGGTTCCCAGCAGCTCCAGTGACCCCCCAAACCTTTGGGGCCTACATATCACCTAGGGCTCAGAGATCACAATCTCTCTTACCTACCTACCATCCACATCTATACCCAAAGATGCTCTACAAAATCCCCACATGGACAGACTGGAGGATACAAAAGGCAGATGGACTTGGGGTCTGCTGTGGGCTTGGTCACGCTTCGCTGAGATGGCCAAGGAGCACGGGGATGTAAGAATAAAGTTGCTATGAACTTCGAAATGAAGACACAGCCACAGCACACAACGGGAGACAGACTGGATACGTGGGACGGTGGCTTCTATGTGAAAGCTGGCATGGGGAGGAGAGCGTCAGAGAGGGAGGAGGACAGAGGGAGAGGCAGGCCGATATGCCAGCCTGTGCTATTCTCCCTGGGCAATCTCCAAGGGGGGACAGAGAAGGGAGGAGATGCCCAGCCTGGGCATCTGAGGCACTGAGGGCCTCCACGCTGCCAACAGTTGACCTGGTGCCGTCCTTGGTAAGTGTGGAACGCTGTAGGTAGGGATAAGGGGCAGGACTTACGAGGAGAGTAGCGGCTGGGCAGGTGGCTGTGCAGGGGCTGGGCATGGATGTACAGAGCTCGGTAAAATTCCTGACAGTGCCGTTCCCCACGCTGCTGTAGGTGGCTCAGGAGGTCACAGAGCCGTACGCGCAGGGATGCCTTGGGGTTCCGGAACTGGGGGCAGAAGAAAGGGTAGGCTGGCGGGGACAGCTGTGAGGCAGAGCGCTCAGGACCCCCAGCTTCAGAGCCACAGACCTCAGAACCCTCCCAACCCCTCATACCACCCATTGATATATGCCCAACACTGCAGCAGTCAGTTGCAGGCTAAGTCTTGGCTAATACTGTGTCTCCAGGGCAACGGGCTGGGAGAGGTCACGGAGAAAGCAGGGTGTGGGGGACATCACCCTAAATAATGAGACTCAATGTGGTTTCTCCCCATGTGGCCTCAGTGAATCACTGCAACCCTCTGGGAGTCAGTTCTTGTAAAGGGGAAACAATCCCACGTGGTGGGGTTGTTACAGAGCACGGATGACGGCGTACGTGACAGTTGCTATTATTTCTCAGATCGTAGGGACGTGAGTCTAGTATTTCAAAGGCCAACTGAGACAAGAACACTTTCTTCTGATATGGTTGTGAAGGTCAGTGGGCAGACCACTTGGCACCAAGCCCAGAACCAGAAGGCTGTGGTCTGGTGCTGCCCCCTGGTGGTGACAGCTGAAAACTGACCACCGATAACAGAAGCCTGCCTGGCCTGTGAGAAGGGACTTCCCCACTTTTGTGTAGGAGCCTCTGCCGCTTATGTGCCACAATGAGATGAATTTGAGCCTGTCACTTTTTAAAACCACTGTGTGGCTCACACTGTAAGTGTCTGAGTTGTCCAGCCCAACTCTGCCTGGTTTGAGACAACCTCCTAGAAAGGGAGACTCTGGTGTTTACCAGAAGGGATAGCCCCTAAAGGGCTAGTGGGTCTCTGGCATTCACTGTCCTATTCGGTTCCTCCAGTCTTGGTAAGATGCCAGGGGTATGTACTGAAACTTGTGTGGGGGCAGGCCTAAATTTCATCCCTTGTCCCCAAACCTAGGGCTTCTCAGGGTCCCCTTTTCGGGCTTGGAGAGCCAAGGTAGGATTAGCCCTGTGACACAAAGCCCAGGGACTGCATCTGAAATGCCATCTCTGGCAGAACCATTTTGGTGTCTGTAGCTGTGACACCTGAGGCCTTGGTTGCCCCCTCTGTAAAATGGGGTGATGACTTCAGCTGTTTGTAGGGCTGTAGGTGAGAACTGGGAATGGTCCAGAAAGAATGTGCTTGGCAGGTGGCACCTGGCTCAGGTGGGCCCAGTCTCTGAGCCAAGTGGAATAGCATGCTGTGTCACAGATAAGGTCCTGAAGCTCTCAGTGGGACTAGCCTCCCTCAAGCTTGGCTGTGGGTGGGGTCAGCCTCCACTGCCCACCTAATATAGGCTGGGCCTCTTGGCCTTACAAACACAAGGAAGATCGAGTGTGCGTGTGTTGGGGAGAGGGTAGTGGGTGCTTGCCTGTGTGGGTACATGCAGAGGTCAAAGGCTGTGTAAGGATGCTTTCTTCAATGGCTCTATACCTTACTTTTTTAAGTTAGAGTCTCTCACTGAACCCGGAGTTCACCATTTTGGCTAAACTGTTTGTCTAGCAAACCCCGGGGCTCTGCCTGTCTCTGTCTGCTAGGGTTACAGGTTCAGGGATGCAAACTCAAGTCCTCGTATTCACAGAAATCATTTTACCAACTGAACCGCATGCCCAGCTCCAGGTCCAGACTTGTGATCCGTCCTTCCTCGGTTCCCTCCTATTCTTATGTTGTTGTGTGTTGTCATGTGTGATGGCTAATTTTATATCAACTTGACACAGGCTAGAGTCATCTGAGAGGAAGGGACCCCAACTGAGAAAATGCCTCTTAGATTAGGCTGTAGGCAGACCTGTAGGGCACTGACAGGGGAGGGCCCAGGCCACTGTGGGTGGTGCCAGCCCCGGGCTGGTGGTCCTGGGTTCTGTAAGAAAGCAGACTGACAGAATGGAGAGAAGGCTCAGTGGTTAAGAGTACTGACTGCTTGTCCAAAGGTCCTGAGTTCAAATCCCACCAACCACATGGTGGCTCACAACCATCCATAATGAGATCTGATGCCCTCTTCTGTTGTGTGTAAAGACAGCTACAGTGTACTTACATATAATAATAAATAAATCTTTGGAAAAAAAAAGCCGGCAGTGGTGGTGCATGACTTTAATCCCAGCACTTGGGAGGCAGAAGCAGGCAGATTTCTGAGTTTGAGGCCAGCCTGATCTACAGAGTGAGTTCCAGGACAGCCAGGGCTACACAGAGAAACCCTGTCTCGAAAAACAAGAAAAAGAAAGAAAAGAAAAAAAGAAAGAAAGGAAGGAAGGAAGGAAGGAAGGAAGGAAGGAAGGAAGGAAGGAAGAAGAAGAAAGAAAGAAAGAAAGAAAGAAAGAAAGAAAGAAAGAAAGAAAGAAAGAAAGAAAGAAAGAAAGAAAGAAAGCAAGCAAGCAAGCAGACTGAGCAGTCATGATGAGAAAGCCAGTAAGCAGCACCCTCCCTGGCCTCTGCATCAGCTCCTGCCTCCAGATTCCTGCCTTGTTTGAGTTCCTGTCCTGACTTCCTTCAGTGATAGGCTAAGGATATGGAAACATATGCTAAATAAAACCTTCTCTCCTCAAATTGCTTTTGGTCGTGGTGTTTTATCGCAGCAGCAGAAACCCTAACTAAGACACTGTGTATCACCTCCTGAAACCTTCTCACAACTCTGGAAGGGACAGCTACCACAAGGACATCTGAGACCGAGGCATAAAGATCTGATGATCTGAGACCACATGGACTGGCCCCAGCCCAGGTGTGACTCCCGCAAGCTCCCAAGGCGTCCCCTGGTCCCGCTCACCCCGCAGCACCTTTTCAGCCTCCTTGTTGGTAAGGATCTGTGGGTAGTAACGGTTCAGCTGGAGGATGATCCTGTCCACTTGTTGCTCGCTCAGGCGACCCTGTCCTGTCAGGAAAGGAGTGTCCTGTACCAGCCGGTCACAGTAGGTCTGATCTGGAACACATGTGGACAGCATGAGGTGAGACAGCACAGCCTCGAGAGGGACCAAAGATGGCACCCTTGGTGCTGACCACGGGAAGCCCACACCCACTGGAAGGGCAGCAGTCTCTCTGGAGGATGCATCTATAATTTTCATGTTAACTACAAAGAAGATATCTATAGAATATACACAAAATCAATAAGAGAATCAAAATGTTACCACAAAAAAAATACAAAGGATATCAGTAAAGGTAGAAATGAGGGTTGAAAAAGCTAAAAGACCCACAAAACACAAATAGTAGAGATAAATCTTCCATTATCAACAATTACTTTAAATGTAAATAGATTGAACTCTTTAATCAAAGGGCAAAGATTAGCAGAATGGCCTTAAACACTGACAAGACGGTCATTATAGAGCTAAACACACAAGTCAGTTGAAAGTGAAAGGAATTGAAGACATTCCACATGGGAAAGTCCTACTTTTGACATTCAACATGGGAAGTTGTCATCTCCAAACATTAGGTTAAAAAACAACCTCATAATGCTATAAGCAAGTTTCTGATTTTTGTATTGGGATATAGTAACAGCTGTCTGGAGACACAAGTGGCCCCCAGCCACAGGTGGCCCCCAGGTGTCAGGTTGGACACACTTGATTGTAAACAGAAACCAAAACAGAGTGGGCGTGGCTGTATTACTACTAAACAAAATAGACTTTAAGTCAAAACTGGTACAAGAGATCAAAAAAGCCCAGCATATGTTAATAAAAGGTTAGCTCCTCAGGAATATATAACACTTATAAACATACATGCACCAAGTTTCAGAGCCCCAAATATGAGGAGATATTGGTGGAACCGAAGGGAGAAACAGACAGCTCTATCATATTTAGAGATGTTAATATATAACTTTAAACATCAGTTAACCAGATAAGAGCAATAACGAAGACTTACAATCCTGTTAGCAGTACCTAAAAGTCACACAACAAAACAAACTACCCAGTAATACAAAAGCCACACTTTCCCCAAGTGCACACCGCACTTACTCTAGATCACAGAACAAGCAGGTCCCGGGCCACACAGTAAGTCCTCACCCACCCATCTCAAAGTTTTTAACCCAGAAATGCTCCTGTCCAAAGGAAGAAAAGGGACAAAAGAAATGGAGCAGAGACTGAAGGAAGGGTCATCCGGGGACTGCCCCACCTGGGGATCCATCCTGTCTACAGACACCAAACCCTGCACTGTTGCTGTGGTCAAGAGGTGCTTGCTGATAGGAACCTGTTGTGGTTGCTCCTTGGGAGATCCGGCCAGCAACCGACCAATGCAGATGTGGATGCTTGGAGCCAACCATCTGACTGAGCTCAGAGGCCCCCTTGGGGAGCTGGCAGAAGGACTGGAGGAGCAGAGGGGGGTTTCAAGCCCATAGGAAGAACAACATCAGCTGGCCGGACCACCCAGTGCTCCTAGAGACCAGACCACCAACCAAAGAGTGTACAGGGAGGGATCCAGGACTCCAGAAACATATGTAGCAGAGGATGCCCTTGCCTGTTAACAATGGGAGGGGAGGCCCTTGGTCCTGTGGATGTTTGATGCCCCAGTGTAGGGGGATGCTGGAGCCGTGGGGTGGGAGAGGATGGGTGGGTGAGGAGGCACCCTCATAGAGGCAAACGGGAGGGGGGAAAGGGTGGATGTGGGATGGGGCGGTTTGTGGAGGAGTAACCAGGAAGTGGGATATCATTTGAGATGTAAATGAATGAAATGATTAATAATAATAATAAAATAAGTCCTTGTATATTTAAAAGCATTTAAATCAAATGCTGTTTTCTGATCATGTGACATGAAGTGAGCGATCAATACCAGAGTTCACAAAGCTGTGGGAATTCAATTACTAATAGGTCGGAATGAAACCACAAAATAAATTGAAAACAACATTGGGACAAATAAGAAACAAACTCAGCAAACCTAAGGGACAGCAATTGTGCCTCCGAGAGGGAGAGACACCAGCCATAAATGCGTGCATTTCAAATGAGAGAGCTTGGGCCAAGCGTGGCACATGCTTCAGTCTTACCACTCTGGAGACAGAAAGAGAGAGATTGCTATGGGTTTGAGGCCACCTTAATCTAGAGAGACTCTAAGCTAGCTGGAGTTGCCTAGTGGTGCATAGTGAAACCTTATCTTAAAAAAAAAAAAAAAAAAGCCTAGCATTACACCTCAGCCAAATTGTAAGGGAAGGAGGGAGAACACTAGAAAAGCCAAACACAAAGCTAACGGGAGAAGAGAATAGCACCAACTACACTGGGGAGAATCAGGTTTGTAAAAGAGAAAGAGCAACAAAACCAAAGTTTATTCATTGAAAAGGTCAACAGAGTTTAGCTAGACTGGCAAAAATGGCTCAAACTGCTAACATCAGAGACGACAGAGAGTGGCCAGGTATGGTGAAGGACATCTGTAGTTTTGGCATTACAGAATGTTGAGGCAGGAGGATTATGAGTTCAAGGCCAGTCTAGGCTAAATAATGTGAGACCAAAAAAACACAACAACAACAACAAACAAGACAAAACAAGACAAGCAAACAAGAAGCCAGGAAGAAGATGGCTCCGCTGGGCTTGGAGCTATACACAGATGTGGGGACCAGAGTTTAATTCTTCAGAACCCAGAACCTCAGAATTGTTGGCGTTTACCTGTAATTCCAGCACCGAGGAGGCTAACACAGGCAGATCCCCAGAGCTCACTAGACAGGGAGGCTAGCTGAACTGGTGAACTCTAGGACCCTGCCTCAAAAGTGAAGCTGGAGACTAAAGAATGCCCAGCAGCTCCTGGGCCATCTAGCCTGGCATACATAATAGTGAGCAACAGAAGAGAGACGAACTCAAACAAGGTAGAAGGTGAGGACTGACTCAGATTGTCCTCTGACTTACACACACATGCGTGCACACACATGCACACATACACATGCCCACACACATATATACACACATACACATGCACACACACACATATATACACAGACACACACACACATCACATCACAAGATGTGGGGGAGAAAGATGAGCTAGGCTGAGACAGAAGGACCTCCAACTTCAAGGCCTGCTTAGGAAATTTAGTGAGGCTCTATGTCAAAATAAAATAAAAAATTTAAAGATATGATTCAGTGGTAGAGCGCTTGTGCTCTACCACGCACAAGGTCCTCAGTTCAGTCCTCAGCACTGCAAGGGATAAATAAACTAGCAACATGGAATGATGTGGAGGATCCTTAAGCACACTTTGCTCAGAGAAAGAGCTTGTCTGAGGAGGCCCCAGACCTTATGGCTCCAATTACACCAGGCTGCAGAAAAGGCACTACCGAGGAGACAATGAAATCAGAGGTTGCCAGGAATGAGGAGGGAGGGAGAGAGGGAGGGATAAGCAGGCCACCGGGGAGTGTTAGGCAGTGGAACTATTCTGTATGATGGCATACACTATTTGTCAAAGCCCACGGAATGTCCAACACAAGCAGGGAACACTAGGGTTCTGGGCTTCAGCTAATGATAATAAGTGGATCTGAGGGAGGGGAGGTGAGTCCATTTCCTCAATCTTCAGTCCCCAAAATAAAGCCCAGAGCCAGGCAGTGAATGCCTGCACTCCTAGTTACTGGAGAAGCCGAGGCAGCCTGGACAACAAAGAAAGACTTTGACTCAAATAAATGAGACAAATAAGTCTATTAAGAAAACGTATTTGGAAAACTCCATTGTTGATGTTTGTGGGAAAAGCGGGGCAGGAGGAGGGAGTCACAGAAAGCAGGGCTGAGCTGAGAAGGAGCCCAATAGGATCTTCCTGAGTCACAGAAACATCTGGATGCAGCCTAACTAATGCTTACACATCTGTAGACCTCTGTGTGTGTGTGTGTGTGTCTGTCTGTCTTTGTGTGTGTATATTTGTCTGTCTGTCTGTCTCTCTGTGTGTGTATTTGTCTGTCTGTCTCTGTGTGTATCTGTCTGTCTGTTTCTCTCTCTGTGAATATATTAAACCATTCTTTAAAAGCAAGTGCAGGGACTGGAGGGACGGCTCAGTGGTTAAGAGCATGTGCTGCTCATGGGGAGAACATGGTCTACAGCTCCAGTTCCAGGGTATCTGATGGCTTCTTCTGACCTTCTTGGCACCAGACACACACATGGTACACATACACGCAAGTGTGCAAAATACTCATAGGCAGAAAAATAAATCTAAACCCAAGTGCTTCTGTTTAAATTAGACCTCTATAAAGTTGATTGGGTTTTGTTTGTTTGTTTGGTTGGTTGGTTTTGGTTTTTTGAGACAGGGTTTCTCTGTATAGCCCTGGCTGTCCTGGAACTCACTTTGTAGACCAGGCTGTCATCGAACACAGAAATCTGCCTGCCTCTGCCTCCCGAGTGCTGGGATTAAAGGTAGATTGGGTTTTTACAAACAGGGTCAGTCACCATGCCAGACCTGTCCCTGCCTTCATCCCAGGGTATGGAATCAACAGGCTACCTCTCACATCTCTGCTCCCCTGCAACTTCCTCCTGACTGGTCTGACTTCTGACTCCTGCAGCATCCCACCTTTGAAGGTGGCTTTGTGAGGTCCTGCCCAACCCAGGTGGGCATGGCCTATCAACATGCCTAGCCTATGGTAAGAACTTGGGGTGTCCTCCAGGAGTTCATGGTGTGACAGTGGGAGCTGCATTCATCAAAGACCCCATCCTTGGCCCAGGAAGCTACTCTCAAGAGAATAAGGATAGGGCTGTCCTGGTTGAAAGCCATTGCTCCCTCAAGGTCCACACTCTGGCTCTTTGGCTATTCCATCCCTATCCGAGGCCATCCGCACCTCCTCACCTTGGCAGCTGGGGACTTGGAATACTGGCCCAGCCCCCTGAGAGTGTGTTTAGGAGACAGACTTACCAACAGCCCAGGGATACCCAGTGACTTGCCACATTGCCAGGTGCTCCAGTGCCTGCAGCATCATATTGAAGAGTTCACTGAGCTAACTCACAGAACAGTCCACAGGGCAGACATTTTGTGGTTCTATTTATACCTACCTAAACCTCCATCCTCCCACCGGCTCTGCAACTGCCCCACTTTCAGAGAGGAAAATGAAGGCACACTAAGGTTATAAGCCTGCCATCAGCCTGGAGGTAATGGCCACACTGGGGCTGCCAGTTGACATTCTCCTTCTGTCATTTACATATGAATCACCGTGAATTCTGGGGTCTGCTCTCTTCCAGGCAGGAGCAGGCCAAGGCTTTCTCACTCCACATCGTGCCAGGGTGTACAAGGTTGCACACACAGTAGGCATTCACTGAAGAATTCTAGAATGAGTGGGCTCCAGTCCAAGGTCCAAAGGCAAGGCGAGATCTGCTGGTGGATAGAGGCCAATGCCTCATAGCGGCCTCCTCCTACCCTGAGTGCCACTAGCCAAGATGGACCTCTGCTGCCCACAAGCCATGAGTCACAGGAGCCCTGAGTCACCTGCCTTGGGTGGCCCAGCCCAGGGCTAAGCCAGCAGCAGCTTTAGGGCAGTGTACTTCCTGTGCTTCCGGTGGCTTTTATAAGCTGTTCATGCAACCACATAGAGGCAGCCACTGGGTATAATGGAGACTCCGGCAAGGCTCTGCCTGGATACCAGGCTCCGGTAAACAAGGCCAGGAATGCCTTTACTAGATAAAGAAAGAGATCATTCTGTGCAGAATCCATGAGCCTTTGCCTATAACTTCCCTCCCTGCCAGCTCGTACCAGAAACGTGGCTCTGTCACTTCATCTTCAACTTCGGCAGCTCAGACTAAAGTCCTCACTCTGGCATTTGGGACGCTGAAGCAGCTGGTCCCACCTGCCCTTACTCTACTCCCAGGGTCCCAGAGCCTTCTGTCTGTAGCTCACTAGAGCCAGGATCCATGCAGCAGACTGGGAAGATGTGGTTGATTTATGCCCAGTTTATTTAGCCCCCTTCCAAGAATTCACAATTCTCCTGGGGTCCAGAACTTGAGCATCGACTCCCCTCTGAACCACTCCCAGAAGTTCTTGTCATAGTACTTGGTTTGGCTTAGATCACTCATTCCATACTATACTACCTATTCTGTGAAGACACAACTCTCAGTATCTATAACCACCAAACACACACACACACACACACACACACACACACACACACTCACACTCACACTCAGAGGCAGCAAAGACTAATGTGTATGGCAGACCCTCAGCTGGTGTATCAGGGCACTGAGCCAAGAATGAACAAGGGCTCTGTCGCCCCAGGGCTGCCCATCCAACCTTCTCAGGCTTCTGCTTTTCAGTCTCCATCTCCCACTAGAAAAAGGTGGGATGCTTAGAAGTGTCAAAACGCCAGCAAGTAGACTGCAGAGAGGAAAGCGTATTATTGCCACAATCAAGGCCTGCCGGTGTCCTTCCAGCTAAAAGTCCTCCACCCCTACAACTGCCTGTTCTCCTGGAGGTGGGATGTCTCATTTTCCATGTCTCTGCAAGGGGCCCTTGGAGGCCAGCACAGGCGAGATCTGTCCCACACATCCTGATGAACTTACTGGAGGATCTGGGAAACCAGAGGCTGAGGCCAAGGCTCCCATTCTGCTCCTACCACTGACCAGCAGGGTGGTCTGGGGGCACTTACCCAACCTGAGATTTTATCTTCCCATTCCTACACAGACATGATAATATTCCTTCTGCCCCCAAATGGCTACTCTGAACAAGAGTGTATATTAGGGGGTCTACACATAATGCTCAGAAATTGCAGCCCCAAACAAGAAGGACCTGGAAGATGGGGTCTCCTCTAACCTGTTCTAGAAGTCACCAGGTTGCAACCTGTGAGATCTTATTTTTGTGCATGACCAACGCTGACTCCAGTTTAGAGACCCCTGGGATTTCTGGGGTTACTTCAACTCTCTGGGCTATCCCAGGTGAACTGTGCCATATGAAGTACAAGAGACTCTCAGAAAAAAAGTGCATCTGGTAGCTATCACGTTCCCTAGGCTCTATGGTAGCAGGGGTCCCTCGCTGACTCATCCTCTCATCGGATCTTTTACCAAGAGAACTTAGCACAGCAATGTCACTGTGTCCCTCTGGGATCAGGAATAAAGTGGGTGAGTCCCCAGAGCAAAAGGGTTGGGCTGGGGCAACCAAGCCATCCTGGAGAAGAGGGATCCAGTTGTTGGGTCCGAATTCTCTAGACCCATCTAGAGCGGGAAACACGGGCGTCTCCCTGGTACTACAAGCTACCCAGGTTTGCAGCGCCGGTCCCGCCTCCAAGGGGGTTGTGTGCAAGCGGCGCTCTAAAGTCTCAGCAGACTGGCGATGAGCACCATTTCCCTCTCTCAGATCCATTCCGTCCCGGGACACCGCCCCGCTCCGCAGGCGCAGCCCGTGCAGTGCACCGGGTGAGCGCTCACCTGCTGCTCTGCCTCCTCGACCCGCGACGGCCCCCCACTCCGCACCCGAGACCCCTGGCGCCCCTGGCCCGCCGCGCAGAGCCCGGGACACCCCGCCGCCGCGCGCCTCTTACGCCCGCGTCGCCGGCGCCAGCTGACGCCAAGGTCACTCGGCTCCCGTCGCCCTCCTGGACCCGCGCCCACCTGTCATGGCGGAGGACACGGCGCCGCCCCGTCGTCCTCGGCTGTCCGTCGCCCGGCGCGAGGGCTCCGGTGACCGCCGCCCGCAGGCCTGGCCCTAAGCCCCGCCTCTTCCCTATAGGTCCCGCCCAGCGACGACATCTTAGTCCCAAGCCCCTCCCTCCGATTACCCACGCCCCTTTTTGTACTTCGCACTGGGACGCGTCAGCAGTGGGGCAGCCCGGGCTCTAAACAACTTCCCTAACTCTATACTACGCGCAGCAGAGAGCCCGGCCCCTGAGGAGCTTCGCCTGTAGCGACGCCGGGAGTCCCGCTCCAGCCAGCATAAGTGACCTAGCGGAGAAACTCAGTACCCAAGTCCTTGTCTGGACCAGAGAACTCAAGCCACGTCCCGGCTCAAGGCTCGCCCCATTCACAGCCTCACCAATAGCTACCCGGGTCGGCGTCCCTTCGCCTATGCCCTGTCCCTCCTCCCGGTCTTGTGCCTGCTGTTTGCGGAGGTTAGGAGGTTGTCGTGAACTTCTCAGTTCAATTTTCTGCAGCTACGCTCTGGCCACCCCACTCCCATCTCCTGGATGAAGAAACCGAGTCTTAAAAGAGATGAGAATTACCCAAGGTCACATGAGGTCAAGTCTGGCATAAAAGGCTGGTGGAAGTTCATTGGCAACCAGGGACCGAACGGAAGTCGACATGGCCTCGACCGGACAGTGATGAATTGAGACTTAACAGAGAACTTAGTGGGTCCTCGTTCTACCAAGTCCCCCATTTACACAGAAGACAAATGGCTGGCATTGCCGCCTAGTTAAGGAAGTCATGTAGTCTGACGGAGCCTCAATTTTCCTAATAATGTGTGGCCTCAGGCGATAAATCTTTCTGCCTCCCAACTTGTTTCCCTTCTGTTGTACATAGGCCTGGCCCTTCAAGCTCTGGTACCCACCACAGGAAGGCCCCAAGCCCAGGCCCAGCTAGGAAATGGAAATCTGTGAGGGTCGGGGAGGCAGGACCCTCACAGCCAGCAATGGCAGCAGGCACCAGATTTTGCTTCTCAGCTGGTGCGGCTAGTCTGGAGCTGTAACTTGAGATATTGGAACCAGACCAGGACCAAGACCAGGAATGGAGACCCCAGGTCTGGATGCACTTCCCGGAGAGTCCAGGAACCCCCTGGGTCCCTGAGCCCTCCGTGTCTGTCTCCATCCTCCCCAGTGCTGCAACCTCTCATCTTGGGAGTGAGAGGCTCGAAAGGAATCTGGAGATTGACTTACAAGGTCACTTAGAGCTCCAAACTCTTGGACCCAGTGGTAGTGATCAATACATTCCCGCCCCTTGCTAAACACTGCAGAAAGCAAGGTTTGCTCAGGTTTCCCACCGGCCAGGCAAATGCAGAGTCAGCAGGCAGCTGTCCTCAGCACCAGTCTATGCCTGCAGAGGGGACAGACAGCATGGACAGACTTTGTTCCAGAGCAGGGGATAGGTAGTATGTACCTGACCTACATGTGCGCCTGGGCCAGTCTGGGCTAGATCCAAGGGCTACATCTTGCAGGAACCCTGCACAGACCCCACTGGGACCATTCTGAAGGGCCCCAATTATTGCACACCCATCACTGTGTTCTAGCAGTGGGGTGAGACTGAGGGCTTCCTGAATCACGCATTTTTTAGGCATCCCTTGCCAGACTCCTCATCAGGAAGGCCAGCATTCCACCTTTATATCTTCTTCTGAACCTGAGGACCTTACTTGGTCCCATGAGAGAAACTGAGGCCCTCAGCCCCTTTAGCAGTCTGAGGTGGCCTCCCAACTGCAGGCTACCTGCTTCTTGGCACTCCAGAGTCTGTGCAACATTTGATCCAAGGACAACACTCAAGTTCACAGAGATTCTACATCCTAGACCATATAGGAGTCCCCTTCCCCCTACCTCAAGCCTGCAGGGAGAGAAGACCTTAGTCTGAGACAGGACAGCTACAGGGACACACGGGGCTACAAAACACACCCAATGTCCACTCCAGGATCTACAAGAGGTGCAAGGTAGACCCCAGGTCTAGGGATAGGCCCTGGGTATTCCTCCTCTTCCCTAAGGGGCACAGGCAGGACCTGTTGATATTTGAATATGGAAAGGCCAGCTGATGTTGGACCCCACCTCCTGCAAAGCAGCTGGGAGCCTTCACTGACATAGACAATTGAGCTGGTCAGAAGTCACAGCCTGTGGGACCAGTACTTAGAACCATTGCAGTAAAGGGAGAGGATAAAAGCTAGGCTCAGAAGATAGCCCAGCTCTATTTTGAATATAGTAAAAGCAGTATGGGGTTTATAGCCAAGCAATAGGTGTGTGGAGGCCTGGCAGATACAAAACTGAGAGACTTAGTTGGTGGAGTGCTTACTTGCTTGCCTAACGTATATGAAGCTCTGGGTTAGATAGAACTCCAACACCAAATAAACTAGTCATGGCAGCACAAACCTGTGATCCCAGTATTCAGGAGGCAGAGGCAGGTAGAGGAGAAATTCAAAGTTTTCCTTGGCTACATTGTTTAAGGTTAGCTGGGAGAGATGAGACTGTATCAAAAAAAATAAAAAATAAAAAGGAAGGCAACATCTGGAGTGATGGGACTGGGGAGATAAGTCTGCCTGCTCCACAAGCCTTGAAGAACTGAGTTCAAATCCACCGTCCCCATATAAAAATCTGAACTGCAAATTCTGGTCTCTACACGCACCAGTCACATCTTGTGCACACTCAAGTAGGCACACACACAAACACACAAAGTGTAAGGGAGATTCTGGCTAGCCTAACTGTGAGGGTTTGAGTTTCACAGCTCAAACACATTCGGTTTAATCCACAAATGAGGTGTGACCAGGTTGGACTGGCAGGAGGTGATTAAGGCTCTGCCCTCACAAATGAATTCATCCATCTGTGAACTAATGGATTAGGGGATTAGTGGGGTATGAGGAATGGCTTTGTAATGAAGGAAAGCTTACTGCCTCTCACTATGTCCTCCCGAGTTGTCCAGCAGGAAGACCCTTGTCAGATGTCTTGAAGACACTGGCTCCATGCTCCCAATCTGTAAACTAAGCTACCCAGACATGAACACCAGCTATCCCATCTGTGGTAAACAGTTACAGCAAGAGAAAGCAGGCTGAGACCGTAACCTCCCGTAGTCTTGCTGAGGGCAGGCCAAGGTGATCAGACGCATAGGAAGACCGTGTGGATGAGGAACTCCATCCTATATAGAGGGAGGGTGGTAATCTGACACAGGGGGACGTTTGTTCAATCTAAACAAGGAGATGTAGTTAGCCTAGGAGCCCAACTAAAGTGTGGTCAAGCAAGAGTCAGTGTCAAGATCTCATCGTGGCAGTCCCATTCTGTAACGGTGACAAATATCAAAAAATAAGCATGATCCCAGAACTCGGGAAGCTGGGGCAGGAAGCGTGATTTTGAGGAGAGACTGCTGTATGAGAGCAAGAAACTTTAAAAGTTGCACAGAGAATCTCATTCTCTATAGGGTAATTTGTACCAGAAAAGTGAGGCCAGCCCCTACTTTTCACCACCCCCTCCTTATACCTAGCCCCTTCCCTTCCCCTTCCTCATCTGTTAGCTCTCTCTTCCAGATATCCAGCCCATTTCCCACCTCTGTGGTCGCTGTTTCATTTCTAACCTGGATGGTGGCAGCTACTTCCTCACTGGCTTCTCTTTTCCTCTCCTGTCCCCACAGCTGCACTCTACATGGCAGCCACAGGAGCTATGACTGTAAGGTGGACTGCTACCTGGGGGTTATGCCCTTCCTGTTTCTCCAGTGGCTCCTGTCTTTTCCAGGCCTTCATGTGTCTGGGCTTCCTTCCCATACTGTTCCTCTGAGATCCCCACTGAATGTCCTCTCTATTTTGGGCTTGGTCTCAGCCCCGATATTACCACCTCGTGGGATCTCTGAGACCGTCTCTCATGACACCGTGCTCCCAACTCCAGAGCACTGTCACCTCCTGAGGATGATTCCCTATACACACCACACGGCTAGCATTTGTTCAGTAGTCATTTAGTGGATGTATATTAACAATACAGTGTATAACTGAGGTTTGGGACAGAAAGATAAGAACACATACTGTATGACAGGGCTATTGGGCCTTTCTGAGAGGATGAAGCTAGACAAAGTGTCCTCAAGCTGCTGGAGGTAGGGTACATGGTCCTCGGGTATGAGTGGTCTGCACGGCTGAAGGTGAACATGACCATATGAACAGGCAATAGTGGCTGGAGAGGGCCTTTATGCAAAAGATAGGATGTCCTCTACATTCTCATGTGACCAGAGGACACCATCCATTCATTTATCTGTTAATTTATTCAATAAATATCTCCTAAATGCTGAAGCCAGAACCAGATCACAAGGACCACCCTTCCCCCCATACACACACACACACAAATGTGTAGGTGTTAATGATTGCTATGACGTTGAGTCAGAGCAAGAGGCAGAAAATGCTTCAAGAGGTTGTCAGCATGCAAGATGGCTCCGCCGAGCCTTGTGTTATGGTCATAATAATGTGTGGCTTTCCTCCACAGGGAACCAGGACCGTCCATGTGACACATGTGTAGCTTGGGAGAGATTGTATGACTTTTCAGGCAGGCTGGGTCATGGGGGGGGGGGTTATATTCTTTGGAGAAGCAGCTGCAGTTGTAAGGTTGAACAAGAAGTCCTTGGGTCCCGGCCACCAACCAGTACCAACTCTGGTGAGGGAGTCAGCTTGGAAGTGGATCTTTAGCCCCAATTGAGGCTTCAGATGAGACTACCTAGCCAGGTGACATTTGACTATGTCATCATGAGACCTTGGGCCTGAACTCTGACCCCACTGTTAGGGAACTCTCCTTTCCTTTCCTTTCCTTTCCTTTCCCCTTTCCCCTTTCCCCTTTCCCCTTTCCCCTTTCCCCTTTCCCCTTTCCCCTTTCCCCTTTCCTCTTCTTTCCCCTTTCCCCTTCTTTCCCCTTTCCCCTTTCCCCTTCTTTCCCCTCCTTTCCTTTCCTTTCCTTTTTCTTTTATAGTGGTCTGCCTGCATGTATGTCTGCAGACCAGAAGAGGGCACCAGATCTCATTATAAATAGTTGTGAGCTACCACGCACGCACGTACTGGGAATTGAACCCATGACCTCCAGAAGAGCAGTCAGGGCTCTTAACTTTCTGAGCCATTTCTCCAGCCCACAAAGGCAACTCCTTTTCTCCAAACTCCACAAGGCATCCCAGAACGCTCAGTCTGGACTACAGGATTTCTAGTGGAGGAACTTGAGAAGATGGTTCCTATCTACCAAAAGCAGTCATTTCCCTTACCTCTGGCAAAAGGCACCTCTGTGCTGCCTATTAGCACATCAAAGCTCCTGCTGGCCACCAGGATGACCGAGTATCACAAGTACCTTTTACACATTCCAGAGTCCATCTTAGCTAGCATCCTTCCCATGACCTACCCTTCTCAGCTTGCTTCAGCTCACAAGTTCTCTACCCACAGCTACTCATTCACCTTAGTTTTTTATTTTTATTTTTAGATTTATTTATTTTATGTATATGGGTGTATACTATTGCTGTCTTCAGACGCACCAGAAGAAGGCATCAAATCTCCATTACAGATGGTTGTGAGCCACCATGTGGTTGCTGGGAATTGAACTCAGGACCTCTGGAAGAGCAGTCAATGCTCTTAACCGCTGAACCATCTCTCCAGCCCCTCGTTCAACTTATAACAGCTATCTTTCACTATGTTCTCTCTCTCTCTCTGTGTTTCTCTTTTTCTGTTTCTCTGTGTTCCTCTCTCTCTGTGTATCTCTTTTTCTGTTTCTCTCTATGTTCCTCTCTCTCTCTCTGTCTCTCTGTCTCTCTGTCTCTCTCTGTCTCTCCCTCCCTGTCTCTCTGTCTCTCTGTCTCTCCCCCCTCTCTCTGTTCCTCTCTGTCTCTCTCTGTCTCTCTTTCTGTCTCTCTCTCTTTCTGTCTCTCCTTCCCTGTCTCTCTGACTCTGTGTCTCTCTCCCTCTCTCTCTCTGTTCCTCTCTGTCTCTCTCTCTCTGTCTCTCTCTCTCTGTCTCTCTCTGTCTCTCTCTCTGTCTCTGTCTCTCTGTCTCTCTGTCTCTCTCTCTCTCTCTGTCTCTCTCTCTCTCTCTCCCTCCCTCCCTCCCTCCCTCCCTCCCTCCTTCACCCTCTCCCCCTCCTCAGCTCCTGCCTCTCTCCCTGGCCAGGTCCAGTCTGCTGATCACATTCAGTCTACTTCTTTCTCTCTGCTCTGGACTCTTTCAGGTGCCTCTGGCTGTTCTCTCTCAAATCTACAATAAAAACCTTTCCCTTCACCATACCATGGAACAGTTATGTCAGTTGATACTCATGGTATCAAGACCTGGGAGGAGCACAAATGGACCCCTTTCCAAGGGACTCACCCTCTCCTAACTGAACTAAGCAGCTGATTTGGCTCTCCTAAGTTACAGGTCGTTTGCTTCTGCTGGCTTCTTCTGCCTGCCATACTGAACTCCAGATTTTAGAGTCCACCTCTTCGGCTGCTGCTTCTCTCCGCCTTCTCTCTCCTGGTGTCACTTTGGAGTCACCTGCTGTGTCTCTGTCAGCTTCTGGAGCTTCCCCATGCTACAGAAGTTACACTGATGCACCAGGCAGTCTTTCATCCTACTGAGCATCCATCCCACAGAAAGGGATGCCTCTCCTTTGTGATTTGGGACATTCCTCTCTGACAAGACTCTTGGTCTGGTTGAGGACACCCCAGATAGGAATTCTTGTCACCAGGACACTTACTCTTCTCTTTCCTATCCTTGAGCCCCCTCCCCACATATTCTCAGTTCACTCCTGGAGCTTGCTCGGTCTCTTTTGCCACCCCTCCCCCTTGCCAGATCCTCCTGTCTCTGCCTCCTAAGTGCTGGGATTAAGGGTGTGTGCCACCACCACCCCGCCATGGCTAGGATTTAAAAATCTGTAAAATCTGTAACAAGTCAGCTTAAAACTTGTAACAAAGTGTCCATAGATTTTTTTTAATCTGTACATAGGTAATCTTAATTTGCTACAGCATACTGCATATGTTACTTAGATTCAATTCTTGTATTTGGAAAATAGAACTTCCTAGCTACAAGTGTTTGATTAAGGTTTATGGATTCCTCAGGTCATAAATGTCTCCTCAGGTGAACAGAAACCGACTCAAGATGGATGTCTATCCACTTCATGTCTCTGCTAACTGTCCAACAGCAGGATTCTAGAAAATTTCAGATAAGAAACAACATATGTTTGATGAATGATATGTTTGATAATTAAGGTTTATGAATTCCTAAGGTCTATTCAGGCTAGCAGAAACTGAGCTGAAGATGTGTCTGACCTCTTTGACTTCGCTAACTTTGTTAGGTTTTAGCTATTTGGATAAAGTGAGTCATACAAGAATATGTGATATTCTGTAATGGTTACACTTCTAAAAGATCAGGAAGTCATTTTCCCAGCCTGCTGGTGGACTACATGTGGTTTAAAGCTTTATTTTTATGCTAAAGGATCTTATTCAAAATCTGAAGGTTCAAACTTAACAAGAATAAAACTACAAAATCCTAATCTTATAAAAGCTACTAACGTGTTGTAAACTGTTAAAGATAATAAGATATGCAAGTTGATGGCCTCTGCCCCAAACAGAGCCATCAATATCACCCTGGAAAATCCATGGCTGGCTGCCTAGGTAGAGGGTAAGTCTCTGTCATTTTAAATGATACAGAAGCCTTTTGGATTATAGTCAAATTTATCCTTCTCACATCTCTATGATGGTGCTGATAGCAAGCTGTAGCTTCGTCAGCTTAACAGACCTCTCCCAGACTGCTCCTCATGCCAAGGTTGCAGTGTGGGCCTGTGTACCAGAGGTTTACACGGAGATCTCTGGCCCCACCTGGTGCAAGAGTTCCAGTGAAGCTAAGCAAGTATGGGCAGGGAGGGGAAGTCTTCCAACGCTTCTGCTGCTGCGGTTGGCTCCACCTCCGTCTCTGCATCTCTGCCTTCCAGGTTACTTGGTCACTCCTATGAGAGACGGACTTGCTAGTGAGGAGTGCAGTGGAGCTTCAGGTGGCACTTCAGGAGATCAGAGCTCTTCCCAAGTGACAACTCTTGGACAAAAGGCTTGGATGACGGAGCAGTTCTTCCACACCTTCAATCCTCCCGGATTAGGATTCGTATATACAGTTTTGGAGTGGGTAAGGGTCTGACAACAGGTACTTCTGATTGGTTTGATCTGAGAGCTTTGGGGAAATCTTATTTGCAAGTGGGAGGGCTTGGTTCTGCTTCTATGTGACTGATGGCCACATGCCTCTCTGTGGGGGGCTGTGGGAGGCTGTAGCTACATGACCAGAACCAGGGACCCAGGAGGCCTGGCCGATCTCCCCTGCAGGTGGAAATCACCACCCACTGGGTCACCAGGGTTCCAGACCTTTGTTTGACTGGGGGCCAGGCTGTCTATGCACAGCCCAACGCCCTACACTGCAGCTGCCTTGTCTATATGTAAAACTCTCATTTGTAAAATTCAGGCCTTGTTGTTTCTAGAGCTACTACTAGGTCTCCTGAGAAAGGCAGGCTCATGGACAGGTTTACCTTGCTGATGGGTGTCACATAGAAAAACAGGTTTCAGTGTAAAACCAAACTCAAGCTACCATTCTACTATTACTAAAATTTTATTTTTTAACAATTCCTTTATTAAAGGAACTTGCATTTCAGTGACTACTCTCGATCATCAACTACCCATGTCTTGTGGTTAAATGAGTGAATGGAAAAAAGGGGGGCGGGTTAAAGTTTAAGTTATGAGAGTCTAAGGAAGTGAAACAGGTATGTAAATATAAGTTGTGGATGTCTAAGGAAGTGAATTACGGGATGTAAATGCAAGTTGTAAAGGTCCGAGAAAGTGATTTCAGGTATGTTTTAAAAAGAGACTTAAAGATGATTCATGGTATTAAGACTTCAAAAGTTCAGAGTTTAATGTATTAATGTAGCTCTGGTAAGCTATTACTCTAGCCTTAATAAAACGCTGGCTACCATTATCATAATCACAGGCTCAGTACTTCTCATGGTGCTGAAAACATCTGTCATATACCTATATATCTATATATCATATATAGAAACTCCAATTTCCCAAACTCCAAAAGGCAGTCCAGCGGGCTCCACCTGGACTCTGGGAAGATTTCTGATGGAGGAACTTTGTGAAGCTGGTTCCCATCTACCAAAAGGAGCCACTTCCCTTACCTCTGGCAGAAGGAACAGAGGGCTGTCTGTGGTGCCTATTAGCATATCAAAACTCCTGCTGGCTGCCAGGCTGAGTATCACAGTACTTTTTACACATTTCAAAGTCCAGGCTAGCATCCTAGGGAGCATCCTTCCCATGACCTACCCTACTCAACTCCTTTCAGCTCACAGGCTTCACTTTCCCCACCCTCTCTCCTTGCTCAGCTCCTGCTTCCCTCACTACGCTCTCTCTATTCTCTCTCCCTGGTATTCTCCCCTCTCTCCCAGATAGCCTTGGCCAGGTCCAGTCTGCTGGCCACATTCGACTAGTCTACTTATTTCTCTTCTGCTCTGGACTCTTATAGATGCCTCTGGCTGCTCTTTCGCAAATCTACAATAGCATCCTTCTTCCCTTTAACTGAACCACAGAGTGGTCCTATCCTCAGTTTATGCACCTACAAAACAACAGAGATAAGTGATTCCTGTCTGTGCATGCATACACAGTACTGAGTTTACAACACAGGGCCTTGTGCAGACTCACAAGTGCTCCCCCACTGGGCTGTGTCAGAGCACAGAGCTGGCTGAAGTGAGGTGCTATGGGATAACTGGGGAAGTGTTCTACAGTACATGCTGGATCCAAGAGTGGCCTCTCTGCATCTGTGAGGTGTCCAGTGTAGCTGGAGTGAAGCAAGGGGTCCAGCAATAGGAGTCATATCAGGAAGCCACTCAAAGATCACGTAAGGATGTGCAGGCCACGCAGTTGTGAACTCAAAGTTCGAGGGATGGTGTCTTGGGGTTAGGGTGGGCTTACAGAGATCTGTTCTGGTTTGTCAATTCTTTAGATAAAGATAAACAAAAGAACAGAAAGCTGAGTCCCAAAAGAAACATGGCCACACTTGTGTGTGGCAGCATCACATGTCGTAACCGAGAGGTTGAATCCATTCACAGGTCTGCTAGTGGATGATAGCAGCAACCGAATGTGGCACAGGGAATGTTGGAATACTTTGCAGCCTTGTCAGGGAACCAGAGAACTGAGGATGTGGCTCATTAGAGAGTGTCTTCCTAGAAAGGACCCTGGTTCTGATCCCTAGAAATACATAAACTGGATGTGATAGTGTGTGCCTATAATTGTAGAATTACTTGGAATGTAGAGACAGGAAGATTGTTAATTCAGGGTAATCAATTTAGGGATATCTGGGCTTCATGAAAACAAAGTCTCAAAAAGAGGGTTAGGGGTTGCACTGGCTGGTTTTGTGTCAACTTGACACCAGCTGGAGTTATCACAGAGAAAAGAGCCTCCCTTGAGGCAATGCCTTCATGAGATCCAGCTGTAAGGCAGTTTCTCAATTAGTAATCAAGGGTGGGAGGGCCCATTGTGGGTGGTGCCATTCCTGGGCTGGTGGTCCTGGGCTCTATAAGAAAGCAAGCTGAGGGCTGGTGAGATAGCTCAGTGGGTAAGAGCACCCGACTGCTCTTCCGAAGGTCCAGAGTTCAATTCCCAGCAACCACATGGTGGCTCACAACCATCTGTAACGAGATCTGGCACCCTCTTCTGGAGTGTCTGAAGACAGCTACAGTGTACTTACAGATAATAAATAAATAAATCTAAAAAAAAAAAAAAAAGAAAGCAAGCTGAGCAAGCCAAGGGAAGCAAGCCAGTAAGTAACATCCCTCCATGGCCTCTGCATCAGCTCCTGCTTCCTGACTTGCTTGAGTTCCAGTCCTGATTCCCTTTGATGATGAACAGCAATGAGGAAAGTGTAAGCTGAATAAACCCTTGCCTCTCCAATTGACTTCTTGGTCATGATGTTTTGTGCAGGAATAGAACCCCTGACTACGACAGAGGCGTAGGAGCTGGGCAAGCTGTGTTAGTGTGGTGCACAAGTGAAGGTGGTCCCTGCTACTTTATAGACTGAAGTAGGGTAATCTCTTGAGCCCACAAACTGGAGTCTATCCTGGCAAGGCAGTAAGACCCCCATCTCACAAACTAAAGACCAATATAGTACAGGGTCCCTGGTGACTCGCAATGATCATCTCAGCTATTAGGGAAACTGAGGCAGGAGGCTATGAATACAAGACTAGCCAACCACTTAATGAGACAGTGACTCAAACTGAACATTAAGAGAGGCTGGGGCCAGAGGAACAGCTTAAAGTACCTGCTGCTCTTGCAGAGAACCTTCCTTAGTTCCTGGCATGGTTCACAACTGTCTGTAAGCTCTACCCCAGGAGATCCAGTGCTCCTGTCTGATTTCTGTGGGCACCAGGTATTCACACAAAACACTCATACAGATAAAAATAACTAGATATAAAAAAAAAACATTTTATTCACCAAATTGTGGGGTGTCTAGCCTCTGCCATCTTGATTACCACCAGAGGTCAGGAACCAGTGGTTCCTTGGAAGAACCCAGAGCCTTTTGCTGTCCATCCAAACCCTGGTTGGTAGACTGAAGTTCTGGGGAAATTGAGCTGTTTAGGACCAGTATCTAGATGCACTATGGCAAGGCAGACCTGACCTGGAGCTGAAGCCATAGAACCCACAGAATATTGCTCTGAGCCTGCCTGCCTACATGCCACTACCCTTGACCTCTGACCCTGGAAATCTGCAGAATACAAGGGCATCAGGACAAAGGTGTCCACAAATGTAATACCTGAGAATGTAAAATACCGAGTGTCTTTTTTAGCTGGTATGGGTATGTATATATGCGTGTGTGTGTGTGTATATACATATACATGCATATATATATATATGTACATATACATGCATACATATACATACATACATACATATGCATTCATTCTATCAGGTATATGGTTGTTTATGTGACAAAATTATAACCATGGCGTCAGCAGGCAAGGAACATCTGAGTCTAAGGGCAGCTGTGCCAGATTTCGCTTGCCTACTTCTCCGTGCTCATGGGTCAACATGTCTTTCATATCTCCAAAAGGAGACGGGACAAAGTTAACTTTTCTCAATGGCCAAAGACAGGCCATATCCCAAATTGTGGGAGCTACACGCGTGTGTAATTTTTTAAACATCATGTGTGTATGCACGTGAGTTCAAGTGCCCACCAAAACCAGAAAAGGACTTTGGATTCCATGAAGCTGGAGCTACAGAGGGTTATGAGGCAGGGATCCTCTCTGAGAGCAGTGTTCACTCTTAATTGCTGGCCTGTCTCTCTAGCCCTCCTTCTAAGGGATGGATGGGATATGCATGTGCTATGGTGTACATGTAAAGTCGGAAGGTAACCTGTAGGAGTTGATTTTTCTTTCCACTATGTGGCTCTGGAGGATTGAGCTACCAGGCTCTGTGGCAAACAGGTTTACACACTGAAATATCTCACCGCACTGCAGGAGATATACTCTTCATTGGCCAAGACAAACTTGGGGCTCTGAAGTGAGAGAGAACCCCGGAGTCTAAGATACAGTGAACTCAAAATTCATCTTAAATGATGTAAATTATGAGGCATCTCCAACCAGGAATGCATTGTGTGCACACATACATAGCTCGCTGTAACCAATCATTCCCTTCAGAGTGAGGTCTGAGGCCAGCAAGTTAGGGTCTGTTTTTAGTTTTCATTTTTATATTTTAAAAGACAGTCTTACTATGTAAATCATGCTAGGCTTGAACTTGCCATGTTCCACCTTGCCTCCTACTTGTGACCAGTTGCTGGGATTACAGCCCCAGAGGATGGTGAGGTGGCTACCTGTATTGCTGAAAGTACTTTTAATAATTTCATATTCTGGGCTGGAGAGATGGCTCGGTGGTTAAGAACACTGGCTCTTCTTCCAGAGGTCCTGAGTTCAATTCCCAGCAACCACATGGTGACTCACAACCATCTGTAATAGGATCCGATGCCTTCCTCTAGT
Organism: Mus caroli; assembly: GCF_978045245.1. NCBI lineage: Eukaryota > Metazoa > Chordata > Mammalia > Rodentia > Muridae > Mus > Mus caroli. The sequence continues at coordinate 71,874,406 of NW_028227270.1, read as the reverse complement.
GTGTCCAAGGAGAACCACAATGTACTCACATACATATAAATAAAGAAATCTTTAAAAAATATATTTTCAGAGCTGGAGAGATGGCTCAGCGGTTAAGAGCACTGGCTGCTCTTCCAGAGGTTCTGAGTTCAATTCCCAGCAACCACATGGTGGCTCACAACCATCTTTAATGGTATCTAATGCCCTCTTCTGGTGTGTCTGAAGAAAGCAACAGTGTACTCACATACATAAAATATTAAAAAATATTTTCATATTCTAGTGTGCAAAACTATATCTGCTTAAACTGTCTCAGAGTCTCTTTAAAAGAACCCTGATCGTGGCATAGCTTTTTGGGACCTCAGTTTCTACATAGCTCTGGCTATCCTGGAACTATGTAGAGCAGGCTGGTCTGCCTCCTGAGTGCTGGGATTAGAATGTGTCATCATGCCTGGCAGGGCTGGCTTTTATAGATCTGATTTGACAAGTTGCTGGCTTCCAGATGACTGTGATGGTTTTGACTTGGAGACTGAACTCCCAACCACATGATGTTAGGTAAAGGCTCTACCACTGAGCTGTGGTGGGGTTTAGGTTGGGTTTTTTTTTTTTTTTTTTTTGAGATGGGGAGGGGGTGTCTTGCTATGTAGGCTAGCCTCCAGCTCAGAAGTGATCTTTCTACCTTAGCCTCATGAGTGGCTAGGACTATGATTGTAAACCCAGCAGACGGCTTTAAAATATGTCTGCCACTTCTGCTTTTCCACACCAGTGAAGCCCAGCTGGGGTTTCCTGATGAATAGAATATGGAGAGGGGGGAGAGACTTTCAAGGCAAAAGACTGTAAAGCAACAGCCCCCATCTGGAACTCACATCATATCTCACCTTGGAAATCAGCCTCCAGGCTATGCAGATACTGGGGTGGGGTCGGGGGGCTGTGGAAGGCAGACTATTCCCACTAAGGCTTCAGAAGGTCCCCACTGACTGCCAGCAGCAAACACAGACCTGTGAGTAACCAGAGCTCAATGACTCCCATGTCTCCAACAAGCTCAGGGCTCCATGGAGTGATAATAGGTAACTGGTTTTATAACAACTGGATTCGAGGATTTGATGGGATGGCCAACTGGGACAGTGGTTTCTACTTTAAAGTGAGTTTATAATTCATTTATTTAGACAGGGTTTCCCATAGCCCAGGATGACCCTGAAATTCATATCCTCCTCCTGTTACCTTCCAAGCACTGGGATTATAGGTTTGTACCGTGCTGGGGACTGAAGCCTTGTTCTGCAAGATACACAAGCATTCTGCCAACCGAGGTGCACTTCCAACCCCACTTTATGTTTTTATGCAAAGAAAACACATCCATTTCTCTCACCACAGTTGACAGATGAAGTTCTGGGGGCCCTGGCTTCCAGGCGGGGCGTCCATGCCCCAGAAGATGATAAGGTGGCTACCTGTTTTGCTGAAAGTACTTTATTAATATTTTCATAGTCTACTGTGCAAAACTATATCTGTTTAAAATGTTTCAGTCTCTCTAAAAGAACCCTGGTTGTGGTGACTTCTTCGGGACATCACCCCAGTAGCAGTTCAATGAGCAGGTCCTGTAACAGCCACAGAGGAGACCTCCAGAAAAGACTGCTCCCCGCTAGGGCCCCAGCCTTTAATGTCAGCTAGGCTCCCAATGGCCCCCTATACCTGGAGGGGACTGCCTTGGCCCATGTCCAGCTGGGCAAATGTTGACTTGCAGACCTCTGGCTAGTGGGGTCACCCTGGAAGGTACACTTTGGGCCTCCTAGGATTTCCAGGGGCCAGCCCTGCAGAGTTCATCGCGTGGACCATCACGTAGGTGCCTGGAGAGCTGGAGCAGCCACCAGGGCCCGGAGTTCCCATCCTGAAAGTCCAAGGGTCTTTGTCCACACTGTGGGTCACACCAGACTGTTCTCTGATGTCACCAGGGTCTCTGTGGGAAGAAGAGGCATGAGCTGGGGGAAAGAGAGTGATGGGTTTTTCTGGGCTCACCCAAGGCCTTAATGGACTCAGGCTAGACCACTGCCCAAGCCGCCATCCCCTGTGAGAAGTGCCACACCCCCAAGCCCTGCCCCAGGATCTTCCTGGATTGCAGCTCTCTCAGGCTTAGCTCCCAGAGAAAAGGAACTTACTAGGGATGGTTCAGTGTCTGCGAGAACCATAGGAACCCAGCTGCCTGGCCAGGGCCTGGGGATGTCCCAGGCAGGAAAAGATGTCACCTCCTTTCCTAGATATGTCCCCTTTGGAGGCTGAGCCACCTACCTTCTCTTCTATACTCCCAATTCCCTTCAGCTCCCTCACAAACCAATTCTCCAGGCTGATGAGCTGGCCCTGACTACCTGCTGACCTTGGTCCAATCTCTGGCTTCTAGACTCCAGGCCTCTGCTCTCTTCAGATTGCCTAGCTACCTGCCTCTTCACACATATGCCCCTCTCCTGAGGTGCTGTCTCTCTCTCCTCCTGCAGGTGGACTCTCCTGAGCAGTCACTTCCAGCATTACCTCCTGGACACACTCTCAGATCAACGCTCCCTCACTATGAGGAAAACTACAGGTAGTAGAAATTAAGCGATGGCATAGTAGTTTTTTCTGAACATGTGAATGAAATAAGGAGTAAGTGCTAGGATTACAGGCATGGGGCACCAAGCAGTTTCCACAGTATTGGGAATTGAACCCAGGGCTTCAAGTACGCTAGCCAAGCCCTCTGCTGCCTGAGCCATTATGTAACATAGACTCAGTCCTCGGCACATGTTTTGTTTTGAGACAGCGTCTCTCTATGTGACTCTGGCTGACCTGTGGCTAGATTAAGTAAACCAGGATGGCTTCAAACCACGGAGGTCCTCTTGCCTCCAGAGTGCTGGGTCAACAGGTATGTGCCACCATCTCCAGCTAGCACAAGTTTTTTTTAACCTTACAAGAAATGGGACCAACTCAGTACCTTCAACTTAGGAAGACAAGAAGCATCTGGAAGAATTTAGGTTAGGATCATGTACTAACAGCAAGATCAGAGGGCAGGCTCAAGAACCAGGCAGTGTGGCCCTTGCTAGAGTGGCAGATGCCCCCCAGGTTTAGAGCACCCTTCTTCCTGGGAACCCAAGGCCAGGGGCTTTGAAGCTCAGGGCTATGCACCTCCACCTGGGCTAGTCAGACCTGGGCAGAAAGACACCTTTCTGAGCCCACCCATCGCCTCATCACTCTCTACTTCCTGCCTTTTGAGCCATACCAACTAGAGCTGACTCTCAGAGTGGCCATCAAACCATCATCCTCTCTCTTGTGGTAATCCCCTCAGAACAGAGCATCCAAGTCACCTAGAGCTCTCCCACTCCCTCTCCCACCCCCAGGAGAGTGTTCTGGAACACTCTCCTCTGGAACTGAAACATTCTATCCCTGCAGGGCAGCTCCTGAAGCAGGAAGGCAAACAATTCAAAAGAGCTTCAGGAAGTCCCTGAAACTGAGAGATCCACTAGGCCCGCCCCTGCCAAAGTAAACAATCAAAGCTTAAAGTTCCTCATCAGACAAGAAAGCTGAGCTGCTAAGATGATGCTGAGACCAGACCAGCTTGCCTGGAAGAGGTTTAGATCAGCTTGAGTCACTTGGAAGGGGCATTCTACAACCTGCTGAGCTGCCTGCTGGCTGTGCAGTGTGCTCCAAGTTCCCAACTTTTGTGAGCTGTCACCCGTGTGGGCCTTGGTACATTGGTTCACCAAGTTGGACTTTGGTGCTCTCTGTACTTTGGTTTTTTGTGGGATCCCTATCTGGGATGAGACGTGCATTGTATCTCCCCAGGAAAAGTTCTTTCACATAACAGGGAGGTAAACACAATTCCATACACAGTTCTGTGGCCTCCCTTGGAAAGGACATTCCTCATAAGAATTGGCAGAACTGATGGTGAGATGGCTCAGTGGTTAAGAGCGCCGACTGCTCTTCCGAAGGTCCCGAGTTCAAATCCCAGCAACCACATGGTGGCTCACAACCATCCCTAAAGAAATCTAATGCCCTCTTCTGGAGTATCTGAGGACAGCTACACTGTACTTACATATAATAAATAAATAAATTTTTTAAAAAATAAAGAATTGGCAGAACTTGCGAGGAACTGAGGGACATAATAAAATCAATCTACTTGACTTAAACAATCCACTCCTAGAATTAGCCCAAAGATGCTACCTAATAAAGAAAAAACAGCCAGGCACACATCTGTAGCTCCAGTAACTTAGGAAGCTGAAGCAGGAGGATTCCTTAAGTGCAGGAATTCCAAAACAGCCTGGGAAACATAGCAAAACCTGAAGCCAGTCAAACAAAAACAATCAAGCATAAGACTCAAAGCCCTCAGGTCACCATGGTAAACAGGACTCATCATCAGGCAGAACGCTGAAGGCAGAGCCAGTTTCCTACAGGATTCGATGACACAGGAAAATGGACACTTTCTTTGAAACCATCCGACCCGTTACGTCATATGTGACACGGAGCCAATCAGGTGCTCATCTCCATGCCTCAGTTTCCTCTCGTACACAAGGACAGACGCAGTTATAACAATGATGATCAGCATTCACTGAGCTCCCAAATGAGCCCAGGGCAGAGCCACAGGCCTGGCTTCAGGATATCTTAACAGTAGGGGGTTCAAGTCCCTTTCTGCAGTCAAGGCAGATGAGGTATGGAGCAGCAGAGACCCCACAGGGAAGAGCAGGGGCTCTGCTGCCTGAGGTGAGCAAGTAGGACAAAGAACAGCATCAAACTGGCCCAGAATGCACATAAACCCAAGTTCAAAGTACATCAGAAGGGGCTGAGTGCAGCCATGCGGGCTCCTACTGCCAAATAAGCCACCAGAGCCAAAGAAAGCGAAGGGCTGAGGAGGGGCAGAGGGTGGCTCTCCAGGACATTTACAACACTTTCTTGCTGGGCATGGTGCCAAATGCCTATAATCCCTGCACTTGGGAGGTAGAAACAGATGAATCCTGAGTTTGAGTATATAATCAGCCACGTAGTGAGTCTGAGGATAGCTTAGGCTACATGAGGCCCTGACTCAAAGAACTATTCTTTTTCTCTCAAAAATAACATGAGTTCATTGTGAACCAATATCAATGAAATCAACAAAGAACGAACTAGAGAGCATACTGTGGCTACTCCACAAGACACCAGAATCTCAAGTCAATACACCGCCTGGTAACCCCCAAGTTGCAGCAGATCCAGGAGGATCTCTTTGGACTCTTAGCCCATGGTCAGAGTCCTCTCATACCCCGATAAGTAAATGGACCTATGGGACTCATTCTAAGCTCAGAGACCACAGACTTGTCTCTGGCAGTCTGTGACTCTAGTGAAGTGGGTCTCATGCTTCCTGACGCTGTGACTCTTTTTTTTTTTGAGACAGGGTCTCTCTGTGTAACTCTGGCTGTCCTGAAACTCACTCTGTAGACCAGGCTGTCCTGGAACTCAGAAGTCCGCCTGCCTCTGCCTCCCAAGTGCTGGGATTAAAGGCATGCACCACTACCACCCGTCGATGCTGTGACTCTTTAAGACAGTCCCTCATGCTGAGGTGACCCCAACCATAACATTATTTTCATTGCTACTTCTTAACTGTAATTTTGCTACTGTTATGAGTTGAGATATAAATATCTGTGTTTTCTGACCCTGTGAAAGGGCTAAAATGACCCTCAAAGGTGTCACGACCCACAGATCAAACAGTTGCTCTGATCTGAATGCGAAATGCTCCCCACAGGTTCATGTGTTTGAACACTTAGTGCCCACTTGGTGGCGCTGTGCGGGGTTATGGTACTTTTGGAGATGCGGCCTTCCTTGAGGAAGCACACAACTGGGGGTGGGTTTACAGCCTCTCTCCACTTCCAGTCTGCTCTCTGCTTGCCATATGAAGTTGAGAAGTAGTCTCTCAGCTTACTCTAGCTGCCTCTGGCATCAAAATCAGCTTTCTTCTGGAAGCCGCTTTTGATTGTGTGGATTTTTGGTTTTTGTTTTTAAGATTTATCATTTTTTATGCATATGAGTACACTGTAGCTGTCTTCAGACACACCAGAAGAGGGCATCGGATCCCATTACAGATGGTTGTGAGCCACTATGTGGTTGCTGGGAATTGAACTCAGAACCTCTCTGAAAGAACAATCAGTGCTCTCTACCTCTGAGCCTTCCCTCCAGCCCATATGTAGCCAGGACTGGCCTCAAACTCGTGATCCTCCTGCCTCTGCCTCCTTCAGCAAATCCTATTGGCATGTGCCATTACAACTGGCTTTTTTTTTTGTCATTGTTTTGTTTTGTTTTTCTTTTTTTAATTTATTATAGATACAGCATTCTGTCTGCATGTATGCCTGTAGGCCAGAAGAGGGTGCCAGATCTCATTATAGATGGTTATGAGCCACCATGTGGTTGCTGGGAATTGAACTCTGGACCTCTGAAGGAGCAGCCAGTGCTCCTAACCTCTGAGCCATCTCTCCAGACCCGATCGTGGTGTTTTTAATCACAGCAAAAGAGAAGTAACTGGTAGAAGCCTAAAAGACCCATGATAAGAATTCATAGCTCAGCGTGGAGTGAGGTGGGGGGGGCACCAAAGAGACAATGGGTTTGTACTGGTTAGGTCTTTTGTTTTGTTCTGTTTTTCAACAGGGTTTCTCTGTATAGCCCCTTGGTTGTCTTGGAACTCCCTTTGTACTTTGGAGACCCAGCTGGCCTCAAACTCAGACATCTGCTTGCCTCTGTCTCCCAAGTGCTGGGATCAAAGGTGTGAGCCACCATGCTGGGCTTTTGATAGTTAGTTTTATATCAACTTGACATAAGCTAGAGTTATCTGAAAGGAAGAAACTTCAATTGAGAAGACTCCTCCAGAAGATCAGGCTGTAAAGTATTTCTTAATTAGTAATTGATATGGGAAGGCCCAGCTCATTGTGGGTGGGACCACTCCTGAGCTAGTGGTTCTGGGTTCTGTAAGTAAGCAAGCCAGCAAGCAGCATTCCTCCATGGCCTCTGCATCAGCTTCTGCCTCCTGTTCTTGTCCTGACTTCCTTCAATGACAGACGGTGATGTGAAAGTGGAAGCCAAATAAACCCCTTCTCCCACATCTTGCTTTTGATGGTGGTGTTTCACTACAGTAACAGAAAACCTAATTCGGACAGGGTATCAGGCTGTATGTCTTCAGCCAGAACATGAAACCTTCAGCCTGATCCTTACAAGTCCATAGCATGAAGGACAGAAGCCTGTCTCCATTTAAAGAGCCCCAAAACCTGACGCTGAGCACAAAATCAGGCACATTAACACCTGCAGCAACCCTGGAAGTGTCTTCTACTCTCTCTTACATTCAGGTAGCCAGAAAAGGCATGTCCTGGGCCTGACGCTACAGCTCAGTTGACAAGATGCTCATTCAGTATGCACAACGCCCTGGATTCAGTCCCTAGCATTGCACAGACCAAGTATGCCATCTAGCAATCCCAGCACTTGGAAGGTAGAGGTGGGTGAGTCGGGAGTTCAAGGACATCCTTGGCTACGTAGCAAGCCTGAGGTCAGCCTGGCTACATGAGATCCTATTAGAGACAGACAGACAAACACACAGACGCACAAAGAAGGACTGTGCTTTTACTAGTTCAGGAAAAAGATAGAATTCATCAAGAGAGAAAGAGCCATAGCTGATGCCTACCTGGGGCTAGGAGAGAGTGAGGAAATGTGGAGAGCTGGGGGGAAGGGAGGAGGAAGAGAGAGAGAGGCAGAAAGAAAGAGGGGGAGAGAGGGAGAAAGAGAGAGGGAGAGAGAGGGAGAGGGAGAGAGGGAGAGAGAGAGGGAAAGGGACAGGGACAGGGAGGGGGAGGGGGGAGGGGGAGGGGGAGGGAGGGGAAGGGGAGAGGGGGGAGGGAAGGGGAGGGGGAGGGAAAGCGAGAGGCAGGTAAGAGAGAGGTAACTCTGGCATAGCAAACAGCACAGTAGGAGGCACAGGGTCTCTGCCAGTTCCCATCCCACTGAGTTTAAACTAGATAGGGCAATGGGAGGGCTAAGGTACTGGAACAGCTTTGGGGTTGGGAGCTGAGGCACCGGAGAAGTAGGTACCAGGGTCCCCAGAATGTGAGGTGGTCAGTGTCCCAGGACCTGGCAGAGCTTGGTCTGGAAAAGGGTCCCTGGGCCTCTGTACCCCTGGCTCACCCCCACCTTAGGACTAGGGTAACCTACGTGGTGAAGCTGTGGTTGTCATGGGCCTGGCTGTGCTGAATCCCTGGCTTGCTGCCACCACCACTGGGGCCACCATTGCCACCACCGACGCTGCTGCTGTTATTGTGGTTGTGTCCCTTGAGGCCCAAGTAGGCAGCTTGTACCGTCTCCAGGTCCTCGCCTCTCAGCTGGTACCACAGCTGTGCCGTCCTGGAGGAGAGAGCTCAGGATGAAGGGCCTTGATAGACCCCGGGTCTCCCAACAGCTGTGGACATGCAGAAACACCTCTACACAGCCCGTCTTGGCACTGGGTGGCGGTGGCCCACTGACCAGCAGCAGGACACTATAGGCGTGAGAACGGGACACCTGTGCTGTTCTGATGTTAGCAGCCAGGGACAGGGAAAAGCGTGTCACTGTCAATGAAAAGCAACTTAGCAGACAGGTGTGGAAGGCTCTAGCATGAACAGCTGACTGCTGAATTCTGCTTGCTGTGAGTGCCACAGAACAAATGGCACTCCTTTAAAAAAAAAAAAAGTTTGCTTATTCATTTATTTTTGTAGTGCTGGAGAGCAAATACGGGTTTTAAGTTTTTTTAATTACACTTTTATTTTTTGGTAGGGGGCACGTGCATCACAGGATACATGTGGTGGTCAGAGGACAACTTGTGGGAGTCAGTTCTCGCCTTCCACTGTGTGGGTTCCAGGAACAGAATGTGAGTCATCAGACTTGACAGTAGGAACTTTTTACCCACTGAGCCTTCTCACCTGTCTCAATTCTCTTAACAGTGAATAACATGGTGAATTTATATGTGCGTTTTAGCACAATAAAACAATAAGAAAGAGGTGTCAATTACTGCCAGATGTGTGGTGTACAGGTGTGGGGGTGCACAGGTGTGGTGATTCACACCTGGAATCCTAGGTCCATGTCTGTGAGGGCAGTGATGCTCACGTGATGGGTAGGGTCACCCATCTGTGGCAGCTCAAAATGCCACCAACACAACGGACTGGCATATGCATATGCAGGTCCACTAAGTGTTCCCTGTATGTGGACAGGGACGTGGCGGAGTGGGGGAAACATGAGAACATGAGTTCCAATTCCAGAACTTGTGTAAAAAGCTGGACACACAATGTGAGCGTAACCCCAGCACTCTCACACGCAGACAAGAGGTGGAGACAGAATTCCTGGTAGACACCCAAGGTTGTTCTGTGCCTTCCACAGTCATACTTGCATGCATTCGCACATGCTCATGCACACCCGCGTGTGCTGTACCTTCACAGAATCCCAGGAACCACATATGCATGAGAAGAGATGGACCTGTGGGACACTCAGACACTGCCCCAGGGTACCTGGCAGATGTGATGAGCAACTTCACAGCCAGGCACAGCTTCTGGAAGGACATGAGGCCACTGTACCTGTCAGCACGCCGCTGCTCATTCTTCTGCACGCACTTGAGGAGGCAGCAGGTGAGGAAGGCCATGGACATGAGCAGGATGATGGCACAGCTCACAATGGAGGCGATCACTGCCACCTTAAAGCCGAAGGTCTCATGCGGTGGCACAGCTGCAAGGGAAAAACCACAGTTCCTGGCACAGCTGATCCTGACCTGCTAGGCCCAGGCCATTAGGTTGGGGCCCACAGGAGGGTCCATTTTGGGGGAAGTCATTCAGGCTCTGGTGGCTAAGGTAACAATTTGGAAAGAATATATTTAAAGGGATTTATCAGGGAAGACATTGTCAAGAAGCGAACATGTCAGCGGGTTTGACAGGGTGTGCTAGCAGAGGCACCATCAGTTTTCACAAGGCCCATGCAGGCAAACCCTTTTCAGCTCACCTTCCTGAAAGAAGCCAGAATGATGGACGGGGCTAACCTTGCACAGGCTCAGCTGTGTGACCTCAGCTGTCACTGCGAACATGTTCCATTAGATTCTCGGGAATATTCGTTGAAAAAGATCCCAAGTTTGTAATTCAAGATTTACTTATATATTTCATGTATGCGCGTATACTGTTGCTGTCTTCAGACACACCAGAAGAGGTCATCGGATCCCTATTACAGATGGTTGTGAGCCACCATGTGGTTGCTGGGAATTGAACTCAGGATCTTTGGAAGAGCAGCCAGTGCTCTTAACCACTGAGCCATCTCTCCAGCCCCCAAGATTGCAATTCGAACAAGCATGGATATACAGAATATTCCCACGGGCTATACAGTCTAGGTCCCTGGGCCATTTTCAGCTCCCTGACTGCATGCCGACCCTCTAGAGCTTAGACTCCAGTCCCCAGAAACAAGACACGCTCCAGCCAATGGTGGATGACAGGCTGTGGGATGGGGGCACAACTAAGAATCATCCACAAGATGTAAGGATGCACCTTAGCCCCCAGGGGACTCCTAACTCCATAAGGCTCATTCTGGGGACATCCAAACACCACCTGGGTTATGTCCTTGACAGGTTGGTCCTGCCATTTTGGGTTCTCAGTCTCTCAGAACTTAGTCTTACAGACACCCTCATCTCAGGAGACTGAGCTGATACAGGATGATAGAGGCTCTGGGAAGCTCTGCAGTATATACACATGCAAGCACCAAGCTATTTTGAATCTATGCAGTAATGTAATATACCAGCCTTTGCTTAGGAAAAGGCCACACGAGGCACTGGACAGTCAAGACAGGTTCTATGCATACAACCAGACAACTAGAATATGAGTCTTCCCTGAGACAGGGGATCCAGGGCTGGCACAAGGAGCCTCTGTACTCCTAATTCCTAGAATTCTTGGCACTTAGAACACCCGTTAGGGGTTGCCTAAGGCCTTCATGAAGGAAAAGAGGGTGGATAAGGAAATAAAGTAGGTTTGTTTTTCCCCATTTCACAGATGACAAAGCAGCAGCTTAGATGGTACTAGTGACCAGTCAGGGGCCAGGGCAGCAGCAAGGGGTTGAAGCCAGCACTGCATCTGTACTCCAATGTGAGAGCAGCCAACAGTGGGAAGAGAACCCGTCAATGTGGGCTAGCCTGAGACTGGACCAATGACCTTTGATGTGACAGTATCTGGGGGCCCCCATCTCCCACCTTACCAGCAGCTGAGCTGGGGCAGCTCAGGAAGGAGGAGGGGCCTACCTTTGCACACAGGGCTTCCTGAAGACCAGTCAACGGTGCTCCCATTCCAGGCACAAGTGAGGAGGCCAGACCCCACCATCTGGTGGCCAGAGGGGCAGTGGAATATGAGCACAGTCCCCAGAGACGTGCCATCTCCACGGACGACTTGCAAGGTGCCTTGAGGTGGGGGATGGAGCTGAGCACAGGTGCCTGGACAGAGAAGAGGCTGTGAGGCTGGGGTGTGGTCAGCAGAGGGCACAGCCACCCCCACCCCCCCATCCCCAGGAAGCCCACCAGAGGTGGGCACTGACCAGCTCTACATGGTCTGTAAATGTATACGGTCTGAGGATTGTGTTAAAACAGTAGATGGCAATATACAAAGATTAGCTAAGCATCGTTCCAAAGGCAGCAGAGAGGGAGCAAGGACAGAGTGGGGGGGGGGGAAGGGAGGGAGAAAGAGAGAAACTTGAAAATTGATCATTTGTTACCTCTTAATAACTAAAAGATAAACACTAACTCAGATGGACAAAATTAGGAAAAAATTAGGTATCTAGAAAGTAAACAAACCTCCAATCTCTTTGATTTGCAAAGAGATCTTACCAATGTGAGTTAAACATATCATTTAAAGTAATTTTTAAATTGAGCTCATGTGTAAGCAAGGAATACAAGAGACACAACAGCCAGTAGCCAGGAAAACATGCTTACCACACAGCAAACCAAGAGACCCGAATGACAGCTGATCTTTCCCTTAGCAAGCTGGCTAAGAGCTTTATTTCTTAAATAAAGAGTATGTGTATGTGTGCCTGTGGGTGTGCTTGGGTGCAGGTGCTCTCAGAGGCCAGAAGGGGCTGATTCCCTAGAGCTAGGTTATAGGCTGTAGTGAACCACCTGAAGGATTCTGGGAAACAAGCGCAGGTTCTCTACTAAGAGTAGCAAGTGCTCTTTTGTTGTTGGCACTCACAGAAACCAGCAGCACCTGCCTCCCAAGCACTGGGATTGAAAGTGTGACCCGCCTGCAAGTGCTGTTAACCCTGGAGTCACCTCTCCAGCCCCAAGGTGGCTGAGATTAAAAGAAAAAATTGAGATGGGGGTATTCCTCTGTGGTACAGCACTGGCCTAACATGTACTAAGGCTCTGGGTTCCATCCTAACACGGTACAACTTCTGATAATGATGAAAGCCAGTATCCCTTGGGGTAGAAAAGTGACTCCCCAGGTTGTGGTGATGGCTAAGCCTTCTTGGATAAAGTTCGGTGAGTGTGAGGGCTACTCAGAGCACACCACGATGCCATTACCTCCATCCCTGTAACAGAGCCTGGTAGAACGGCAAGAATCTGGAAAACACATCTCCAGCAAGAAGCAGAGATTCACCCATCAAGGTACCTCACCCCACCTCCCCAAAAAAGTGCTAATGCACAACCCCAAATTATAGCAAAATACTAGGAAGCAGGGACAGCAATGTTGTCCTTAAACAGAGATGAGATGCAGAAGGGCCAGGGAAATGCTGGCTCAGTCAGTAAAATGCTTGTTATGAAAGCATGAAGACCTGCAACCTTAGTGACTCACTAGCTGTGGGTCACTAGCTGACAGCCATATTTTGAAGTCTGTTTTTTTTTTTGAGACGGGGTTTCTCTGTGGAGCCCTGGCTGTCCTGGAACTCACTCTGTAGACCAGGCTGGCCTCGAACTCCCAAGTGCTGGGTCTAAAGGCATGTGCCACACCACCTCTGGCCATAACTTGGACTCTTGATTGCAGAGTCTCATCTCTCTTCATGGAGCAACAGCTCTGTCTCCATAAACATCAGGGTCGGACAGAGGAAGGAAGCTGACCTTACAAATCAATCAGACTCCACATTCCCCCTTGCCTTTGCAGTATTCTGGACTATGGGAATACACTATTCCCCCAGCCAGGGAAGTGGATGGGACTTTAGAGCTGTGGTAGACATGGCTAGGCAGACATGGGCCAGCCTTGGGGCTCTTCCCCAGGATGCCAGGCAGCCAACACTTCCCAGTCCTCAATTTAGAGTGACAACTTCTGCATTCTTGTACAGCTGAGCTAGCAGAGCGGAGGCTCACCCTCACCACCTGCAACCAGTCTGGTAGCAGATAGACAGGGAAGAGGCAGGGGCAGCAACACCCACCTCTGTCAACTGCACAGCGCTTTACTATACTAGCATATCATCACAAAGGGTCCTCCTGGCTGGTATGTATGGCCAGCAGCACAAGTATGTGCCACATAGAATGGCTGTGACAGACTGAAGCCTCTGTGCACCCAGGTTGGGCCAGCCTAGGCTGTAGATCCAGAGAACCTAGACTGACAGTTGCCCTTATCACCTGGGGACTTCTTACCCTGAGCTTGTCTCATCTCCTGCAAATGGAACTCCAGGCAGCGTTTCGAGAGGACTGGATGAAAGGCCTGTGGCTCAGCAAGGAAACCACCGTCGTCCACTTCCCCTAAATACATCCTAGCAGCAGGGCGGGTGGGGCACCAAGACGTCCCCACTCGGTTCATGCTATGTCTGTCAACAGCCACATCCGGTACTTTGGGGAGGGCTCTGCTGGAGGGGTGCTTTATCCTCAGCTAGAGACTGTAAGGCCTTGGTACACCTCACAGGCAGCCAGTCACGAATCTTAAAAGGCAGATTTCCTGCCCTGTTATTGGGCCTCCTAACTGTGGGGGGATGAAGGATGAAGCCACTGACAATCTCCAAGGAAAGAGGACCAGCCAGCCCTGCTACCTGGGTGTCAGAAGCCCAGGAGCTTTTGCTAAAGAGCTAAATAAAAGCATTGATTACTTCTAGTGCAAGCCCAACAGAGGGGTGGCAGCTCCTGGGCAGATATGGAAGTTGTCAGGGTAGAAAGCACGGCCTGGTTAGGTAGACTGGGAGAGACTTGGGACCAAGGGGCTTCAATTGCCATCCCAGTCACAAACATGACATTTCTAGCCAGCTCTCTAGAAGACTCACAGGGTATAGAGCCCCAGCTGCCAGACCAACTAGTGTTCTTCCATTACAAGGACAGAGGTGGACAATGGAAGCGAGTCCTTCCTCCTTGTGTTACTCAAGGGGACTTCTGGCCAGGGAGGCCCAACTTCCTTTAACCAGAGCTGAAGGAAGTACAGAGAGAGTGGCCCTGGCTGGGAGTGGCTTGGTCTTTCCAGCCCAAGCCCCCCAGACTCCCCTACCCTTGCCCCATATGAGAGCGGAGATAAACACATGGGCCCCTGATCGGATCCAGCAGCAAGTTTCAACCCACATTTCACATTGACCTCAGACTTCCCCATCTGCAAAATGGGTATTCTGCCTTACTGGGTCACAGGGAGGGTGGGGCTGTGTGGTAGAGATACAGAGGCAAGGCTGATTCACAGAATTACTGCCTTGGTAGACCTTGAACCAGTGTCTCATGTCCTCTAGACTACTTTGAATCAACTCCTAATCCTCCTGTCTCCACCTTCTCAGCGAGCAGATTACTGTGTGCCACCACAGTAGGTCTATACCATACCAGGGATTGGAATCTAGGGTGATGCATGCCAGGCAAGTACTCCACCAACTGAACTACGTCCTTCAGGTAGGGCTTTGAGCAGTATCTCAAATACTCCAGGCCAGGCTGGCACTACTTTACATATGCACATGCATGCATACACACACACACACACATTCACACACACACACACACACACACACACACACACACACACACTCACACTCACAGTCTCTCTCTCTCCTCCAAGTTCACAGCACAAGGAACCTCCATCCCCAGACCCCATCCGTGTCTATCCCTGGGCCTGCAAGGCCAGTAAATTCTACTCTGGGATCTTCTAGAGGAGGACGCTTGAGGTCCATAGTCCTGGTCAAGGCAAACATTACGGTGGGCCCCCAGGCTTCCTCAGCCTCAGATGGCCTGTTAATAAGTGTACCAAAAGCACTGGACAGGCAGAGCCATGCTGTCCAAGTCTATGACGCCTGCAACCCCTGGGTGTACTGGAGCAGATACTCAGGAGGGTGAAGCAACATAGTGAGTTTGAGGCCAACATGAGCCACACAAGGAGACCTCTTCAAGGCACACAACTTTAAACCCAGCACCCGGGAGGCAGAGGCAGGTGGATCTCTGAGTTAGAGGCTAGCCTGGTCTACAGAGTGAGTTACAGGACAGCTAGGACCTCACAGAGAAGCCCTGTTTCAAAAAATAAAAGAACCAACAAACAGGTACTTCTCAGAGAGAACCCCCTCCCCAACTCGAGCTACAGACCCACAGCTATCCTCCTGGGCACCTCATAGACTCTCCCTACGCCTGGCATCTAAGAATCAAGCCCCATCTGCCCCTCCACTGCTGAGAACGTCCCTCCAGACCCAGCAGGCACACTCTACTTCCTGAGCTAGAAGACACCCCAGGTTCCCAGGAAGGCACTCGGCTAAGCTAACAGCAAGTGGCATTGAACCCTCTCTGTGCACTGCCTCTGGACACTGGACACTGCATATCTCTCAGTCCTTTGCTGTGTCCAGCATCTCCACCCTCTGGTACAAATATTACTTTGGTAACCCTGGGAACCAATGTTTGTTTGTTTGTTTGTTTGTTTGTTTTTGTGGAAGTAAATCTTCAAGAGAGTGAAAGCAACAGAAAAAGAAAATCGAATGGGATTAATGCTCACAGGAAAATTGCACACCATCCAGCCTGGTCCTCCAGGCTTAGGGGATGAAACGAAGGACAGACGGACACAGCAAGGCCACCTGCCCAGCCCATGAGGGTCTGTAGCCTGTCTCACCTGACATCTCAACCCAGTCCACCTGCAGTAAGAAGCTCTGTTCCCAGACCCTTCACCCTGAGGTGCATTTCGATAGATCTGGGAGGGGCACCATCCTCCTCCCCCAGTTCTTGAGGCCAGCTGGATGCCTTGGGAAAGAGTCTTGTTTGTTAATCTTTTATCTGGAACCTTGGACCACAGGCAGGGACAGCATCTTCTGTCCTTTCTGAGGCCCAAGGGCCCCTCACCCTGACCTTTTAAATATGTTCCCTTTTACGCTTGCAGAGGTTGTATGGGTTCAGAGAAAGGGAAGGCAGGCCTGTGGGCGGAACCTTACTGGGACTTTGGTAGCCAGGCTGGTGTTCTCACCTGCCAGTGGGTCCTTACATAATTTTTGCTCTGGGTCTGCATCTCTCCAAATGTGAATCACGGGGAGCTGGGGGCGGGGCGGGGCGGGGCGGGGGGGGGAGGAGATGGGATTCAAACTTCTTAAAGATGACTGAGTTATTTGTACACAGACCCTCTAACCGCAGGACCCCTGGACACCAGCAGCGAGGACAACATGTAATCCTAACTGAGTATGTAAGGCCCGTAGCCTGGCTTTGTGCCCTCAGGGAAGTCATCTGTTCTCTTTGAGCCCATCTTCCTATGCCCCGAAACCATGGGCCATCTAGGCTGGGCTCCAGACTGTGTGTTCTCTTTCCGTGGCAGAACAGAGGCTACTCCAGCCAAGGCAAATGTATCTCCGAATCTTCTGGGGGTGCATAAGGCAAGGGGAGAGGAGCGCCATGCTGATTCACACTGGCTAGCACTGGGCCTCAGTTGCTCTTACGTAGTAATGGGCATAGCAGGCTGCAGGGATGAAGCTGAGAACACCCTTCAAAAGGGCCACCTGCACTTATCCACTGAGCCTCTCTTCTTGTACTTTTCAAGGTCCTTTCTGGGGTTAGCAGGAGGTGGCCTCCAGCCACTGGAACCCTGTGTTCCTGGAAAACCTCCCAGACTAAGGAGTTCAGGAGCTGCCCTGGGAGCAGAGCCAAACCCTCTATCCAGTCTAGATAGGAGACCCAGGCTGAGTGAGGGGTGGGGGAAAAGATGACAACACACTTAGTCCTGCCTGGAGTCCTACCCACAGGAGAACACAGACCTCCAGAACACCTCTGGCCTGCTCAGTAATGGGCCCCTTCTACAGACTGTGGGAACCACACATCCCCATTTTTTTTTATCTCTCAATTATCTTCTGACAACACCAAACTATCTCCACATAGCTTCAGGCCTTCTTTTCCCTTCCCTTCCTGGCCTGTTAAACAAACAAGAAGGCCATAGGCTAAGGAAGCCCCACAGACTCTTCTAATCAAGAGGCTCTCCTATACTCTGGGAATCCTGTCCACAGCCTGGGGGCAGGAATACCACACTCACCTAGCATCTCCTAAGGGAACTGAGACACTGGGGTAGGGACTCATCCCTAATAAGAGCTACAACAAGGAGCCTGGGACATGCTTAGAAGCTGGGTGCCAAGGACACTGTGAGGATATGGATTTCTCCTGATGCCAGGTAGGGCAAGGGACAACTGAGACACTGGACTCTCAGACTTTCTCCAGAGATTCCTCTGCAAATAGCCTTTTGTTTGCAAATTCAGCAGGGCCCCAAGGCCACCCCATGGGATAACCTTAGGCAAGGCCATCCACTTCTAGCTGGTGACACCTCCAGACTACTATGTAGAAGGTACTCACAATCATGTTTCCCCTTTCCCCCAGCAGTACCAGGCCCAGAGTTAGCCTCTTCTAACACAAAGACGCTCCTGTGGAGTAAAAATTAGAAAGCCAAAACTAGCCACACCTGTGGGACCAACAATGGGCTGGCACGATGGGATGGTATCAAATGAATCAAACCCACTAAAGGTTTCTCAACCTGGGGGTCAGCCGACCCTTTCACAGGGATTTCCTAAGACCGTTAGAAAACAGTTATTTGCAATAGGGTTCATAACTAGCAGGATTACAGTTCTGAAGCAGCAATGGAAATAAATTTATGGTTGGGGGTTACCACAGCACGAGGAACCGTATTAAAGGGTCGCAGCATTATGAAGGTTGAGAAGCACTGCGCTAGGGTGAGGGCAATGTGCCTCCAGATCTCAGCTTCCTCCTGTGCAATGCAGCTGAGCCCTCCACAGAGGCAGGAAACCTCCTGGATGCGCAGGACTGAGCTCTTGGGAGGAATGCGGTTTTGGTGGTGTTTCTAAGAGTTAGCAAAGCTGACATCTGCATCGCTTCTCGCCCTTTTGGCTAAGATCAAGTGTAGAACCCTCTTCGGCACACTTAACAACCATTTTCCCTCCTCCTGGAGACCTCTGACCTTTGATAGCCTAGCCGCAACCCGGGTCCTGGTTGCTGGATAACCTCTCATCTCCTCTATCACAGGCTCACTTTCCCTTTTGTAAAGTGTGGCTGGAGTAATCAACAAAGATAACAACAACTCTCGGCAACCCAGAAGACACTTCGATGACTCCCTCCAACCCCGGGCCGCACACCCCGCCAGGTGAAGCCGGCTCCGACTTCCGCAAGCACCTGGGACTGCGCGGGGCGACCGTCGCCGAATCCGTGCAAACGCTAAGAGGTGCCCGCCGCCTGGTTTCGGGCCGCTTGCCGCCCCGTTTCGACTCAGTTGGGGTCGCCCGCTGGATCGGCGGGAAGTCAAGAAGAAAGTTCGTTCTCTAGAAGGCCCTGGCAGTGCGATGCACGCCCCCTTCCTGGACAGGGTCCCCAGCACAGCAGCCCCTCGCCCCTCTACTTCTCCGTCGGTGAAAAGGGCACTGAGACCTGCGGCCCCAGCCCTCACCTGTCTGGTTCACTGGGACAGGCGTTGTGTTCCCAGCACGCCACCGCGGCCTCGCTCGCCCCCGAAGGGTCGCAGACGTTCGGCGCATCCTGAGCGCTCAGCAGTATTCTGTGGAGCCTGCGGAGGTGAGGGGCGGGACTTAATTGAGGGGCGGGTCGTTCGAAGGCGTGGCTGTCTCTAGCCACACCCAGGGCTCACCCTCCAAGACGCTAGTGTTGAACTTTAGTCCGGTCCCGCCTACCCCTTGCAGTGGGTGGCAGAAGTGGGAACTGGACACCTGGAGGGGCAGAGAATGGGGAGTCTCCAGGCTGATCGCACCGAAGTCAGCCCTTGAGCTAGAGCCGTCTGTCTGCACACCTTTCCTCTCCCGACTCACCTCTGGACTCTAGGGCTAGGCAGGTGACCTTGGAGAGTGACAACCTCCGCATTCTCTTCTGGAGTCAGGGTTGGTTGCACCCCCTAATGTCTCCTTTTCACTTGAACTTGCGAGTCACGCGTGATGTGACTTTCTTTATTGTCCTAAAGTTGAAATCAAGCTTATGTCCGGTTCTGCCGCATGGTTGAAAGGCAGGTCCATCCACAGACCCCACTGTGATACCTACCAACCCCTCTCCTGCCCCACCTCCACCATACTCTGAGATATCAGAATTCCTGGCCACATAGCCAGAGATCCCTGTCTGTCAGTGGAGATCAGCTACCTGGAGGCTCAGGGATGGGACTTAGAGGGATCTAAAGTGTCCCTGATTTGTGGGTAGAAGCTGTGAAGGACAGGGAAGGGGGGAGGCACCTACCACCATCCTGTGGCTCAGCACCGCCCCTCCTCCTCCCCTTCCCCTTGGTGTTCAGCAGCGCTGACTGACAGGTTATTTAGGGTGGGGATGTTTCCTAGGCTTACAGAACAAAGCACTACAGATAGAACTCCACAGAACAACGGATCCACGTTATCTCATCATACAGGAGGTGGGGCCAGAGCTCTTCAAAGTCTCCAGGGAGCATCCTTTTTTTCTTTAGATTTATTTTACTTTTATGCATGAACGGTTGGCCTGCATGTACTGCACCTTCTGCTTGCCAGTGGTTGGCTGTGTATCACCATGTGGGTGCTGGGAACCAAACTCAGATCACATTGCAAGAACAGCAGGTGCTCCTAACTGCTGAGCTATCCTTTCAGCTCTTGTTTTCTTGGTTCTTTAGTCTCTACTCAATAGAAAAAAAAATGAAAATTTCACCCCCAAAACCTTTCACAATGACTCAAGCCCTAACATTCCATTGTTGATGGGTAAAAGGTTCAGATAAGAGCTGGTGGTGGCACACGCCTTTAATCCCAGCACTTGGGAGGCAGAGGCAGGCAGATTTCTGAGTTTGAGGCCAGCCTGGTCTACAAAGTGAGTGCTAGGACAGCCAGGACTACAGAGAAACCCTGTATTGGATTAACTTCCTGATGGTAGGTTAGAGGGGAGGAGAGGAGTTGGTTATATGCCTGGGTTCTGACCACTTTGCAGTCCTACCATCCAGGGTGAGTCAGCTCAACAACAACTAGCACCCACCTCAGGTTCAGAAATGATGGCTTGGGAACCCTTTGAGGGTGTGTGTGTGTGTGTGTGTGTGTGTGTGTGTGTGCTGGGGGCGGGGGTGACTACTGAGCACCCAACACCTGCCAGGCCAGTTCAAGAGCCAAGGATACAACAGGGCACAGGGAAGACTGTCTGTCAGGAAGCTGACTCCTCCCCCTCACGCCTGACTGCCACTGGGCAGTGAGGTTACAGGCATTCTTTATTCTGGACTTTCTACTCTCATTCCTGTATTTTCTGACTTTGCTACAATGAGTAAGTGTATTGTCTAATCAGAAAGCAGAAAATAGGGCCAGCAAGATGGCCCGGGGGTAAAGGTGCTTGCTCTGTAGGCCTGGCAACCTGTATGTGGAAAGAGAGAACCACGGAGTAATCTTCTGCCTTCACACACACACACACACGCACACGCACACGCACATGCACAGGCACACTCGCGTGAGAGTGCTAAATTAAAATCTTAAAACCAGGAAACAAATATGTGAGGAGGAAGAAGAGAAGGAGGAAGAGGAGGAGGAGGAAGAGGAGGAGGAGAAGGAGGAGGAGGAAGAGGAGAAGGAGGAGGAGAAGAAGGAGGAGGAGGAGGAGGGAAGAAGTGAGAAAGTCTGTAGAGAAAGCAGAAGGCAGCCGCAGACCCTGGGAAAGCTGGTGTTACTGGCAGTTGTGAGCTGTCTGATGTGCATGGTGGGAACCAGACTCTGGGTGTCTGCAAGTGAGCAGCAAGTGCACTTAATTGCTGACCCACCTCTCCAGTTCTCCATAACAGATATTTCTCAAAGCGTCGTACTCATAAACAATCTCAAACATCCCCAAAGCCACTGTGCTCTGTACTTGTCAGAGAAGATGTAGGCTAGTTGATCATGGTGATCTGTGCCTGTGACTAACACTTGGGAGGTGGAGCCAAGAGCATCAGAAGTTCTATCTAGACCAGCCTGTACTGGAGACCTTGTCTCAAAAACCAAAACCAACACTAAAGCCAGAAACAAAACAAAACAAAAACTGGGAGGGAAGGAAGCAAGCAAGCTATGAGATGGCACTCATTCTACAGACAGGGAAAGCAAGGCTGAGAGAGGGGTCTGTCTGGTCCAAGGTCACTTGACTGTAAGGATTAGCCTCATTATAGCGACCTGAAGAGTTTCCGCCTAAGCACAGCTTTCCAGAGGCAGCCTTGGGTTTTCATTCGCTGGAGGCTGCTCCCAGATAAGCTGGGAGGTAAGAAGGTGACCTGGTAGCTCAAGGGTCACCAGAGGCTTAATACTCAGGGGCCTGTTAAGCTTCTTTGATACCTAGCACCCACGTACTGAGAAGGGCTGGCCTCTAGGGCCTGGTTGTCTCCAGACAAGCATGACGGTCCTGCCCTCCCTCCCCCATGATGCCCTCACACATGCTAGACCCACAGCAGCTGCTTAGTTCTTAGCAACTGTGGGGTTCCTGTGTTTTAATTCTGACTCTCTCTGGGCTGGGCCTGGCTTTTTGGGGCCCTGGGTAAGGCTCCACTCCTTTGGGGGCTCCTGTCTCTTTCTCCAAGTCTCAGTGAAACGGATAGTTTGTGGCTAGCCAACTTAGTGTAAGGATTCTTTTTTGTTTTCTTTGTTGTGGACCAGTGAGTTTCATAACAGGAGCATAGGCAAAGGACTACTAATAGTAACACCACAGAAGACAATGTATCCCAGTGAAGGGAGGGGCCTATAAGTCCCTCCCCTAGAAGGGGAGGGATTTTTGACTCCTCCAGGCTAGGGCCTGTGGGGGAAAGTGTACCACTATCCTCTAAGTAGTGAGGCTCTGCCTCCTGAAAGTTGCTTAAAGATTTCCCACTGTACTGAGGCCTGAAGCACAGGTGAGTGTCAGCCCTGAACAACACAGTTCATTTCAGATCCTCCGAAATAACGTTTTACTCTTCCTACATTAATTATCTTGGGTGTTTGGAGAGGTGATTTGCTCCAAAGCAAATCTGATTCCCATTAGCAAATTCTATTAGGAACTTAAAATATAATCCCCTGTGGCTTGATGCTCTGCCTCCTGAGCCCACACTAAGACTCTGCTCATTGGAGCCTTGGGAGCAGCCATGAGCCTGCTTTCTCCAGCTTGTCTTGTAGCCCTCCAAGGTCTGGATCTTTCACTTCACCCATCTATGCCTTCCAGTCCACACTATCCATGTTTCTCCTGGTGTGATGATCTCAGAAAACCTGTAAGTGTCCTGAGTAGCTCGTGGGTACCATCTGGCAAGAGCTTCCACCCCCAGGTATTTCTGGATCCCCTCTCTGTTTTCAGATCTGAGATGAACCATTACCCATGGACCACATCCCAATTTATTCAATAAATAATGCCCAGCAACACTTTAAACATTGTGGGGTTTTTTTTTCCTCTTTACTTTGTTTCTTTCCTCACACCCCCAAGGGTTTTTCTCTGTACTTTGTTTCTTTCCTCACACCCCCAAGGGTTTTTCTCTGTAGCCCTGGTTGTCCTGAACACACTCTGTAGACTAGGCTGGCCTCAAACTCACTGAGATCCACCTGCCTCTGTCTCCTGCCTGCTGGGATTAAAGTGAGGAGCCAATACTGCCCAGTCAAACACTCTCAACAATACTTTTCCTAATATTAGCAAGCTGGACAGGATACAGTCATGCCCAACCACCCCTTACTTCAAAGCCTCTCTCTTCTCTTGCGTAACAGTTTCTTCTGAGATTGACTCATTTCATCCTTGGAGGGAAGCTCTTCAAGTGGGTAAACAACTCAAAATAGCTTCAGGAAGTCCGTGAAACTGACCAGATTCACTAAGTCCCTCCCTCCCAGAGTAAGCAATGAAAGTTGAGAGTCCTTCTCAAATGAGAGGAAGGTAGCCTGCAAAGGAGACCAGCTACCTGGAAGAAGCAGGCACCAGCAGAGAGGCTTGGAAGAAGTTTAGATCAGTGTTGCTTGAAAAGGACCCTCTCCAACCTATTGAAGCCCCTGCAGTGAGCTCCAGGTTCCCAGCTTTGTGAGCTGTCACCCATGCTGGGGTGGCCTTTGGTGATGCAGCTGACTTTGAGTCATTTCTGCTCCTATAAGTAACCTCTCACCTCAATAAAACTCATTGGTTTACTATGTTGGCCTTTAGTGGTATCTATATTTTTTGGTCTGTCACAGGCTTGCTATCTGGGGTGAGTAGATGTGTGTGTTGTATCTCCCCATGAAGTTTTGCCCCACATCACTGCTCAGTGATTACTACAAGTACCCAGGAGAACCTTGGCCGAATCATCCACGCCCTGCCTGAAGCAAGCTTTCCTTGGGTCATGTCCAACATCACTGCTGATGGGTTCTCCCTTCCACCTACACTGTAAGACACCTCATCCCGGCTTTCCACCACTCTAGAAAAGCCCCTTCGCTGCTATCCGTGCCGTTACATCCCTGCTAGGACGCTGCAGGCGCCGAGCATCTCAGCATTTCTGCTAACGTTCTCTTCAAAGCCAGTGTAGCCAAGAGCTTTCTCTACTTCTCTTTTCTGAGTCACCAGCAAAACCTTAAAATAAATGCCCACATTTCTACCAGGATCACTTTTTAAGCCTTAAAAAAAACTTACACATAATTATTTAAAAGTAGGGGGAAAAAGCACATTTTAAAATTACCCAGACTCAAAGACTCAACTCAACAAGTTTCTATACAGTTAGACCAGCCAATTCTGAAGCTCTGTAGCATTGCACTGGATTTTAGACTTTCAGTATTGAATATTATTTTATATACCTACCTTCCATGAAAGCAAATGTCGTTTCTCTTATCCACAGTAGTCCCTCCTCACCTCTAATGCCTTGCCTTTCTTGTTCTCTTTTCTTCATGTTGTACCGGACCTACATGTACATTTGTTTACATACACTCATATTGGCTAGGTTCTGCGTATGAAGGAGAACACACGTTTTTCTTCTGAAATTGTGTAACCATGGTTAATACATCAGCCCCTTTTCCTGAAAAAAAAATGTGATTTCGTTTTTATTACAGCTGAATAGGATTCCACCGTTTTATAAGTAGTACCTTAACTACTTTCAAACCCAGGATAAATGGCTGAGGTCCCTATTTAACATCTCAAAGTGAACCCTGCTGCCTGGTTCTTCTACATCCCTCAGTCCCTGTTCCTGGGCCCTCCTGGCTGGCATACCATGCCTCTCACCCTAAACTCTCCAGCGCAGGGTCTGGGCTGCTTTCCCCACTAGCTTCTCTTCCCTATATAATCAACCGTTTTGGTTACTTGGTCCTTTCCCTCTATTCTTTTGATACCTTTGGAATGCCTGGCTGCTGGTTCCCCTCTCCCTTCCCCTCCCCACCTCTACATTTGGCCTTGCTCAGTCTGGTCATGACCGCTCTGGACTCTCCCAGATGTGCCTGCCTCTGGCTGTGCTCTCCCATATAGCTACAATAACCTTTTCCCTCCACCATATCTAGGAGCAGTCATGTCCTTGCTATCCTTTTTATTTCTTCTTTTCATTCATTAACAGATTATCATTATATGTCAATCTTTTGATGGACAGCCAGGTTGATTCCAACTGTTTGCAATACACATGAGGTGCAAATATCCCTATGATAAGGTATGGAGTTTCCTGGGTATATGCTCAGGAGTGGAATCGCTGGATTTTATGCTAGTTCACTTTTTAATGTTTTGAGAAATCTCCAAACTGATTAACACCATAGATGTACTAATTAGCACCTTATCAGCAGTGAATAAAAATTAATTTCTCTCCAAATCCTCTCCAACATTTGTGTCAGATTTATTGATGATGACCATTCTAGTTAGTGTGAGGAGGTATCTCGGAGTAGTTAATTTTCCTGATGGCTTAGGGATATTGAACACTCTCAAAAGTAATTTTGGCAATTTGTATGAGTCTTAATCCATTTAGTGTTACTATAACAGAATAACACAAGCCAGGTAATTTATAAACAGTGATGACATTCTCATGGTTCCGGAGCTAGAACATACTTAGATGCTTGGGTCTGACAGGGACCTTCTGCTTGCTTTGAAAAGTAGTTAAGAAATCACACAGCAGAAGGGGAGGGGCTTACTTCAACTCTGCCTCCTGAATAGTAGAATTTAAGGTATCACCTCGACACTGTTAACACTGTCATTAAGTCTCTAACATGTTGTTCTGTCATGGTGACAAAATACCCTGACCAGGGCAACTTATAAAAGGAAGCGTCTCCTTGGGCTTGTAGTTGAGTCCATGATGGTGGTGCAAAGGCAGAAGTGGCAGCAGCAACTGAGCGCTCACATCTTGATCCACGAGCTGGAGAGGGACAATGGGAATAGGAATGTCTTTAGAAATCTCAAAGTGACACACTTCCAGCAGCAAGGCTACATACACACCACCTCTTGGCCTGAGGAGTGGCACTATTAGGAGGTGTTGCCTTGTTGGAAGAAGTGTGTCATCGTGGGGCTGGACTTTGAGAGAGCTTCCTCCTCGCTGCCTCAGGATGCCAGTATTCTCCTGTTTGCTTTTGGAACAATAAGTGGAACTCTCAGCTTCTTCTCCATGGCCACATCTACCTGGATGCTGCCATGCTTCCCACACGGTGATAATGGACTGAACCTCTGAACCTGTAAGCCAGCCCCAGTTAAATGTTGTCCTTTATAGCAATTGCTTTGGTTTCTGTGTCTCTTCACAGCAATGGAAACCCTAACTAAGGCGCTTCTTAATCCTCCACAAACAGCCACCAACTGGGGACTAAATATTCACATACCAGAGACTTATGCAGAACTTGTAGATCAAGCCACATTAAAGCCGTGCGTAGCTCTAGGATTCTCTAAGGCGCTAGTATTAGTGCATTTTGCTTTGCTCTAAAGAAGCACACAAATTGTCAGGCGGTGGTGGCGCATGCCTTTAATCCCAGCATTTGTGAGGCAGAGGCAGGTAGATTTCTGAGTTCGAAGCCAGCCTGGTCTACAGAGTGAGTTCCAGGACAGCCAGGGCTATACAGAGAAACCCTGTCTCAAAAAAACAAAACAAAACAAAACAAAAAAAAAGAACCTTCAATAAGTGAGCTTTTGGGGCAGTTAATGATTTCCGCATTATAGCATCCCTCAAAACTCTCCTAGCCTCCAACGATATCCAACTCCCAAGCTACCTGCACACTCTCCAGCACCTGTGACAGCAACCCCCCCCAATCTCTCCTCCTTCCCCACCCCGACATTTGTACCTATCACACAATCAGCAGCAGCCTTTTGTAACCCTTCTGTGCAGGGTACCAAACTTGACAGCCTAGGCTCACACGTGCTTACTCTATGCACTTAGAACAGTGGTTCTCAACCTTCCTAACGCTGTGACCCTCATGCGGTGCCTCACGCTGTCGTTACCCCAATCGCAAAGTTATGTTGCTGCTACCTCATAGGTGGGAACCGTAATGTAAACATCTGTGCTTTATGATGGTCTTAGGTGACCCCTCCGATCGAGTCGTTTGACTTGCAAAGGCGTCGTGACCGATAGGTTGAGAACTGCCAGCTTAGCGCTACCTGTCTAAAACAGAGGTTTCTGCTTGGTCACACTCTGAAAACTTTGGGGAATGGTTCTACCTGGGTCTCCCCAGTTTCTGTTGATTCTGAGAACCCTCAATAGTCCTTGGCTTGTGGTTTATGCAGCAAGCACTGTGCTACAGTCCAGCCTCTCATGCATGCCTGTCTCAGGCTCATACAGTGGGACCTGCATCTCTCGAGGTATCCTTCCTCAGTTCCTCCTTTAGACCTTGAGCCTTTTGCCTCTGACTCTGAGGCCCTGACAGCTATGATGGTCCCTTGTCCCTATCATTGACTAGATAAAGAGTCACCGTTGAGACCACTCTGAATGTGTCTGTGCAGGAGTTTTCAGAACAGGAAAGACCCACCTCAAATGAGAAAAACACCAGCCCAAGGCCTGGGATGCTGAACTCAATGAAAAGAAGAATGTGGCCTGAGCGCCAACATCCATCACGGCTGCCATGACTTCCCTGCTATGACAGGTCACACCCTCAGATCCTGTGTCAAAGCAAACCCTTTCTCTTTTTAAGTTGCCTTAGTCATTCCTTTGTCTCAGAAGGGAAAGAAGACACAAATGGAACTCAAGCCCCTGGCCCTCAGCCCTATGTCATCTTCAGGTGAGCCCAGCTAGTGTTTCAGGAGACTCACCTCAGCAGCCCTGTGAGCCCCAGCAAAGATACAGGTCTCAAATGTTCTTTGTCCTGCTGGTCCTATGAGATATGCTAGGATCTGGGCTCTGTAATAAACTTCGTCTTTTTGCCACTTTGGTCAAAGTATCCCCAAGTGTCCTGGATCTCGATGAAGCCCCTCACAAATCACAGCAATGACCTCATCTGAGGTTCTGGGATGACAGGGATCAGGGGCACCATCAATACTTTACATAATACACCCTGTATCAGCATTTGTCCTCGTTGTCTTGCTTGTCACCTCCCTTGACTGCAGTCCAAATAAATTCCTTGAGCCTGAACCTGTGTTGCAGAGTCTGTTCCAGAGAGCAGCAGGGTCATCCTCTGTGAGAGAGGAAAGACAGACGCTGCTTCCAGTGAGACTCTGCGAAGACACACGTCATGTTGCTCCCTAAGAGGTGGGCTGCTTTGAGATAAAAAAAACTGTCTCCCCTAGAAATGGGTGGGCTTTGCTGCTGTTAGTAGTTTTCTATTGTCCTTTGAAGATAGGACTTCCTTTTCTTCAAAAGGGGCAATGATTAACATCTTTGAGTTTTGATAAAGAAAGGGAAAGCCAGGCTCCCTTTTGGATTGGAGACTCTTGAAGGAAGAGGGTGTAGTATTTGTATGGGTTGTCAGGGCCCTGAAAACTGAGCTTCCTGTAGGGCAGGTATGGCCCTGGCAGGATAGAAAGGGTCTCATATTTCACCAGAGTGCTGTGAGCCTGGTTTGTGAATGCAGGAAATGTGAGCAAGACAAGAGATTCTAACAGACATTGCTGGTCCCTGTCGGCAGCTGCTGTGTGGGACAGGTCAGTTCTTTGTAGAAGGTCTGATCTAATAGGAAATCAATGTTCTGATGTCTCTGCCTGAGGCGAAATCAGAAATCAGCCTCCATGAGAACATCTTCCTTCTGGTTCCAAGAAGGTCTAAACGCTTGGGTGGCTTGCTCCTCTCATGGTCATAGGACCCTCCATCTTGAGTCACATGGCCACTCTGAGCCAATCCCTGGTATTAAAGGAACTGGGTTCTTGCTACTCCTACCCATGTAATGGATGAAGAGTAGAACACCTACTTCTTAGCATACCTTTTTTCCCAGAACTCAGGGGTGCAGCCCCCATTTCTTCTCTGAGATGATCCATGTTCCTGAGACCTGTTCGGACAGTCTCCTGTTGTCCCATGTCACCTGGTGGCACAGTCTCTTGTTGTCCTGCATCTTGCCCCAGCTGGTCAGAGATGGCAGAGTCCAATCCCTAGCCAGCATATCTTGGCTTGGCAAGCAGGGAAATAAAGCACAGAGGGAACAAAGATGGCAGACAAGGTGGGTACCATTCTGAGACATCTGGGGATGCTTCTACCCAAGGCAACATCTGGGTATGTGCTTCCTATAGCCCAGCAGGGAGAAGTGTTTAGGTCCTTTAGCTCCAAAAGCAAACTGATAGGTTTGGAGGTGACCCAGTGTTGCTGTGGGACCATACCATGGGTGGCTAAGAGGTAGGTTTCCTGGGGATTGCAGGAGGGTGTCAGAGCTCCTACCTGAGAGCAGGCACCCAACTCAGACATTCATGGGCTGGGCAGGCTAAAGAGGCTTGGCATTAGTGGTCTGGAATGTGTAGGATGTTGGTGGAGGCTGCTGCTTTCTCAAAGTCTGTCTGCCCTGATCTGGCTGCATCCCACCTGTCTCACCCAGACCTGTAGCTCTGGAATTCTGACACCCAGCAACCAGAGGTGGAGCTCTGGTCTGGGAGAGGGAACCTGTGGTCTGGGTGGGTTCTCTCTCTCTCTCTCTCTCTCTCTCTCTCTCGCTCGCTCTCGCTCTCTCTCTCTCTCCTCACCAGGAATGCTCTACCTATAATGATGGATGACCATGGGAGAAGAGTTGCGGGCTGGCAGCTATCCACTGTTGGAGGACTGTCTGGAAATATTGAGAAGGGTGGACAGGCTTAGACCCCACCCATGGACAGCTGGCCTCACCCATGCCTGTGCGGAACTCTGCAAGGAAGGCAGTTCCAGGTAGCCACTGAAGGATCTAGTCATGGGATCACTGCGCAGGCAGCAACCTCTATGACTCCTGGTTGGGCACAGACTTTTCCTGCCGTACTCCTGAGATCTGCCTAGTACAAAGGTGAGCACCTCTGTTTCCTTGGACACCCAATGCCACCACTAGTTGCTAAAAGGCATCAAGAGAGGTCTTGGAGTAATTGGTGCTTACTGCCAAACTCCAAAGACTATACAGATGGCAGAGAGGGTTGGTGGCCAGCTGTCTCTGAAGCTGTCCTCTCTTCTCTGGGACTGTGGAGATGAAGCCAGTGCTGGGGCACAGTGGGGATGGTGTGCCAGGTGAATCAGTCAGTGAGCTGAGTGCTGACATAGCAGCTGGGTTTTTCCCTGTGTGGGACCCTCCTCTCCCAGGTTTTACCCCATTTCCTACGCACTTGGATGTAGAAGTCTTTTGTGATGTCCTTTACTGTCGTTTTGACAGGATTTGCAGTCACCAAGACAAACGTGCTCACACCTATGAGAGTATTTCCAGAGAGGGTTAATTAGCAGGGAGGGCACCATCTCAGGGCTTGGGGTCCTGGACTGAATAAAAAGGGAAAATGGAGCTGAGCTAGCAGCAGCATTTCTCACCCCCTGCTTCCTGACTGGATACATAGTGACCAGCTGCCTCAAGCTCGTGCTTCCATGCCTTCTTCCCCGGACTCCTGTGAAGGGCCATAACCCCACAAGGTGAACTCCAGCAAAATCTCTTCCATCCACTTTTCTTTTTGTTAGAACAAAGAAAAAAGTAACCAATACAGAAAACTGATACCGGGGAGTAGAGCTATTGCTGGATTAAACCTGACCAGGTGGTTCTTAGACCTTTGGAATGGGGTGGGCGAGAGGAAAGCCCTAGAGTTCTCTGTGAAAATAGAGATTAATGGGCCATGAGAGAAATGGAGGAGGGCCTGGCTCATGAGGTCTCAGAGAGGTAAGGACTCTATGGGCAACCAGGCTACAGGCCATGTGTGTGACATTCTGACAAAGAATTTCATCTTCAACCATGCTTTGTCCATGTCCCAAAAGCCTGAGTGAGGCTGAACTCAAAGGTAATAATAAGCTAACTGGTTTGGTGGAGGATACTTCAAGACAGAATAGCAGTCGGCTCGTGGCTCGGCCACTGTTGGCTCTTCTCAGAGACGGGAGCAGCAAGCTATGAAAAGTGCAGCTCAGTGAGTAAGGGTGTGTAAAGTCCCACGAGGCCTTGCTGGGAAAGCAGCTGTTGTTGTTGTTAAAGACTTAACACCCTTAAAGGGAAACGTCAGATCACCACCAGGACAACAGGCAAGGTACTGGCAACTCAAGATTCCACCTATGAAAGGCTCCCACTTGTAGACTGCAGATCCATTTGAAAGGAGGGAGCCTGGGTGGTAAGTACCACTGAGTTGTAAATACTTCTGAGCTTTCCTGCTGGAAAACAACCATCTAGAGCAGCGTTTCCTCAGCCTGGCACACTTCAGCGGTGACAGAAGAAGGAAGCCAGGCTACATCTGGATCCGGAAGCAGAACTTAGTGCCGGTTTTATAGGCATGCGAGATGCAAGAGTCTCACAGCTTGTGTGGCTTGTACTATAGTCCTAGAAAGCAGCAGAGGCCAGACACCGTGTGATATGGTTGGATTTGAAAAGTCCATTGTGTGGAGCTGTGAGCTTAGAGCCTAGTATTGCACCCCCCCCCCCAGGATATTGGAGATGCCAGAACGGTAAGAGGTGTCTTTGGGAAGTCTGCAGGTATGGAGTGGACCTGAATGAAGACAGGCTATGTGCTTCAGGAAGCAGAAGTGCAGGAGAGGGCCTGCCCGAGGCTCTGGAGCCCAGATGATGCCCCCGAAGCCCAGGTGCTGCATCAAGACTTGGTGTTTATCTGCCTGGGACACACTTTTGCTTTGGTTCAATCTCACTGTGTTGTGCCTCTAATCCTCGGTTTGTGTATGTGCGTGTGCATGTGCATGCATATGTGTGTTCAGATTCATGTAGGTACCTAGAAGAGGGCAAAAGAGGGCGTTAGATCTCTGGAGTTGAAACTACAGGCAACTGTGCGCTCTGTGTCATGGGTGCTGGAAACTGAACTGTGGTCCTTTGTAAGAGCAGTAACTGTTGAGTCTCTGTCCCATGTCCAAATCCTCACCTTTGAAATAGGATCACTTATTCTGTACCATTGGATATTAGAAGTATGTAACTTGTTTTTGTTCTTTTTTTTTCCTTTATTTCACAGGGGCTTACAGTTAAAAGATTGCCTGAGACTCAGCAGAGAGTCTTGCACTTATGTCTTGGCGGAGGGAATTGGATCTGTGAAGGGTTTGCAGATTTTTAGAGATGGACTAAATGCATATTGCTGCATAAAATGAGCATGAGGCTTTCTAAGGTC
Source organism: Mus caroli (assembly GCF_978045245.1). Classification (NCBI taxonomy): domain Eukaryota; kingdom Metazoa; phylum Chordata; class Mammalia; order Rodentia; family Muridae; genus Mus; species Mus caroli. The sequence continues at coordinate 71,842,515 of NW_028227270.1, read as the reverse complement.
AGAATGTTACCATTTAAAAGTGACGTGCTTGAGTGTCAAATTAACAAGGGGTGGACTGAGATGGTTGGTATTGTCAACCTGGTAGGATTCACGATCACAAGAAGACAAAATTCTGGCCATGCCATTAGGGTGTTTCCAGAAAAGTTTAATTGAGAAGAGAAAACCCACCCTGAATGTGAACAGGAGCATCCCATGGCTTAGGGTCCTGGAATGAATAAAACGGAGAAAGTGGGTGGAGAGCCAGCATCCAGCGCTCCTGCTTCCTGACTGTGGACAGAATCCAGCCAGCTCTCCTGCATCCGAGGGTTTCCTCACCATGATGGATCATACCCTCAAGTTGTGAGCCAAATAAACTCGTTCTTCCGTAAGGTGATTTTGTCTAAGACTTTGTCACAGCAACAAGAAGAGTCACTTATGCACCTTTCTGCTCAGGTAGCATCAGAAGCCCCCAAGCTGCAAACTGACTAGTCCGAATCCTGGGACAGAATGGGCAGAGGCACTCCCCAGGGGGAAGGACACACAGAAGCACCTCCTCAGGCTCTGACTCTTCAGAGGACGAGCACTTGGAATCCTTGAAATGCAAGGGCCAGAACCGCTATGAGCAGGAGGAAGAAGCAAAGGTGGCAAGAGGTTGAAGGTTTGTGCCTGTCCAGTGTGTCTACCACATAGCACACCTAGCCAAGCAAAGCCCCTCCTTTGTTCCTTGTGTCACCTGGGCCACCCTCAACACTGTCCCATTCAGAACTGAGTGAGGGCTTCACTTGAGTAGGAGTTAGAAGTCCCCCAATGCATTCCTCCCACTGTGGAATCATTCCACTTGTTTTGCTCAGTTTCTTCAGGGTGAAGAAGGACCACTCGCTCAGATGGTCCTGAGGTGGATCACACCTAGTCCAGGGGGCTCTCGTACAGAATCAGCTGTGTTCTGGTGTTCTGACACCTTACCTGCACCCAATCCACCTTATTTCACCTTACTTGTATCTTATCCACCTCACCCCTTCCCCTTCCACCTCACCCCTGATCCATCCACTTCACCCCTTCCTGGTCCACCTCACCCCTGCCTCATCCACCTCTCCCCTGCCCCATCCACTTCATGCCTGCCCCATTCACCTCACTGACCTCACCCTTCCCCCATCCACCTAGCCCCTGCCACATTCAACTCACCCCTACTCTGTCCACCTCGCCTCTGCTCCAAACCACTTTAATTCTACCCCATCATCCTTCCTTACCAGGACTCCCAACCCAGGCCCCCATTTCACTTGAGGCCCCACCTCATCTGTGTGTCCCAATGTCACCTATAACTAGCACCCATTTCTGGCTCTACACCTCCTCACCCCACCATGTAATTGCCCCTTATATCTGCCAGTTGTCCCCACAACAGAGCTGTGCTGATGCTAGAGAGCAAGGATCAGAACTCCATCACTGGTCTCTAAATTTCCTACTCCTTGCAAGGCAAACAGCCTCCTGAGCCCCATGACCTTTGTCACATCCCCACATCTTGAGTGACAGCACTCCCACCTTCCTGTCCAGCTTAGCTGCTCATCCACTACCTACAGTATCAGGGATGCAGAACTGCTCTGTAAGACAAGTGTGTGGTCTGTGCCATCTTGCCACCTTCGTCTACGTTCCTCCACAAGCCACCTGCCTTGAGGGGAGCCCGGTAAAGAGTGGGGTTGGAGGTGCCCAGGCTGCATTCACTTGCAGGCAGCCAGCATTTATTTATGCAGATAAGCATGGCACCTGCCCACAGAGGGACCAGTCTGAAACCTCACAAACCTGCCACACAGGGGTGAGGGTGGACCTCCCCGCAGCCTCTGAGTGTCTTTGTTTGGGAATGGTGGAGTAAGAAGGCCCTTGCTCCCTGCCCTACATGGGCTCAGCAGGAATAGCAGACAAGGAATGCTTCAGGAGAGGGCAATATAGAAGGGAAGCCCAGAGGAGCAGGTCATGGCCCAGGTCACACAGTGGATAGATGGACAATGGCCAGGTCAGGCCACAGACAGCTCTGCCTTTCCCAGAGTGACAGCACACCAGGTTGGGCATGATCACCCCTGGACAGTGCCCTTATGCCTTTGAGGACTGATGTCATCACTCAGTCTGCTTGGGTGACATTTGCTTTGTAGTGGCCGTTCTCCATGCTCTCACCACAATGCTGGCGCTGGAACCAGAAGCCCAACTCTTGTCTAAGGCTTGCTGAGTGATCTTGGACCCATAGCTACTCTTCTCTGGGCCATGTGGTCCATCCTCAGTGGTCACAGGAGTCCTTCATCCCTTCACTCGACTTCTAAGGTCACCCAGAAAAGAACACAGGCCAAATACAGTAGTGGGAAAGACAGTAGGAGACTCTGCTCATGGAGTGTCCGTGTCTGCTGGGGTCTGGGGCTGGGAGGCCCCTGGTCTGTCTCCGGCTGTGCCCCCATGTGCGGCAGTGCCCAGGGCTTTCAGCCAGCACTGCTGCAGCTTTGTGGAGGGGGCGCTCAGCCACCAGGTCTGTGAGCCCTGATGTAGCTTCCAGGCACATCCTGCCTCCAGCCCCTCCTCAGGGTCAGGCATCGTTATATTACAGCCAGAGAGTGGGATGCTATACAGCAGTCGGCCAGCCTGCAGGAAACAGAGAGGGTCAGTTGGGCCTCCAGCTCATGCCAGTGGCCACCCAAGCAGGCCAACATGCCCAGCCTTACACAGGGCAGCCTGCCACTAGAATAAGCTGCCCAACAGGCTCTCTCAGGTAGGTGCTGGGAGAGGCTCTCTTCATTTCAACAAACCTCACCAGGTGTTTTCCCTCTGAACTATGGCTTACCTCAGAAGCCCTGAGCCAGGGTAGGTGAGGCAAAATAACCCTAGGACTCAGCAACAGGAGTTGAGAGAGGAAAAGCAAGGCTCATCAGGGCCCAAATGCATCTATCTGCCTAAGATGTAGGAATGAAGGAAGATGTGAATGGATGACTATGAGTGGGAGGAGGGCCCAACCTCTGTGCCCCTGCCTATGCCTGGTCTCACTCTGGCTGTCTTACACACATTACAGGAACCTGTCTCCCATGAATGGGGTCCAGGGTGGCTCTGGACATTGGGAGAAGTTGAAGGCCAGGTCACATGGCTGGAGGGGATCAAGGAAATGGTCCAGACCTACTATGGGCACTTCAAGCTTGAGGCTCTGCACTATGGTAGCAGAGCCCCTCTCACAGCCCTGGGCATGAACAAGGACAGGGACACTTACCTGGCTGCCTGCCAGCAGGTCTAGCACCTGAGGATCTGATTCAGGGATGGCTGCCCACACTTCACTCCAGGCCGTACCATCGTCTGACAGATTCAGGGTACCGCAGAGCAGGCTGGGCCGAGGATCTACAGAGGGAGGCTTCTGGAGACAGAAAAAATAGGTCAGGGGTAGTCTCACCTGTAGTGATGTCTTTGTCCTCTGCAGAGGCTGGGGCTGGATCAGGGCCCATGCTTGGAAGGAGGTGACTACCACAGAGACATAGTTGAGGCCTGCATACAGGCTAGGGCCAGATTTTTAGGGTTCTAAGGGTTACTGGAGGCCAATATGTTCAAACAGTGCATGTGCTCTCAAGTGGGGTTTGGGGCTGTTCCCTCCCAAGCTAGGACAATGTAAAAGTATCAAGGGGAAGGCATGGTGATATGTGTTTATAATCTCAGCTTTCAGGAAGCTGAGTCAGGAGGATTGCAAATCTCAGGCTACATAGCAAGAATATATGTATATGTATATGTATATGTATATGTATATGTATATGTATATGTATATGTATATGTATATGTATATGTATATGTATATGTATATGTATATGTATATGTGTGTGGATGGATGGATAGATAGATAGATAGATAGATAGATAGATAGATAGATAGATAGATAGATGAAATTGAATAGCAGTTACAGAAATGTGGGTCACAGGGTGAAGGGACCAAGAGCATTACAGTCTTCGCCACACTACCCCACTCACCACATACACATGTACACACACACACTTTCCACATCACACACATGAGCACATCCACACCTCAAATACACATCTTATAGACCCTGCTTCTCTGTCCTTATGTGGCTTAGCGCTATCAATGGAAACAGGAACATTGTTCTGACACATTCTGTTGGAGGTAGTTCCCCCAAGATCCAGTGACCCTCCAAGGCCTTTTGTTATACCCTTAGGGCCCCCTGAATACACCTGAAGATTGAGAGTGCAGGGCAGAGACATGTCAGCAGATGGGGCCAGCAGGGCCTCACCATTGAGGCTACTGTAGCCTCAGTCCTTCACAGCCTTAGGTCCTTGATGTTCCAAGCAGACCTAGCAGCCAGGGTGGCAGGAGCTTTGGCAGTTTCTGACACCCAGCACCTTTGGGAGGGAGATTGACATTAGACTCCCAGGAGACAACAACTACATGCATGCAAGCTGGGCGTGGTGGCACACATCTTTAATCCCAGCACTCAGGAGGCAGAGGCAGGTGGATTTCTGAGTTTGAAGCCAGCCTGGTCTACAAAGTGAGTTCCAGGACAGCCAGAGCTACACAGAGAAACCCTGTCTCGAAAAATCAAAAAGAAGCAAACAAAAAACAAACTACATGCATGCAGTGGAGATAAAGGAGAATGTAGTTTTCCTGCAAAACGGAGGCTTCCTGTTCTTAAACGTCCCACTATTCTATAAAAGGGACTGTGTCCTTTAAGAAGGAAGGCTGGAGAAGCAGTAGTGGTGGAGGGGGAGCTGACCCTGCAGTTTTAACACAGCACACAGACAAACACAGACAGATACACACACACACATATGTACATACACACATACAAGACACACAGACAGACAGACAGACAGACAGACACATATACATACACAGACACACATACATATGCTCACACACATACAGACAGACACACACACACATATAAGACACATACAGACAGACACACACACAGACAAACACACACACATATATACACATATATACATGCACAGACACACACGCGCGCGCGCACACACACACACACAGCTGTCTGCCCTAAGGTGAAGAAGGTCCTCCATGGATCTCAGTGCCTAGATCTGGGGCAGTTTCACCTCCAGTCAGACCCAGAATGGACCAACACAAGTTTCCAGCTGACTCCTAGGTCTAAGTGGTTCCCAGGCGCTGACTAGCCTCTGAGATGTCTTTACACATGCACATGCTCCAAGCATCTTGCCCTGATTCTAGGCCTGTGGACCACCCTGAGACGTCCTCTGCGTCCATCCTGGTCCCAGGAACCAGGGACACCCACCTCTGCATTCTGTTTGAGCTCAGTGGGAGTCTCAGAGCTGGGGCTTGGAGGGACCAGGGGCTCTTCCAGGAAACACTCTCGGCAGACGCGGCTCTGCTTACTGTTCTCTGCCTTGAACTCTGAGCACTTTCTACAGATGACCTGAGAGACAAGAGGGTACCTTTGACCATGCATCCTGAGCAGATGAGAGGGGAAAAATCCTTGTCCTGGGATGCTGGAGGCCCCATCTGAGGGCAGGGAGTGACTTTAGTCTCCTTGAGTGCCCAGGGCCTGCTTGCCTTACCTAGACCGCTCAGAGTTCAAAAGCCCTATGCATAAGAAGAAAAGAGCATAGCCCACTTGCATAAGAAGACCCACAACACTGCCATCAAGAAAAGCACATTAGGCTGCAGCAATGGCTCAGGGATTAAGAGCACCGACTCATCATCATCATCGTCACCATCACCACCATCGTCCATCCACCAAAGATTCATTCTGTTATCCCTCCATTCCCCCCACCCCCTAGCCTGGTGAAATTTTATGAAAATGTAAAATCAGAGAACAACAGTCTTGATATCCTTGGAACAAAGAGCTTCAAGTAGTTCTGTGAGATACATAGCTTCTTTATATCCATCTCCTCCTGCTTCAATCCCTCCCCCAGATGCAACGTTGATATCTATGTCTAAAGATGCCTAAAGCATCAGTTCCTTCTTCAAGAATACTTTAAAGTTCAATGTTAAGCCATGACTCAGTTGCTCATTTTCAGGAGCAAGGACTTTGGGGCTGAGTGAGGTGGAACTGGTACACTTTGGGGACACCAGTCAGTGGTAGCCCCTTATTTCATGATCCCACCAAACCTTCTGCACCACTGAAGCACTCCCACCACAGCCAAGCCCTCCTTCTCCTGCCTCCATGGCCCCTTACACAAGCAGACATCGTCCCCTCGCTATCACAGGACAGAGACCACACCTCACACACTCCCTGCTGGGGCACTGAGGCTCCTGGGCTAATAGTTTTTTTGTTTTTTTTTTCAGCTAGAAGGAATGTTGCCAGCACCAGAGCTGCCCAGAGAGTAACTTTTACTTCAGAGGGACAGTCTCATGTTCCAGGGCATCTGCATCTAGGGGACAGTGCCTTGGTAAATGTGAAATGTCCCCCACAAGTGTCTCTCATATATGAGAACACTTGCTGGCTGGTGCTGTCTTGGAAGATTGTAGAAAGCACTGCTAGAGGAAGTGAGTCCCTCAGGTAAGGCATGATATTTGATAGCCCAGCCCCACTTCCTGTTTTCCTGACTGCAGATTCATCATGACCAGGTACCCTATAGCGCTGAATTGCCATGGCTTTCCTGCCGCAGTGGACTGTGTACCCTCAAACTGTGAGCGAAGATAAAGCCTTCTCCTATTACATTGATTCCTGTCAGGTATGGAGGTCATGGCAATGAGAAAAGTGGCTAATGCTGACAGGATCTAGAGGCAGCCTTGCAGGGAAGACTGCTGTATGGCTCGCAGAGCCCACCAGCTGTGCACAGTACTCTCAAGAAGTGCATTCCACCCTGCACCCTGTGGCCCACTTATGAGGACCTGTGAAGACGCAGTGAATGGCCACCTGGCCCGTAGGATCTACTCCCTCCCTCCTGCCCCATGCTCACCTCTCCACACAGCTTGCAGCGATACCTCCTCTTGGTGATGGAGTTGAAGGTCTCACCACAGCTCTTACACCCGGGCTTCTCTTTGTCACGTCTTGTTTTAGAGGACGACTTTCTGGACTCGATCTATAAGGAGGCAAGTGACCATCATCAGCTTCTGAGAATGAGCACAGGATAGCACCGTGGGATGGATAGCCACGGGTGTGGAGGGTTAGCTAAGGATTCTGCAAGTGGCCATGCATGCCCAGAGCCAGAGTGGATGCTGCAGAGGGGAAGAGGTGGCTGCACCCCCTTCCTATCCCAGTGCATCATGTATCACGCCTGAAGTAAGGTTCCAAGAGGGCAAGACAGCTTGGCCAGTGTGGCCTTATCTGGTGCGTCTGAGAAAAGACCATCGTGAAGTCAAGCTGGAGGGAAGAGAGGTGTGGACAGGAGTCTGCACGGATGGCATATGCTGCCAGAGATTGGGGTGTTCCTGACTGCAGCCCAGAATGATCACGTGGTCCCTAGATCCTGAGTGTCATCCTTCGCCCCCTCACATGCCTATTCTGTGTTGGACACTTGGGAACAGGCACACCACATACATAAACACACATGTGCACCCACATGCCTGAGTGGCAATCCTACAGAAACACCCTAGAGGGCATGTGAGAAAACCAAGGCATCTGAGGCTGTGTTCAACTTTGACCTCTTGCTGTGTCTCCTGCAGCACTGCCTTCTTCTAGTTTGTGAGTCCTTGCTCTGAGGACAAAGGTGGGAGATGGCTTTGACCTCCTTCTGTGATGCACCTTGTCCTCGGGCCCATTGTCAGGGCTTTGTGTGCAGTGGGTGGAGGACTGTCATTCCATACCTGACATGCAAAGCCCTCACTCTCAAGGGCTCTGAGTCTTCCTGCATATGGAGACACACCCCTCACCTAGCCTCAGGGACCCCCAGTCCTATACAAGACTTTCCAATTATACCCTCCTCTATTGCTGAGGGATCCAAGTGTTCATTGAGACAGAGAGGGTGGGAGAGTCTAGTGCAAGAAGAAAAGAAACAGCTGAAAGAAGACAGAAGAGGGGAAGATGACCATCCTTGGGTCCGCCATAGCCCCTCAGCCTCACCCTCTGGCCCACCTTCTTAAGTCCATGCCCCCTTTTTCTTTCGAGGAATCTAAATGTCAAAGTGGAAGAATTAAACGGCCACCAGATAGTCCTGACATGTGGTGGCTCTTGGGGACCTCAGGCAGAGACCCCAGCTATTATTCCCACAAGGTAGTTGAGAATGCAGGAGACTCTGGGGATCAGCAGGACACCATGGCAGGACATTTGGGGATGGAGGAATGGCTGAGATAATCTGGAGTGTGGCTAAGAGCTCAGGCCCTTGGACCAATGGGGCTCAGATAAAGGGAAGGTCCTGAGGCAAAGATCTTTAAGACCAGTGTCATGGATTCCCGCAGCTACTTTCATTTAGTAAGCTTCATTTGATCAGGACAGAGTTGCCCAGTTTTGTGCTCAGACAAGAGCTTTAGTCCCGTACTGCTCCCAAGATGCCGAGGTCCACTGCAGCCCACCCTTCATGTGACTTGATGTCCAGCCATGCCATCCACAACACAAGAGGCCTGGTTAGATATGCAGGTCACAGATGATCAGATAGCGAAGGCAGGAGGACACACATGAACATCTACAGCATGCTAACGTCAACCTGGAAACTGTTCTCCACTGAGGGTCAATACAGTGAGTTTCTCCATGTCTCTGCTTTGGCAGGTACAGAATGGGGCCTTATGAAGAAAAGGAAGTTCCGGTATCATAGGGTTGGGGGGATGGGGGTTGGGGGGAATGGTTGGAGGGAAGCAATTGGCTTGTGGGTTATCAGGAGCGATGCTTTGATGGAATCTTGGATGGCTCTGTGTGTCACTCAAAGTACATCTGGAGCTCTGGATGGGGAATTTCAGATTCTTAAGTGTGAGTGAATGAGTGTGTGTGTGTGTGTGTGTGTGTGTGTGTACAACTTTGGTTAAGAACAACTAGATTTTTTACTTTTTTCTTTTTCCTTTTGGCTTTTCCAGACAGGGTTTCTTATGTGTAGCCCTGGCTCTTCCTGGAACTCATTCTGTAGACCAGGCTAGCCTCAAACTCAGAGGTTCACCTGCCTCTGCCTCCTTAGTGCTGGGATTAAAGGCGTGCGCTGCCACCACCACCTGGCATTGATTTTTACTCTTAACAGAACGAGGAAGCCTTTGAATTCTGCAAGGATGCTTACAAAACTTCCCAGATGTGGTTTGGCCCTCTTAGGAAAGAGGGGCTGACAGAGGCTGTTGGGTGGAAGACACCTAGACACAGGACACAAACCCGGTACACTGAAGGGTTTTGTTCCCTCTCCAGACATGCTAAGAAGTCTGTCACCCAAGGCCAAACACGTCTGATTAAGAATGAAACCTTGTTTTTGAGCAGTGTGTAGGTTTCCTCTGTGGTGTACCCCATCATGACACTCAGTGCGGGTCCGCAGATGACTCTGAACCGTCACTGAAATCTTAGCTTGGCTTAGCTCTGCTCAGGGGAAAAGTCAACAAGGAAGCACAAGGCCATACTCTACTGGAATATCGATTGCTGTGGATCTGTTTGCTAGAGGAAGGGCTGGCCCCAGCTTGGTCCGGTAAGGGAAAAGGAAGAGGGACACCAGAACTGGACACTGGGCAGCTGTGGGGTGAATGTTGTCAACCTTCAAGAGGCTGCTTCCTGGAGCAGATGCAGGAAAAAGGAAGAGGGGCAGACCAGGCATCAAATATGTCCATGGTACCCAGCAGGTCTAGTGACCATACCCTGATCAAGGCAGGCCCTGAGTGTGGTTTGAGGTCTTGACTCTGGGCCTCCCAGCTGTCTCTTCCCAATCAAAGGAGATGGGAAGCCAGCAAGAGCAGCCTGCATTAGGTTACCACAGCGCTTCCCCACCTCTCTCCCAGAGGACAGTGAGGCTAGGGTATGCATCACTGGCTTCAACCCAAAGCAAACTCCACTCCCCTCCAGCTTCATCCTCCTAATCTTGGTGCTGACGCTCAGCGCAGCTGTGAGACATCTCACTCATAGGCACCACCGCTAATGCTCTTGGGGCAGTTCTAGGTACCACTGATCCTTTAAACAGTCCCCATCTCTACCCCGAATCCCTGCCTGCTGGCACTACCAGGAGCATGTAGCTTCCCTCACCAGGATCTGTGGGCTCAGTCCCAGAGATTCCATAAACAAAGAACTAGCTTTCCTGGGTCTGGATGCCCTAGCCATCAGTTGGTTACAAGCAATGCCTCCATAGGTCCATCCCAGGGCCTGGACAGTTCAGGAACAGAGTCCAAGGCATCATGAGTGAAAGAAATGGTCATGGATACCCTCCCTGGCTGAAAGATGTGGGGCTGGCTTGGGAGTGTTTCAGACTGTGTTCAGGAGATGCTCAGTCTGACTTGACCAGGTGACATGCATTCCTTGGGAAGCTCAACTGTGAGGCAGCCACAACCTCAACCCATAAGCATCAGGAAAGAGACAATCAGGATTGCATGGGTCTGGCTAAGGCCAACCGCATACATCTACGTTAGCAACTCGGAAGGTTGACACTAGGTTATGTGGTGTGTGATTGGGAGGTATTTCTGAGGGACCCTGGGACAAGCCATGGGGCTTCCTGGATGTAGGCAAAGCTGACAGTGGGTCCAGAGGCCCAGGTCTGGTGGAGCCAGGGGAGGCCAGTAGGTGGCAGGAAGCAGGCGCAAGCAGACTAGTGCAGGAAGCCACTGGGGTGTCAAGATGTTTATTTCCCTCTTGGCTGCCTGCACCACGTTCAGACTTCCTGCCTTCCAGTTTCAACAGAGTTCATCCTTAGGGTGCCTGTCTGCTCTGCAGGGGGCAGACAGCAGCAACATTCCAATTAGGGTCTCTCTCCTCTTGTCCAGTCCCCCTTTATTTCAGGAGTCCCCTTCTTCTTTCGCCATCATACCCCTGAAATGTTTCGGCCCTCCTTCAAGCTTCACAAGCATTCTCAAGGTTGGCTGACACGTGGCCAGCCTGAACTCACACTACTGAGGGACCTGGGGAAGCTGTGGTCACAAGGAAGGGGAACAGCAATATATTCAGGTCCACCCTGACAGGCCTTGGCCCCATAATGCCTGTGCACTGAGACCAATGCCACACCAGCCCTCCTCTGTTCTCTATGTCAGCTGGCTCCACCCACAGCCTGTCCCTCGCTTGCTTCAAGGCACCTCACCAGTGGATCTGGGTTCCTCTTTATGGGAACGAAAATCCAACAGTCATACCCTAACAAAGCCATATTCTCAGAGCTGCAGGGCTGAGTCACCAGCTGTTCTGAGTCCCACTCTTTCCTGTCTCCAACGCAAGGAGATCTGGGCTCTGCATGAACAACTGAAAGACAGAGACAGAGGAAAGAGACAGAAGCAGAGAAGGGTCATGGGAGACAGAGACAGTGTGGAAAAGAGACATAGAGACAGGATGGGAGACAAAGAGAAAAAGAGGGGAGGTAAAGATCAGGCACACTGGAGGCGGGGCAGGTGGGCAGAAGAGAACACAGCACTGTGTCCCAGGTTAGTGTCAATGGACCCGGGGAGAAGAGCCCATGTCCGGGATGGGTTAGAGACACCTTCCCTGGGTGGCACCTGTCACTCTCCCTAATTCATTAGTTCATCCAGGACCCAGCAAGATGCTAGGCAGTATTGTCATTCCGGGCTATACGTGAAGCTATGGCTCAGAGTTGTCCCGACCACTGTTGCCATGGGTGCTTGGAGATGCCAAGCCCCAAAGTGATGATGTAGCTCAGTTTCGGGTACTCAATCCAGAGCAAGCATGGGTATGTGCCTCAGACTATTAGACATCCCCAAATTAAAATAAAAACATCCTCCCAAGTTCCCATGATCGGTCTCTAGCAGACAGGTACATGAACCCAGCTGCCTGGCCCTGAGAACACACACACACACACACACACACACACACGGGGTGAGGGGAGCCCCAGCTTCCTGAAAACCTACTCAGTGTGATGGATGAACCTGTCTTTACACTGCTGCCACACAGAGCTGGCATCTCTTTCCTGCACATGTTATCAAGGTGAAATTTACACACAGCGAGCTCATAAGTATTCACACAGAGATCAGATGATACACAAGGTTGTGCAATCTCCACTAACAGGCTCCTGGTGGCCTCCACCCCCTGGTACTCAAGTCACCAGTACCTGGCCTCAGTATAGCCTCACATCTGCATTCCTGGGCCCACAGGAGAGGGCAAGCCGACTCCTGGATCCTCACTCTCCGGCCTGCCTTGCTCTCATCTCCCCAAGCATCTCCCACTCCTGTTAATACCTGGATGTGGGTCACTCACCCCGGGAGCACCCCCATTACTGTCAGCTACCCCTGCAGGTTCCACAGAGCTGGCACTCATGACCTGGAAGAGAATAGAGATGGAGTGTGAGGTGGTTTCCTCCTCGCACGGCACACCCTGGGTAGCAGAAGACATTTTCTCCAGCTATCACCCTGTGCATTGAGGGATAGTGCCCATGAGACGACTGGTCTAATAAATGCTGGGACTCCGGGAGCCACACCTGAACTGAGGACACCTGGGTGTCATAAGGTGAGGCTGACTTGGATCACCCTAATTCAGATACTGAAAATCACACATACTGGAAGCATGAGGTGGTGGTCCCTAAGGATGCTCTATTCACCCTTGTGGTCTGTGAAGAGAGTCTGCAGGCTTCCTAATGCCCCATGCCCGGCTGACTAACAACTGCCTGCTCTGTACCCTTGGCCTCAAAGTCATTTGCCCTCAGGGAGCTTGCAGGATCCTTCCTTCAAAGAGTGCTAACTTTTCATAAAAATACATCCAGGAAGCAGAAAATTGGGAGCAAAACATAAGGAATAAGCAGACCCTCTGAGGACAGGAGGACCGTCAGCTGGAGGTGGGGACAGACTGAGAAGTTAAGGTGTGCCAGCTGTTCCCTCCAGATGCACCTGGTGAGGGCAAGCAAAGCAGTCAGTGAAGGTGGAAGGAGTGGGTAGCTGGGAGGTAGGGCACACCCCTAGTTCCTGTCAGTTATGTCTTCTTGTAGCTCTGGGGTGACCTCATAGGGGATGCAGAATAAAATAGCCCTACCCATGGTACTACCGGCAGAGGGCTTTGAGTTGACTCCTCAGGGGTGCAGGGGCATTTGGAGAGAAAAATATAACCACAAAAAGACATCCACTTGCTGTTCAAAGTGGAGTGTAAGAAGGGCACCATGACCTGAGGATGTCACCTCTGTGGCGCGGTGGCCCGGGAGTGTCACCGAGTCCCTGAGCCTCCGGTTCTGTAGGAAGAAGATAAGGTCCCTCAATGCTCATGTCTCCCTTGCTGAAGGTACAAAGATGACAAACAGCACTAAAGGAATGCTTCCTCTACACGGACAATAACCTGCAAGGCAGCAGGTTTGTCGGGTGCCAGTGGAGATCAGTACCAGGCCAGCAGGGGACTGTGCGTTCATTCGTTCGAGGTGTTTGAATCATCTCCCTAGGCCTCTCTCCCTGGCCAAGAGCTGACTCCCACTCCCCCCCCCCCCCCCGCTGACTCACGGGCTGGTCTGGAGACAGGCTGGGCTCCTCATCCTGGCTACAGGCTCCGCCGAAGGCCCTGAAGGTCTCACTCTTCTGTTTGTGCTTCTCCACGGTGGCCTGAATGACCTGGACACACAGCAAAGCCACAGCACTGTCAGAGAGCCAGGGAAGGATGCTGAGAGCTGAGTCCAAGTATCCATAGAACACCCCTGGTCATTCTATCCTGACTCTCTGCTTTGGATCCAACAAGACCAAAGAGACTGATTCCAGAAAGACAACACCTAGCCGGAGGCCCCTCATGGCTCTGTCCTGTCCCTTACTTGTGGAAAGGGGACTCAAACAATTAAATGCATTGAAAGGCTTGTGGAACCTGAAAGCATGTATGAAGGCACCCATGGTCACTGCCTCCCTTGAGACATGAAGACAGGCAGTTAGGGAAGAGTTCCTGGGCCACGTGGCCCAACGTGAAGCAGCCATACTAAAATAATATCAGGATGTAAGCCATACTCAGTGATCCAAATCTGAATCCCGGCCTTCAGGATACCAAGGCAGGAGGGTTGAGGGTTTGCAGCCAGTGTCAGTTACTAGCAAAACCCTATCTCAAAAACACAAGAGCTGCGGCTGTAGCTCAGCAGCAGAGGACTTGCTGGACAGGCCCCCAGACTCTTTGATCCATGGGAGGGAGAGAGAGAACAAACTTGTGAAGCTTCACCTGAATCCATTCTTTCTTCTCTTCTTCTGTCCTACAAAGACAAAATCAGTAGCTCAGCAATCCATCCTTGGATATGCCCTGTGTGGCTCCCTAGCCACTCACTGCCTTGTAACTGCAACTCCGGGCTGGAAAGGTAGTTTCAGTGTTCAGAACATGTGTGACCCAATTAGGGCCAGGCTCATCTTGCAGATGAACATCATCCTGGACCCTGGCAGGTGATTACAAAGTTCTCACTCCATAGGTGGAACGTAACCAATTGGATTTCCTACACACAGCCAATGAGAGCTCAAGCTCAGAGGATAATGTGACCTGATAGAGCAGACATACCACAGGCTGACCGGGAGCTCCTCTCAGAAGTACATCTCTCAGGGGCAGAAAAAGCCTCTGTGCGTATGTGCACAAAAGGTTAAGCATGGGGACCGTTCACAGTCTACACAGTTTGCAGAAATGAGACTCAAGCTGTCAGCATGGGACCCTGTGATGATTTTCCCCACTTTGCTTTTTCCAGACAGGGTTTCCCTATGTAGCCCTGGTTGTCCTGGAACTCACTTTGCAGACCAGGCTGGCCTTGAACTCAGAGAACTGCCTACCTCTGCCTCCTAAGTGCTAGGATTAAAGGAGTGTGCCACCACACCTGGTCCCTGGTTATTGATTTAAAAAAAAACACATTAGTTTATTTAATTTATTTTTGTGTATATGTAGGGGTGTGAGTGACACCTACAGAGGTCAGTGGGCAACTCCCAGGAGTTGACTTTTTATTTCTACCAGCCGGTGCCACCAAAGGATGGCACTCACAATACCAGGCTTAGCGGTGGGTGCTTCTGCCCACTAAGCTGTCTCATTGGTTCCCCACCATAATATTGGTGGGGATCGTGCAGTTCTGGGAAATATGTGAAGGAAAGCAGGAAAAATGTTATGGGAAATAGGATGAATCCTGACACACTGACTGAAAGCAGCAAGGTGAAGGACTGCTGTCCTGGCCCCCCCCCCCTTTTTTTTTTTTTGGTTGCACTGAGACTAGGGGGATTATCTAGGAAGAGGAACATTAGTCGAGGGAGTGCCTCCATCAGATTGGCCTGTAGGCAAGTCTATGGGGCATTCTCTTGCTTAATGACTGATGTGAGAACAGCCAGAATACTGTGGGTGGTGCCACCCCTTGGCAGGCAGTCCTGGGTCCTATAAGAAAGCAGGCTGAGCAAGCCATGGGGTGCAAGGCAGTAAGTAGTCAGGTTCCACGATTTCAGTTCCTGCTTCCAGGTTCCTGCCCTGACTTCCTTCAGTGGTGGATGTGACCTGGAAGTGTAAGTGACATGAACCCTTTCTCCATAAGTTGATTTCAGTCATAGCAATAGAGACCATAACCAAGACACGTGCTGTTTGTAATAGCCACGTTTGAGCATGTGTGTATACATGTTCATGTGTGTGCATGTGTGTAGAGGACAGAGGCCGATATTGTGTGTCTTCCTCAATCACTGTTCACCTCACTTTTTGATACAGAACTTCTTACTGAACTTGGGGCTCATTAATTCTACTAGGGTGGCTAGAGAGCCAGCCTCCAGAACCTGCCTGGCTCCCCGTCTCCACAGCCCTGGGATTACAAACACACACTGCTGTGTCTGGCTTTTTATGCGCTAGGAATCTGAACTCAGGTCCTTGTGCCATGTGCCAAGCTCTTTACCCACTGAGACATCTTCCCATCTTTGATTTAAACATTCGTGCGCACACATGTGCACGTGCACAGACACACACACACACACACACACACACACACACACACACTGAATATATTGAAAGGTTATTGCATTCAGTAAAAGAAACGATCCGCTATAGTCTCTGGTCAAAGATGTTCCTGCAGCTGCAGCTGCTGTGCCATACCGAGTCTGAAGCTCCAGGGACCTTTTCCTTCCTGTTATGATGAATGTGCAGGCTGCGTTTGGTTTCACAATATCTTGCACCTGCAGAACACAGAACACAGAACAGAGCACATGAGTACAGGTCACCATGTTAGCTGGTCTTTAGCACACATCCAAGCTCTGTGATTCAGAGGTTTTATTTATTTATTTATTTATCCCGTGGAAGTATCAGAGTGACTCTACAGGCTCCCAGATCTATAACGTCGGGATTCTGAGGCTCAGGAGAAGAACAGACCACTGGTCTTGCCCATACAGAGCTGGGCCTCAGGCTCTGTGTTTAGACTGCTGCTTGGCAAAATCAGGCCTCCTTTAGTAGTTGTCCCCAGGCACCCCTGACCCAGCCTTTCCCTTCCAGCATGCAGGGCTTTGCCTCCCAACACAGCCACACACCCCTTGGGAGGGATGAAAATCATATAAGATGCTTGACTCTGTCCTTCAGCAGGTGCTTGAGCCCACATGGGCAGGT
Source organism: Mus caroli (assembly GCF_978045245.1). NCBI lineage: Eukaryota > Metazoa > Chordata > Mammalia > Rodentia > Muridae > Mus > Mus caroli. The sequence goes on along the minus strand of NW_028227270.1, from coordinate 71,825,990 downwards.
GCGTGGTGAGTTTAAAGGTGTGCGCCCAGAGAGAATTGATGGAGTAGTGTCATGTCCTTGTAGGCTCTCAGATTTAACACTCTTCCATCAGCACAAAACCACAGGCCAGAAGAGTAGGCCCACACTCCATTCTGAATTTATCACCCGAATTTCACTTCTAGATCTTTAACTGGGTCTTAAGTCCTGTCCTCACGAAGTGACAGCCTACCTTGTGTCTATGTGACCCCCATGGCTGTGAACTTTATAGTCTCAACCTCCTATTCTCTTCAACCTGAGGTCATCAGAGACTTGGCAGAAAGTATACTCTAAGACCATGGGGAACACTGTCCACTCAAGGCTAGTATACCAGGACCAAGATGTTGTCTCAGAATTCTCTGAGCTGCAGAGGTGGCCTTCAAAATTATCCCTTATTGTACCCCTCCCAAGGCATAAGAGAAGGAGAGAGGGACCCGCTCACCTGGAGATCAGAGATGTCCATTTTCTCCCGTACACTGAGCTTCTGGCCCATGAGCCTCAGTTTGGGTACACAGTAGAGCATCACATTGTTGAACTGTAAGAAAGAGGTCATGGGGAGTGGTGTCCCAGGGAGCCCCTCACAAGGGACCCATACAAGCTTTATTTAATGTCATAAAGTAAAACATATAATTTTAAAAGATGCACACACGCCTTTAAGCACAAGGCTCAAGAAGCACATTCTGAGCCTATCATGGACAGCAATGGTCCCACTAGATACCAGAGACTAACAAACAAAAGCCCAGTTCCAGGAATGGGTTATGTCTTTTGGAGTTGTTGGCCATTGAGATCCCATAAACACCAAATAGTCCAGGCTACTGCTAATGTTCTTGGTTTACCCTCCAGAACTTGGTGATAAGATGCTACTGCTGCAAATACCATATATTTAGTCATAGAACATGGAGAATTCAAGTCAGAATTGACCCAAAAGCTTCAACCCCACTGGATAGCTTCTATAGTGCTGAAAGATGCTATACATTTAACCAGAGGAGAGACATAAGCATACATCATACCCAGATGTGAATCCTGTAAAGTTACAATAACAACTGGCCCAGCAAGACTCACCCGCTGGTACAATAGAGGCATGAATGTCATGGGAGTGACCAATCACTTTCTGATTGGATTTAAGCTCCATTCCACAAGATAAACCCCCTATCTAGTGCTATTATTCAGACAAAAAACTGTGGCTAGGTATGTCATAGAAACTTGCAGGGCTGGAGAGATGGCTCAGTGGTTTAGAACTCTGACTGCTCTTCCACAGGTCCTGAGTTCAATTCCCAGCAATCACATGGCATCTTACAACCATCTGAAATGGGATCTGATGCCCCCTTCTGATGTGTCTGAAGATAGCTACATTGTACTTATATACATAAAAAATAAAAAATAATAAACATATCCTGAGTGTGTGAATGTGAAAAAAAAAGGAAACTTGCAAAGATATAGCTACTTATTCAAGAGTAGAGGCTGGCCTAATGAGTGTAGTTCAGTGATCAGGTGTTTGCCTAACAAATGTAAGGCCTTGGGAAGAACCAAGAAGAGGAAGAAGAGGAGGAAGGAGAAGAAGAGGAGGAAGGAGAAAAAGAGGAGGAGGTAGGGGGAAAAGTAGCTATAGAAAAAGAAACTGTGTCTCTTCCTGTATGTAAGGTACTTGAATGGATCTCCCACTATAACTCCTTCCTTTCTTTTCTCCCCCTCTAAACTGGAGCACGGTTCTGGGGACAGTTGAGATCTTGATGTTTGGCTACAATTCTCTATATTTTGGTTGCTGGATACTCCTTAATTGCAACCGAGGTAGATAAAAAAGAATAGAAATGCTGGATATATGGAACATAAATATTAGATGCTTCCAGAAACCAGTGCAGCATCATTAGCAAGAGAGATAGCCCAAAAAAACCTATCTGGAAAGCTACAGAAGAACCTCCTCCTTGTGCTTCTGAATCTTTCCAGTTCTATCCAGGGTCTGAGAAGGCAGATGAGGAAGTTCTGTGCCATGGCTGGCTGGCTCACCAGGAAGAGATATCGGTCCTGAGTGGTGCCATTCTTGGCTGATAACTTCTGGATGTTGCCCTCCTTGATCAGCTCATTGGCTGGGTTAACGATGTCCTCTTCCCCACCCAGCTGCTCATACACCTTTAAGAGCTTGTGCATTTTCTCCTGCAAAAGACACAAGATCAGGCACCTGCAAGATCACAAAACCTAGGGAACTGCCATGGACCCAGAGGTGAGCAAAGCCATGCTCTGCAACCATCACCCAGAGTCCACTGTAACAATGAAATAACTTCCAGTGAAAAGGGAGGAAAACACAGGGAGACATTTGAGCTGGGTATGAAAGGGTAACTAGAAGCTCATCACTCAGAAACTAATAAGTCACAAACCTCTGCTGCTATGTGCCAGAGGCTGTTCTATGCCATTCATATTTTAATTATTTAATTCTGACACATACTCTGCGAAATAAATGTCATGGCTATCCCCAATTTATAGACAAGGAAACTGAAGCATGCAGGAATCAGTTGAGTCGCTATGATCCAGACTGGGCTAATCTACATGTTACTTTCCCCAAGCCTGGTTGGGGAAACCTAATGGCCAAAGATACAATGGGGATAAAGTTAACAGCTCGTGGTTCTAACTCTTGGTTAGAATTCAACACTAGTCAACGTAGAACCGAGCCTGTAGGGACTTTGACAATAGCAACATTGGCTGGGGCTAGACCAGTTGTGATTTCTACTTGTGTACCTAAAAGTAAGTTGGTCAGGCTGGCCCTTCTTTGTATGGATGCATAGATGCTAATGGACCAAACAGCACAGGATGCATGGGACCCTAGAGGGTGAGGAAAAACCCATGACCTTGCAGGAACTGGCAGGTATATAGAAGAATCAGGTGTCATTATGGCATGTCCTGGGGAGGTGGAACATGCATCTGGCTTGCATTGGGAATGTGGGCATAAACCTACCTGGTTTGTACAGAGAGAGGCTGAGCATGTACTTATTATTAGGGGGTACTGGGATATGCACTTGGCATGTCTTGGGGAGACTGGTATACATGTGCTCACTGACAGGGCCCACCTGGAACCAGGGGTGAAGGCACTTGCTTATATGGTCCACCTCCTCCCTCTCCCTGCATAGTCTTTGCTTCCCTGCAGCAATCTGAACTCACCATCTTCCTAATGGCAGCATTGGAGTGGTCAGCAGCTGTGGAGATGAGCTCCAGGGACCCTGCGTGAGGAGAACTGAGTGAGCCTTGGGCAACGTGGTAATGCAGCAAGTTCTCACTGGAGAGGCTGACATTGATGATGCTATCTTCCAGTGGGAGACCTTGCTCCTGCACTTGGCCTTTCTCGGGGTGCCCAGACTGCTCCAGAGATTTGGCACAGAGAAGGAACAAGGCCCAAAACCATTTGCTGAGCCTGTGGGGCCAACACCAAGTGAGACCCCCAGCTCTCTTACACAGTACCCAGCCCTGTGCTGCTGGCCAGTTACATTGTTCATGACTCCTGAAATAGGAACACCATCACTGAGGGGCCCATTGTTGGGCCTCAGGTCTGGATGGAGCCAGTGTTTGGCAGTGCCTTCCCCAGATAGCATTCTCCCAGGTGAGAGGAAAAGACTAAATCACTTTCCTAGTTATTAGTCACTCTGTCTCTATCTCTGTCTGTCTGTCTCTATCTCTCTCCCCTCTGTCTTCCCATGTGTGTCTCAGTCTTCTCCAGAGACCCCCTCTCCCCAGCCCTACAGCCACCTCCACTTACTCTCTGCATCCTTCCGGTCTGGGGCATCCCCGGGGAGCCTCTTTAGGTAGTCCTTGAGCAGCAGCTCATAGCGGGGGACCCTCTGCACAGGCTCCAGCATGTGATGCTGCAGTGTTAAGTTCCCACACACCTCCTGCTTCTGGGTGGACAGAAAGCACACATAGGGTCACCATAGGGTCTTGCCCCTGCTACTGGCCACCACAGTCCCCAGAGGCTGCCTGGGGCTTTCTGGTTTTCAAGACATGATTGACATAGACCACATCTTATAGCTGGGGAAATGGAGGCTCAAAGGTGCCTAATGATAGAGGAACTGGAACTCTCTGGGTGGGCAGGCTTGGGTTGAAGAAAACAAGGTCAAGATACTGCCTCCTCCTATGAGAGTCATTAAGACTCATACTCTACCTCGTCCCCTCAGATCTACCTCCTCTCTGTCAGGTGCAGGGTAACTGTGCCTAACTTCCCCAGTAACAGTCCTCATGCCTAGAAGCTGCTGGGTGTCCTTCTGTAGAGTCCCTGCATGATGAATGACAGAGAGAGCAGGTGACTGCTGCAACCCTACCCCTGCACTGTCCCTGGCTCTCTACACCTCCCCTCCTCCCTCTAGATTCCAGCTCCCCCACCCTTGCCACACTTCAGTGCCTTCATGCTGCAGACAGCAGCAGTTCACATCCTTCATCCTGCACACAAGTCTACCTGCGACAATGCTAGCAATCTGTTACCTCTATGCTCACCTTGGGCTCTCTGCCATGCTGCCTGGTTCTTCTGCCTGCTAACAGCTGAGAGAGCCCACCATTTCTCCTGCTGTCCGCTGCCCTGCCCCCTAGCAACTTCAGGATCCCAGACACCCACACCTTCCTCAGGCCCCAGAACAAAAATTCTGTTGGAGATGGACCCAGAACAGTCTAGGGTCCAACAGGGTCTAGGGATTTGGACTCCGGTCTTTGTACTTACACTGAAACACTTTAACCACCAGCAATCTTCTCAGTCCCTAAACAATGAGTTTTCATTTTGTTTTGTTTGTTTGTTTGTTTGTTTGTTTGTTTGTTTTTGGAGACCGAGTCTCTCTGTTTAACAGATCCCTGGCTAACCTGGACTCTATTCATAGACCAAGCTGTCCTTGAACTCACAGAGATCAGCCTGCCTCTGCCTTCCACGTACTTGGATTAAAGGCATACACCACCACCCCTGGCTTTTTTTTTTTTTAAATGAAGTTTGTACTTAAGTTAAAAAAAAATTCTGAGTATTGGTGCTGGAAAGAGGGCTCAAAGGTTAAGAACATTTAAAGCTTAATTCTAACAACTACATGACTAGCAACCATTGGTAACTCTAGTTTCAGAGTTTCTGACATCCTCTTCTAACCACGCTGGAGCACCAGACATGCACACAGTTCATAAACATACATGCAGACAAAACACTCAGACACAGAAAATAAAATCTAAAAGAAGTCTGAGTGTCATGTGCTCATTTGAGACTCCAGTGCTGGGGAGGCAGAGATAACCAGGTATCATTGGCCAGTTAGCCTAGCAGAGTCACTGAGCTCTGGGTTCAACGAAAGACTCAGCCTCAAAAATCAGATGGGAAGAGTTAGAAGACACTCAACACTGACATCTGACCTCGGATATGCACATACGCAAATATGAGCATACAGACACCTATGTACACAGGCATATATCACACAGACAAATTGTTTCAAGCAAGCTATTTCCTGGCTGTTCCCAGGGCTTCAAAGCATCTCCCTGCTAGAAACTTAAGAATAGAGGCAAGGGGGTGGGGCAGGGGGAAGATTTTGCTCCAGAGAAGTTCACACGGAGGCACAGCCTAAATTGAATCATGGATAAACCACAGATAATCCCAAAACTAAGAGGCAGTAGCCAATTCCCTCAAGAGGACAAGGGCAGAGCCTGTCCTCGAGGGAAGGACTCGACCTGATAATGAGAACAGTGTGTGTCCTAGTTTGGCTTACGAACCACAAAGAGAAAAAAGGCAAAGAAAAATTGCAAGTGCATCAACCAACCGGGATAGCTGGCGACTGTGGGGCTGTGAGGAGACAGTGCTGTGACAGCCGTGTGGGGTTCCTGATTTCAGTCACCATGTGGGCGAGTGGGAGACACTCTCCCTCACACTTGGTGATGAGGGCAGCAGTGTCTGCAGAAGAGTTTCCAAAGACAACGGCCATCGTATGTGCTTAGAGATAAAAGTAAGTGGGGCAGAATGTGATGTCTGTAGGCTTTGTCTCTGTGTGGTTACTCCTGGGTATGCTGTGTGCATGAGTATCTCTGGCTGAAACTAGATCTCATCTAGGCTTGCTCATCAGCCCAGAATTACCTGTCTCCATGACTACCCTCAGCCCCACGTACTAGGGTTCAGACACATGCCATCATACCTGTGTTACCTTGTGTTAGACATCCAAACTCAGGCTCTCAGCTCCTTTCTCTAGCCTTAAGTTGATCACCTTACAAATCCTTGGTAAATGTCTGAATGTCTTTAAGACTTATAATTTAAAATAGGCTTTGGATTAAGCAAAAGCATTTCCCTCCAGAGACCAAGGGAAACGAGATGGTCATTTGATCCCATTTTGTCCAGGTCTAGGCTTCTCAGCCGTGGACATTTATGAAGGAGAATTTTCTATTGGGGGTCAGCCTGTGCACCGTAGACCTGCCCCAGATACTACCCTCCAGGTACCGAAGCAATAGCAGTGTCAGTAGACACTGATCAGGTCTTGGCAGAGAATGTCTGAATTGTGCTGAGGCCAAGGGGCAGAACCTTGGGTGTGTTTAGTAGGAACCATCCCCAGGTGGCGCCCATTGTTCAGGGACTGCATAGTACTGAGGTAGCCAATGCACAAAACTGTCATCCCAACCCCAGAGGTGTCTTGTCACCCTAGGACCTGCTGGACCCAAGAACCTGGTCTGCTCTATGTGGACAGGAACAGTGGCCTGGGCTCAGGCTGAACACTGCCCTGCTCTCTGGAGGGAGAGCTGTCCATGGATCTCCGCAGCACAGATGAGTCTCATGCTTATGTGAGAGTTTAGTGTCATAGTGTCTCCAGAGGACTGGCCTGGGGGACAGTGTAGCTGCTCAAGCATGAGGAACTGAACACAACCCCAGAACCCATGTAGAAACCCCCAGGTATGCTGATGCAGGCTTGCAATGCCCAACGCTCTGTAAGCTGGGTGTGGAGGTACACACTTTTGTAATCCTAGCTCACAGGAGGTGGAGACCTGAGAGTCTGAAGTTCAAGGTCATCCTTGGCTATATAGGAAGTTCAAAGCCAGCCAGATCTAGAGACTTTGTTTTATTGTTATTGTAGTGGTGGTGGGATTTTTGATTTTGTTGTTTGTTTTGTTTGGTCTTACTATGGTCTTACTATGTAGTGCTGTCTGGTCTGGAACTTGCTATATAGACTGGTCTGGCCTCAAACTCACAAAGATTTGATTGCCTCTGTCTTCTGAGTGTAGAGATTAAAGGCATGTGCCTTGCCTGAGACTTTGTCTGTGGTGGTTTGAATATGCTTGGTCTATAGGAAGTGCTACTATTAAGAGGTGTGGCCTTATTGGAGGATGTATATAGCCTTGTTGGAGGAAGTGTGTCACTGTGGGGGAGGTGGACTTTGGCGGTCTCCTCCTATGCTCAAGATCTGCCCAGTATGGGAGACACAGTCCTCTTCTAACTGCCTTCAGATCAAGATATAGACCTCTCTGCTTCTTCTCTAGCACCATGTCTGCCTGTATGCTGCCATGCTTCCTGCCTTGATGATAATGGACTAAACCTCTGAAACTGTAAGCCAGCCCCAATTCAATGTTTTCTTTTATAAGAGATGCCTTGGTCATGGTGTCTCTTCATAGCAATAAAACCCAAACTAAGACACTATGCTTAAAAAAAAAAAAAAAAAAAAAAACTTTTTGAAGTTAAAAAAAAAAAAAGTGTGTATGCCACACTACCTGGATGGTGTGGATGACATCCTTAAACTGCGGAGAACGCTGGGTCCAAGTGCTCACCAGCCCCATCGCTCTGTCAAAGTTCTTGACATACTCGCCATACATCTTCAGGAATGGAGCCAGTTTCTGCAGGATGTCTCCGAGGCGAGGGTTTGTATCCCTGTGTGGAGAAGCACGGTCACTGGATGAGGAATCTAGGTGGCATGGTGTTGATGCCTTGTCCTATGGTGCTAAGCACATTGGTCACTCTCTCTGAATGTTTCCCCATCCCACCACATACACTGTCTCTAAACACCTTGACAGCACAGGCTGGGGACCAGTGCCCATAGAGAAGGACTTAGCAATAGTGCTGTCCTTGAGAGGCAGGCCACAGTTATCAAAGATGGTCAGTGAAGTGTCATTCTAAGTGACAGAGTAGAAATGGTGGGTCTACACACTACCACCAAAGCCAGGGAGAGAAGAGGACTTGGCAGGACCAGTGATTAAAACTTCTGAATAAACTGAGTAAAGAAATAAATTCTAGGAAGCAAACATCATAATCATGATTGTACAGTTATTTCCTCTATGTTAAAACATCCCCTCCAGAAGGGAGGCTCCATAAAACTCAGGAAGTAAAACCTACCAGGCTCAGGAAGTGATCGAAACTTCAGGAAGTTCCTGAAACTTACAAGATTCACAAGACCTCTTCCCAAGGTCATATAAGCACTCACAATTGCATAGGAGAAATTTTTCCACTCCACCAGGCTGCCCTCAAGCTGTGAGGGAACTCCAGGAATGCTGCTTTTGTGAGTCCTTCCCTGCTGTGGCCACCTTTAAGTCACTCCAGTAAGCCCAGTGCTTAAGTAACCTCAGAAAACTCACTGTTTCAACTAAGCTGGGATTGGATATTTATTTATTTAATTTTTGGTCTGTAACTGGTGCCCTGTCTTGGGTGAATAGATGTTGTTCATACCTCCACAGGAAAAACCATCGTCATAATTTCTGATCTTAGAACTCTCTTTTGGAGATTTATCCTTTGTAATTACAAAAAAAAAAAAAACAAAAAACAAAACAAAACAAAACAAAACAAAACAAAAAAAAAAAACAAAGGGAAAAAAGGCACAGACACAAAGCCACCACTTGGTACTCCTATGAAACTGTGCACAGGGTTTGATTTTATAACTTGAACAATTGGAGATGCAAGGCAAGAAGCTATGTGTCATCATTACAGGACTGAGGCAATCCTCTGTGAGCTTATGGTAGGGCCTCCAGGGTATGGAAGGAGAAGGCCTGTGCTACCAGACATGGACTTTGTCACCCAGCTCTAGCCACCTTGAGGACACAGTGCAACCTGTTCTGCAGCTTCTGAAGATTGACAAAGTGACCCAGCCACACACTGAGCAAAGGTAGATACAGACAAAGAGGGGAAACGAAACTATCAGCATCATGCATTGTTTCCCCTCCAGATGTCAAATCTCATCTAGATCCATAAACTCAAGAGACACCAAAGAGACATCAGTCATGGTCATGACCCAGGAAGAGATGGAGCTGGGGTTACCTGGAAGGGAAGGGAGACACCCAGTCCTCCATGACAAGGACCCCACCCCCAAGAACCTGCCAGGGTTCCAGGCAGACAAACTGGAGTTTAGGGTCCCTTTGGGTGGGCATGGACCAGGCTTACCACTCCTCTGTGATCCTCTTCTGCAGCTCGGGCAGGAGGAACTGCCCATGGAAGCAGTAGATGGAAGAGATGTTCGAGAAGATGCCGGTGGTGACTTCCAGAGGGATCCCTGCTTCTGTCAGCTTGGTACAGAAAACCTGAGCACAGAGAGGCCACTGAGTGTGAGTGACTCAGACGCCTGCCACATAAGTGGGTTCTTGGGCTTCTTGTCTGTGTAGTGTGTGTGTGTGTGTGTATGTATGTATGTATAGTGTGTGTGAATGAATGTGGTATATGTGTGTGTAATGCATACACATGTGTGTGTATAGTTTTATGTAGGAGAGTATGTAGTGTGTGTGTGTGGTATGTGTGTCTGTGTAGTGTATGTGTTTGTATGTGTGGTGAGTGTGTGTGGATGTGGTGCATGTGTGTGTGTAGTGCATACACCTGTGTGTGTGTACATGTGTGTGTAGTTTTATATGTGTATAGGACAGTATGTGTGTGATGTGTGTGTGTGTGTGTGTAGTGCACACACCTGTGTATGTGTGTGTAGAAGCTGTCACTCCTCACCACATTCTCTTGAGGCAGGGTTTAGAGCTAGGTCAGCAACCATCAGATCCCAGCAAACCCTTCTGCCTTTGCACCTCCGTGGTGCTGGGGTTGCAGGTGTGCACTTTAAAGGATCTGTTTACTTTATGCTTATGAGTGCTTTGTGTGAGTTATGTCTGTGTCCCACGTGTGTGCCTTGTGCATCAGAGCCTCTGGAACTGGAGTTACAGATGGTTGTGAAGCCCTGTGTTGGCACTAGAGACCAAACCCAGACAGATCTTCTGAAGATCAACCAGTGCCTCCAACAGCTAAGTCATTGCTCCAGCTCCCAAGAGTGCACTTTTTACATGGGTCCTGAGATTCAAACACAGGCTTATACAGAAAATACTCTTCAATGTTTGTAATGACTAGTTTCAGTGTCATCTGAAAATAGGCAACCTCAGTTGAGAAATTGTCTCCATAAGATCCTGCCATAGGGCATTTTTCTTAATTAGTGATTGAAGGGGGAGGGCCCAGCCCAGCCCACTGTGGGTGATACCATCCCTGGGTTGATGGTCAGGGTGCTCTAAGAAAGCAGGTTAAGTAAACCATGGGAGCAAGCCAGTAAGCAGCACCCCTCCATGGCCTCTGCATCAGCTCCTGCCTCCAGGTTCCTGCCCTATGAGTTCCTGTCCTGACTCCCTCCAATGATGGACTATGATGTGGAAGTGTACGCCAAATGAACTCTTTCTTTTGCAACTTTCTTGTTCCACCACAGCAACAGTAACCCTAGGACACCCTCTTACCTACCAAGTCCTCTCTCTAGCCCCACTTAGGTTTTCTTACTGAACATCAGAGCTAGAATCCTCCAGCTTGCAGGTGAGGATCAGGGCTGAGGTAGGAGCAGCTCCTGAGGATGGGTTGGGACATCTGTCTGCCTCACCTTCTCAGGCTTGTGAGGTGCAGGTGGAAGTCACCCCCACCCCCCACTATCCACCCCCCACCCCCAATGCAGGCCTTGTTCTCCTGGGGCTGTATTTCCTGTGGTAGGGATCTTCCCACTTCCTCATGAGCAGGGATGCAGAGCACCCACTGGCCCAGCTATGGATGTTTTGTGTGTGTGCACTTGCATACGGCAATAGGTGTACACCTGACTGTGGAGGCTGGAGAACAATTTCAGGTGCCTTCCTCGGGTATCATTCATCTTGGGTTTGTTTGTTTGTTTGGACAAGGTCTTTCCACTAAACCTTAATCTTTCTGAGTAGATAAGACAGGGATGTCTGGACAGCAAGCTTCAGGTATCTGTCTCCATCTCCCGGATGCTGAGATACAAGCATTGGCCACTATTATGAGGATGTTTACGTGGGTTCTAAGAATCGAACTCAGGCTCTTGTGCACTTAAGACAACCACCTGATGGACTGAGACATCCTCCCTAGACCCCAGCATCCATTCATGTGTTCAATGCATCCTTCATGAAGAGATGTCCCCCAAAATGAACATACGGAGCTTCTGCCCCAGAGCCGTGAGCACTGTGAACAACGTGCTTTCAGGCCAGAGGTCACTTCCTCAGAACTTTGGTATTTGTCAGTCCTGCTCCAATCACAATACCCAAACAGGGTGCAGGGACAGTGGTTTGAATTCCAGGTGTAGAGAGAAGGGGATTCCCAGCCCCTCTTGATTACCTGGTCCAGCAGGTGCAGCCGCTTCACGTAGGCTTCCTCCGTGTGCAGGAGCTCCTGGGCAATATGAAGCAGTTTCTGTGGGTCAGAGCACTGCAGAAAGAGGGGAAGCCACTTATTTGGGGAGGGGCACACCAGGATGCCCAGGGGGCAGAGAGAGTAGACAGAGGTGCCTGGATTTCAGATGTAGCACTTGGTTCTCCTAGATGCTATTTTCAAGGACAGATCAATAAAAAGCACAGCTGTTTCTGCCTATGTCCTAAAAGTTACTACAGTCTAGGTGTGACTCTTACATTTCTGGACCTCTAACTAATGAGCGGCCATAGCAACTACTGCACAGCTGAGGTCCAGCTCAACAGAAGAAAATTTGCCTAACATGCACAAACCTGGGGTTCCATTACCAGTAATGCAGGTGTGGGCACATGCTTGCTCGTGCACGCACACACACACACATGCAAAGTGACATCAACAAGACATTAGGTCAACAAGTTGCAGGTCCTCCATAGAGACACAGAACAATATACGGACCACATCATGTATGAAGACTGTAGACACAAACTGAGCAGCCACACAGTACCTACAAACATATTCCAAGAAGGGAATCCCAGGGGAAGGTGGGAGATGCCTGTCTTAATCCAGTTGTTTGGCAGATAACAAAATACCTGTGCTCCTCCCACACCAGGGCTCCTCCCACACCAGGGCTCCTCCCACACCAGGACTCCTCCCACACCAGGGGTCTTCCCACACTAGGACTACAAGGCTTGCAGGGCAGAAACAGAAATCTCAGTCAGGCACTGATAAGTCTGGCTCCTCAGAGGTCTACCCAGGGCATTTGGGACTGTGGACTCTCTCTTCCGTGAGTTGAGAGCAGAAAGACCCAGAACTGGAGTGTAAAAGCCACTGACAGCAAAATCCAGCAGCACATTAGAGTTCTGGTTCCACAGGCAAGATGCTCTGAGACCCACCCCCACCCCCCAGCCGTGCTGATGGGTAAAGGTTTCCTCTCCCTGGAGCTAGCACATAATCTGGAGAGATGGTCTCTTCAAATGCCTAAACTAAAAGCAAGAAACAAACCTATAAACCATACATAGAAGCAGGAGAACATGGGCCAATCAGAGAAAGAAAACAAACTCCCAAACTTGATCCTAAAGAAATAGATTTGGGCGCTGGAGAGTCACCATGTGGTTGCTGGGAATTGAAATCATGACCTCTGGAAGAGCAGCCAGTGTCCTTAACTGCTAAGCCATCTCTCCAGCTCCCAAATCTGAATTGATGCCCTCTTCTGGCTTGCAGGTGTATGTGCATAAAAATAAATTTAAAAATTAAAAAAGAAAGAAAGAAAAGAAACCCAGATCTGTGGCTCAAGGGGATTGTTGCAGTCAATAAAGTCCTTGTCACATAAGCGCAAGAACCTGAGTTCATCCCTCAGCATTTACATAAACAGCTAGGCATGGTGGTGTGCTACTGTAATTCAAGGACTGGGGAGATAGAGACACGTAGATCCATGGTGCTCTCTGGCCAGCCTACTCAGATCCCAGTGAGAAACATTGTCTCAAAACAAACAAACAAACGAACAAACAAACCCAAGGGATGGTATGCAATGGATGACATCAGGTTGTACACATTAGAACACATTCATGCATGTGTACCTACACAGAGAGAGAGGGGGGGGATCTATGAGTTTCCTTATGGGAAAAATATATATTTGTCATAGAGGAGCTCAAAAACAAAACAAAACAAAACAAAACAAAAAAAAAAAAAAAGAACTGGAGTAGGAACAAGAGACACCACCAACAGGGATAAAAACAAGACCATTAAAAAGAATGAAGTGTACATTCTGGAGTTGACTAGCCTGCAGAACTCATATAGAGGGTCGAAAGAAACAGCAAACTTGAAGAGAAATCATTCAGACAGGTAAAGTTGCTGTGATCTTTCTTCTCTTCTTTATTATTTTCTGTGGATAGGTGTTTTACCTGCTTGTTGTCTATGCAACTGTGCATGCAGTACCCATGGAGGCCAGCAGAGGGCATTAGATTTCCCAGGACTGGAGTTAAAGAAGGTTATGTGTGTGCTATTGTGTGGGTGCTAGGAATCAAACCGGGTCCTCTGGAAGAGCAGCCAGTGCTCTTAACTGCTGAGCCATCTCTCCAGTGCCACATCCTGCCTCTTTTTTCAAGATTTAATCATTTTTATTTTATGTATATAAAAGTTTTGCCTGCATGCATACATGTATTCCAGTTGTGTGCCTGATGCCTGAAGAGGCCAGAAAGAGGGTGTCATATCCCCTGGAACTGGACTTATAGATGGTTGTGGGTAATTGGAACCGAACTCCGAGTCCTTTGCAAGAGCAACCAGTGCTCTTAACCCACAAGCCATCTCTCTAGCTTCCAAAGAAGTCACTTAAAATCAGAGCCAGTGGAGAAAGGAAAGAAAGAATGAAGAAAAGTGTTGGGATTCTAAAGGCGTTTCAGGACACCTTTGGGTAGACCAAGATCTCCATATGGGAGTCACAAAGGTTAAGAGACAGAAAGCATTTGCAGAAATGATAACTGAAGACTTCCTCAATCTCAGGAAAGAAATGACCACACACATTCACAAAATTCGGAGTAGAATAAGGAACCAGCCACCTAGTTCATGCTTCTAAGCCTGGTGTTCACAAGGCTGAGGTGGGAGAGTGGTGAGGTAGAGGCCAGTCTGGGCTACACAGAGGGGACTCTGTGACAATAACAAACGAGGGAGTACATCATGGCACCCTATGGTAGAAATATCTAAGAGTCGTAGGCAATATTAAAGGGAAGAGAGCAATATAACAGAAGCAGCCGGTCTCACTTTCAGGGGCTTCCATGGAATTTCCAAATGTTTCTACAAGGGATGTTTGAAGCTCAGAGAGAATGGACTGCTATTAAGGCTGCTAAGAGAAAACATTGTCAGGTGAGGCTCTGGTATCAGGTGAAACTGTCCTTCAGAGACAGAGAAATTAAGACTTTTCTAGGAAAAGATGGGGCAGATGGCTCAGCAGTTAGAACCTTTGCTCCTCTTGCAGAAGAACAGAGTTTGATTCCCAGTCCCCACATGGTGGCTCATAACCATTTGTAACACCGTCTTCTGACCTCTGTGGGCACCAGGCATTCAGGTGGTGCCCATACAAATATTGCGGGCAAAACATCCATGCACTTAAAATACGATAGAATTTTAAAGACTTTTTAAAAAATGTTTTTAAAAAGCAAAAGCTGAGGGAGTTTATAATTAGTAGACCCATACTTAAAGAAAAAAAAACCAGTAAAATGAGTCCTGGTTCATCAGTTAAGAGATCTTGTTGTGCAACCATGAAGACTGAGTCCAGACACCAGCACAAATGTTCAAAGCCGGGTGTCTTGCCCACACCTGTAACAGATCTAAGGGGATGGAGGCAGGAGGATCGCTGGAGCTTGCTTGCTTTAAGCCTGATGGAGAAAAGATGGGCCCCAGGTTCAGGAAGAGACCCCAACTGTACTGGCTGGTTCTGTGTGTCAACTTGGCACAAGCTGAAGTTATCGTAGAGAAAGGAACCTCCCTTGTGGAAACGCCTCCATGAGATCCAGCTGTGGGGCATTTTCTCAATTAGTGATCAAGGGGGAAGGGCCCAGCTCATTGTGGGTGGTGCCATCCCTGGGCTGATAGCCTTGGGTTCTATAAGAGAGCAAGCTGAGCAAGCCAGAGGAAGCAAGCCAGTAAGGAACATCCCTCTATGGCCTCTACATCATCTCCTGCCTCCAAGTTCCTGTCCTGTGTGAGTTCCTGTCCTGACTTCCTTTGGTGATGAACAGCAGTGTGGAAAGTGTAAGCTGAATAAACCCTTTCCTCCCCAGCTTGCTTCTTGGTTATGATGTTTTGTGCAGGAATAGAAACCCTGCCTAAGACACCGACTAAAAGGAAGAAACCCAGAGTGATGGAGAAGGACACCTGATGTTTTCTCCTGATCTATGCAACCCCTCCCCCAAACACAGACACACATATATCAACAGTAAATAAATAAATAAATACATCCTTAAGTGTGTGTGGCAGGGGGAGAAAGGCAGAAGGTGTCCTTCAAGTAGACATGACAGGCTGAGGCTGCAGATGTGGCTGCATTGGTAGAGTCCTGGCCTGGAGCGCAGGAATCTCTGGGTTCAGTTCCAGCACCACATAAACTGGGGTGGGTATGGTAGCACATGCCTGGAGTCCAATCACTTAAGAGCCTAAGACAGGAGAAGTATTCATCTGGGGTCATCCTGGGTTACACAGTCTCAGAAATAATAAGAGAAGCTTTAAATCTATCTTCAACAGTCCAATAACATACAGGTGAATTTGAGACATCGGTAACACAAAGGGGAGGGGATGAGGAAGACCAGAGCTTTGCCAGCATCAGATCAAATGTAGCTTTAAAATGTTTTAGTAACAACAGCAGCGACTGCACGTAAAACATCTATGAATATGCATATATGAAGGGAAAAATGAAAATGGAAAGAATCAACCTATGTCAGTACAAAAATCAATGAAAGAAATGCAGAGAAAGATGGTGAGAGGGGAGGAGAAAGTAGGAAAGCGATGGACAGCAACCTTATGAGTGGCCTTCCCATCCTCCCCCTTCAGCAATGACTCTACATGTAATCGTGTTAAACTCCACAGGAAAAAACACGCACAGATCAAATGAACCAAAGAAGAGTGAAGCTGGGTGTGGTGCTGGTCGCCTGTAATCACAGCAAGAGGACTGAGCTGAGACAGTCAAGCTATGAGGTAAGTTCCGGGTCAGCCTGAGGTATGAGGTGAGTCAGCCTCTCTCTCCTGTAACTCAGACAGGCCTCAAACTTCCCGTGTAGCTGAGGGTGAACTTAAACTTCTAAGTCTAGGATTGTAGGTGCACACTACCATGCCTCCTCCTTCCTAAATACGTTATTCACTAGAGACTCAGTTGGTATTTCTGCATATAAGGACGAACAGGATAAAAGTGGGGAAAGACAGGAGAAAATGTTTCAAGCAAATAGCAACACCTCCCCCAAAATGCCTTATTTATAACAAACAAAATGGGGGGGGGGTGTTTGCCACTAAACCTGATGGCCTGAACTTAATCCCTGAGTCTTACGTGGTAGAAGGGGAAGAGCTTTCCACAGAGTTGTCCTCTGACTGCCCCACCCCCTCCCTCCACACACTAAGGAGAAACCCATGTTTTTAAAAATTAAAAGTAATTACAGAGAGCGTTAAAAGATAATTTTAAAAGTCACCAAGAAAATATAACCGTAAGTGATGCAGATGGTGACTACTGCATGGAAGACTAACAGGCAACGAATTCATCGCTAGAAGCCTCGGTACCCAGCTCTCTGCGGTGGTCAGAACATCTGGACAGAAGATCAGTTATGAAAAGCCAGGCCTGGGAGAACAGCATATGCAATGATGCCTTACGGAACGCCTCACCCAGCAACAGTGTAACGTATGAGGAACACTGCTCAGGACAGACCTTGTGCTGCATAAAACTCGTCTTAACAAATGCAAAAAAAAAAGTCGAAATTATTCAAAATATCTTTTTTCAGTCACAATGGAATAAAGCAAGAAAATGGAGAAAATCCACAGACACAGGCAAACTAGTACTCATGCATTCAGGAGGCAGAGACAGGATCCCAGGGCAAACTGGTTAGCTCCGCCGGAAAGCAAGCACTATGAGTTCAAAGAGGGATCCTGCCTCAATAAACAAAGTGGAGAGTGGGCCAGAAAGCTGCCCTGCGTTAGGGCCTCAACATGCACACCCACACCTGTCCTTCCTCACACCTGTCCTTGCACCCGCACGTGTGTGTGTGCCCCCACACATGTGAACATGCACACACACAGACATTTAAAGAGTCAAATTAAAAAGAAAAAAACACTGCTGGGAACGTAGCTCAGTGGTTATCCACCATGCCCTGGGTTCCATCTCCAGCACGAGAGAGAGAGAGAGAGAGAGAGAGAGAGAGAGAGAGAGAGAGAGAGAGAGAGAGAAAGAGAGAGAGAGAGAGAGAGAGAGAGAGAGAGAGAATCAAAATCTTCCAACAATCTAACTATATATTGAAACTAGCAGAGCAAGTGTAGGCTAACTAAGCCCAAGGCTAGGCCAGACTAAGGAAGGAAGTAAGATCAGAGCTGAGATAAAAGACAAAGAATGGAAAAACAATTTCAAAAGAGTAACCAAGCCAAAGTCTGAAAAGCTCAAGAAAACTCACCAACTTCAGCTAGGGGGCCTTAGAGAAAGAGAGGAGACCGGTTCCTAAGTCAGAAGCAGAAGAGGGGGTGTTGGCACAACTTGTGATGTGAAAATAAAAAAGGGCTACCAGAGAACGAGCAACTGTGTGCTAACAAACTGTACAGCCTAGAAAAAAGTGAATCCTCGGGAGTGTGTGGCTATAAAGACAGTTGCATCATGAAGAAATGTGAGAATCTGGGAAAGAAGCAATGAATAAGGCACTGATCAATAATGTCAAAATGTCCCACAAAGGATAAGAGACAGACACGGCTTTAATGGTAAGTTCTACCAACCTTCTAAAGGAGAATGAATAATTCTCTCTCTCTCTCTCTCTGTCCCTGTCTCTCTCCCTCTCTGTCTCTCTCTCTCTCTCTCACACACACACACCAATGAGGAAGAAATTACATTCAAGTATCAAGTACACTCAAGGTTTCAGGGTACCCCTCCGAGTCTTTTCTGGTCGACTCTGCCCCAGGAGTCCCCTCGTGTGGAATGAGTGGGTGGGCACATTTCCTGAGCACAGGGTATGGGTGTTACCCAGCACACATCTCTAGCACTGCCCATGTACCCCAAGTTGAATGTAGAGGCAGGAAGGCTTACCTGAGTCAAGCTGACATCCTCCTGAGGCCTAGACAGGGTGACCTTGGGGTCAGGCTCTTCACCCATGCCACTATCTTCTTCCTCCTGGGGGTTGTCCTGTGGGACCCGGCTGTCCGCAGCTGTCTCAGAGGGTAGCCCCAGGATGGCAGGGCTTGGGGAGCCCTCACTGCTCTCCTCACAGGGGAAGTTCTCACTGGCCACACTGGAGGATGGGCTGTCAATTCCACTGTCTCTGTTGGGGATTTTCATGGCACCACTTGGCTCCCGTGTAGAGCTGTCCCCTGCTGGGGCTGAGCTGCTATGAGCCCCTCGGTGGGCACCTGGACCGATGGGAAGGGCTTGAAGCTTCCCTAGTGGGGAGCTGTTGGGCCCAGCACCAAGTACTCCAAGAGGGGAAATGGCTTCTTCTTGGGGTGTCGAGGAGCTCCTACCCAATTCCATCTTCACAGCCAAACTCCCGGGGCTCTGCTAGGAGGCTGCCCAAGGACTTCCTGTTGGGGAAAAGGAGCTCTCAGCTCAGTACAGTCGTTGAAGGCAACCCTCAGAGAGTCAGCCTCAATCAGACCAGGCAGGCTGGGGCTGTGTGGGAAATACTACTTCACAACACCCCATTGGGTCCTATCAGGACAGGTTTTGAGGGAATGGCAAAGGGAATGTTTTCTCTAAAGAGGAAGGTTGTTTACTTACATAAAAAAGTAATCCTAGAGCCGGGCGTGGTGGCGCACGCCTTTAATCCCAGCACTCGGGAGGCAGAGGCAGGTGGATTTCTGAGTTCGAGGCCAGCCTGATCTACAAAGTGAGTGCCAGGACAGCCAGAGCTATACAGAGAAACCCTGTCTCGAAAAACCAAAACCAAAAAAAAGTAATCCTAGGCCTGCAGAATCAGTGGGGAAATCCTGTGCAAGCATGAAACCCAGTTCAGACACACAGCACTGGGGTTAAAAGCTGGCCGTGGTGGTGACTGTGCCTGTGATGCCTGTGCTAGGGGTGGGGGCCGTGGAGACAGCTGGATCCTGGTAGCTCAGTGGCTAGCCAGTCTAGCCAAAAGAATGACTTCTAGTGACAAGCCCTGCCACAAAAATGGAGGGAGACGCAGACACAATCTATGACCTACATACACACGCACACGTATGTTTGGGTGCACCCCACCTCCGTACACACAGAAGTAATCCCGTGGAACAGTGTGTGGAGTTCTTGGGACATGAGGCTATGAGCTGCTTAACATATTTAAAAATAAATTCATGAACAGTGAAACCGCCAGCCGAAGGGGGGAGGCTCCCATTTACAACACACTTTTGTGTCCCCCTGAAGGCTCTTTCAACCCTGATCTTCCCCAAGGGAGGAAGCCTAGGTCCTGATCACTACAGGGAGTTCATACGGTATTTGCACTTGCACACCACACAGAGAGTCAAGAGTCAATTCTTAGAGTTCAAGGAATTCATCAACAACTCCGAGGAGGGTCAAAGGTGAGCCTGGACGAGAGGGAGGTAGACAGTCTCCGAAATCATCTTGACAATAAGGTGCAGTTTCAGAGGAACAGGGCGAGGGGGGCTGGTAACACTTACCTGTTGCCTAACACTGTTGCCCAATGAGGCTGTCAGGGATTGATGAACAGGCACCTGCTTCCTCCGGCCGGGGCTTTGGAATTGCCCAACAGAGTCTAGAACAATCTATTAAAATGTCTTGCCCAGACCATTGGAAGTGGAGTTGTTTAGAAGGTGCTAGAAAAAAAAACACACACACACACAAAAGACAATGGTGTTTGGAACAGACCAAAGCCCCAGTTCTAAAGGAATGAGCTGAAGTAAGATGTCTTAGGCCTCCGCCCACCATAGCAGACTCAGGGCAGTACACAGGCTTCCTCGGGGCAGATGGAGAGCACAGAATGGTCCACTGTCAGCCTCTAAGACCAATTGTGGGACCCAAGAAGGCTAGGATGGTGCCAGTACCATAAGCTGTGCCCTAGAGCCAGGGATGTTTATGAGAGCTCAGCACATCACCATCCTCCCTAGCCCACAAAGTCACCCAGCCACATTGCCAGCACTCACTCACTGTAGAGTTCCCCACGGAGTGAGGATCTTAAAACTAACACTCAGCGGCTATGCTAATTCATTTGGTGGTAACTCACACACATTCACACTCTACGAGACACACTCAGTGACACGCTCACACAGTGGCCCCACCAGACACACACAGTCACCATACTCGGTTCCCACATTGAACACTCAGTATTGGCTCCCACACACTCACTCTCTGGTACTCGCCGGTCCGCAGCTTCTCTCCTCACTTCCTCTTTCACCGGAGAGCAGAGTTAGAACCATGGGTGTAGACTCCTGGCCTCCAGCTACACATCTGACTGCCTTGCCTCCGGCCACGCACAGAGTTGGTCGAGTCCCTCTAGCTCTGGGAGCCAATAGGCCACAGAACAGAGCTCCTCCCACCCACATAGGCTCCTGAGTGAGCTAACCTTCTTGTGGCTAAACTACCTTAGGATGGGTTTTTCTGTCAGTGACTCCAAAGTCACTACAGGAAGACATTTTCATTGGCTAGTGTCACTTTTTTTTTTTAAAGGAAATAGCTTTATTATTCAGGTTACTATATAACCGTGCCTTAAGGCCAATGAATCAGATGTGTCCAAACATCTGTAGTAGCTGGCCAGTAAGTGTATTTAGCTATTAAATTCAACTAGGAAGAAGTGTGTTGAGCATGCTCCAAGCCAGTAGCAAGCTAAACAGTAACTAGACTTGGTGTTAACATTCTTAGCAGGTTTGCTGGACAGAAATATCTGACTTCCAAACAGAAAATACATGTTTGTCTACATTCTTCTCATAGCATTGGGAGATAAACTGAATGTTTCCAGAAGTCGACATGACACAGCAATAAAAAAAGCTCTGTACGGAATGTGAGCTGAGCTCAGCCTCAATAGTGGTCAGAGGCTGTGGCAACCAGGCTGAGTAGAGGCTCGCTCGTCCCTACTACAGGGGAGGAGCTACGCTTCGGGTCAAGACATGTGCCTGCGTTTGTGAGTGCCATGTTCAATGCTGAGTGCCTCCTGTAGCCATTCTCCATCTTCTTGCTATTCATGGCCTCTCACTAAGCCTGAAGCTCAGTTTGGTTAGACTGGCTAACCAGCAAGCCCTGGGGATCCTTCGTTTTCCAGGCACCAGCAACTGGGATTTACAGGGGTGTTCAGCCATGCCCAGCCTTTTACGTGAGTCCAGTGGACTCAAACTCAGATTCAAGCACCTTACCAAATAAGCCATCTTCCCACCTCATTGCTTTTGAGACAAGGTCTCATGCAGTTCAGGTTGGTGCTAAACCTTCTAAGTAGCCTCAACTGGCCTTTAGAACTCCTGATCCTTCCTGCCTCTACCTCCCAATGCCAGCATTCTGGGGGTATGCTATCATGTTTAGCTCAGAATCAAGGTTTATTTTTAGCAAAACCAACAAAAAAAATAAAGAAGAAAATGCCCATTACAAGTGGTTTGCCACAAGCCTAGCTAGTGGTGGCACACATCTTTAGTCCCAGCACTCAGGAGGCAGAGGCAGAGGCAGACAGATCTCTGTGAGTTTGAGGCCAGCCTGATCAACAGACTGAGTTCCAGGACACTCAAAGCTACACAGAGAAACCCTGTCTTGAAAAACAAAACAAAAACAAAGTGGTTTGCCATATGCTTCAATATACCACATAAAGGAAAGTTGATGAGACACCATACATCAGACAGCAAAGCCCCACAAGCCCTCGAGAGACAGGAACCATGGGATGAGACCTCTTGTTGCCTCAGATTACTGCCTAGAGACTATTTGTAAGCCAGGGAGAAGTAAGAAGAGCCCAGTGGGCTCACAGAAGTGAGACGATGCCCAGCTGACCATAAAGGCTGACTGGCATTGACAGGAAAGAGCTCTACAAAGAAGAAAGCTTTCCTGAGAAAGATCCAGAGATCCTCAGAGATGCTCCTATGTTGAGTTCACATGAGAGGGGACATTATGATCCTAGACAAAGAACATTCCCTTGGAGGACTGGAAGGAGCATTTGCAACGCCACACGGGGCAAGGTTGCCTGTGACCACTGTCCATCCTGAAAACTGCAGACCTGCAAGGTGTCAGGTTCAGTACTCAGGAGGGTCTTGTCTCAGGGGTGGTAGATCACCAACCTTCCAGTGACCTCTGCCATCCCACTTAATAAGTCTTAACAGGAAGGCCAAACTAGTTACAATTGAATTCCCCCCTTGAAGAAAACTCTAAAATATCTGGGACCCAGCAAAGTAAAAACCTCAAGTGGCTGGCATCTAATCAAAAATTACCAGGCAGGCCTAGGAGACGCAGCTCAGTCGGTAGAGAGCTTACCTAGTATGTTTGAAGCCCCAGGTTCAGTCCCCAACACTATATAAACTGTACCTGGTGTTACACCCCTGTAATAAGGGAGGAGAGTAGGGAGTTCAAGGTCAACCTTGGCTATATGGGATATGGGTGGTTAGAGGTTAGTCTAAGCTACATAGACCTTGCCTGGGTTTTTTTGTTTTTTGTTTTTTGATTTTTTTAGTTCCTTCTCCTGAATACCAGACATACATACAACCAGTCATGATGGAAAAAAAAACAAACCAAAACCTCAATCACTTGAAGGTGACTCATAGGAACACTGAAATGTATTAGGCCTATATCTAAGAATAATGACAGAATAACTGTAAGCAAGCCACTTTGGGTCCTTATTTGGCTTCTCCTTGGCTTAACTTGATGGCTTCACATTGAAAACCCACCAAGTCCATATCATCAAGGAGCAAGCCCCAGGGTGCCCTAGTCATGGTCTGGTGGGATGACCAGCCCCCTGAGAGATTAATGCCACCTCATGACTCAGAGGTGCCTGGGAGGGATGAGTGTTCCTCTTAGGTTCTCAGCCTAGGAAGAACTCCAGTTCCTCATCTAATGAGAACACAGTGGGGGGGGGGGGTCTCACGCCTTGGAATTGGGGTGGGGGATCAGTGGGACCTCAAAGCAGGGCAGAGGCATGAGGGCAAGCTGAGTGGAGAAGACAACACCGCATCCTTTTTTGCCCCCTGCGACAGGGTCTTCCTTCCTATAATCCAAGCAAGTTCCCAGTCTCCTCAAGGCTAGGATTACAGGCATAAGCCACCATGCTCAGAAGGAGCAGTTTCTTTTGAACCAAGGCTGGGGGGCTGGGGCAGGCGGGTTTTAGGGATTCACACTAAGATGCCAATGTCTCAGAACACGTGAATTTACTCCTTGTAGAGAACCAGGAGGAGTGTGGCCCACAGAGGTCTGAGCCAGGTAAGGAACACCCACCAGCCTGTTTTTGAAGCCTCCGCGCAGAGCGTTAACCTCCTGTGCCAAAGCCCTCCCCCTGCTCCCCAGCCTTCCTCTACAAGACCAAGGCCCAACTGTACAACCTGTCACCTAGGGATGAGGCTAGAGGTAGTGGATGGTAGCACAGCATGAAGGACCATCCTGGTGGCCCTGAGATTATTACAGCTTCAGTATTTGACTTTAGATAAATGAGGGGATGGTTTCCTCATGGGTTACACCACCCTAGATGAGAGATCCAGAGACAGAGGAAGGGGAAACACAACGAGTTCCCTGCATTCCCCGGGAGGATCAAGCTACCAGAGGTTCCAGCAGCAACCCTGGTCTCATAGGACAGCCTGTGCAGACACTCTTTGCTCTCATCCCAAGCTAATCCCCTAAAATCTCACTGGGTATCTTAACAGCCTACTCCCCACAAACTGAATACAGTTTGGCTACTTTCATTATATTCATCGTGTGTGTGTGTGTGTGTGTGTGTGTGTGTGTGTGTGTGTGTGTGTGTGATACTGGGGATGGAATCCAAGGCCTTGCATATGCTAGCTTGTCATTTTACTTCTGTGGTATATCTCCAGCCAATACATCCATCTTTGGGGCGATGCAACCTTTGGACCATTGTTAGCACTAAGGTTTTGAATGTAGCATGTTCCTGTTTATATGCCTTATTACCTAGAAATTAAGGGCTATACTCAGCTTCCTCAGAAGGGACACAGTGATGGTCCTACACAGATTCCTGAAGCCTGGGGAAGCATACAACAACCCAAGAGTAGCCATTCTGTCCAGTTTTGGAAGCCCTAACAGGCAGCATGGCATACCCATCTGATGGGTTACTGTCACCTGAAACAACTCTAGGCCATTGTGACACACAGAGATCCCTACCCAGTCATCTGTGGCAGGACAAAGAGAAATTAAGTACTAAGCACAGCAATAATGTTGGCCTGAAACTTGATTGGCAGAGAATCACAGGTCTAGGAATGGATGAGGGTTGGCCATCAGGGCTGGTGAACAACAAGGACAGAGCTACCTATTGCACAGGGGTGGCTGTGTTGGCAAGTCAGATCTGGAACTTTTTCTTGCGATCACAAGCTCTGCTTCCTGAATGCTGGGCTTAAAGGCATGCCTTGCCACACCTAACTCATTTAATCTTAGAAACAAAATAAAATTACTATGATATTTACTCGTGTGTGTGTGTGTGTGTGTGTGAGAGAGAGAGAGAGAGAGAGACAGAGACAGAGACAGAGACAGAGAGACAGAGAGAGAGCCACAGCCAACAAGTGTAAGTTGGAGGGCAACTTTGTGGAGCTGACTCTCTCCTTCTTCTGTGTAGGCCCCAGGACTACAAGACTGTTGTAGTTTGTCAGACTCAGCTGCAGGTGCCTTTACCTGTTGAGTCATCTTCCCACCTCACATTTAATCTTATTACCTGCATGTTGACTCAATATTTTTTGTATACTGTGTGTATATAAGTGTGTGTGTGTGTGTGTGCATGGGTGCATGTATGTACATGCATGTGCATATCTGTATGTGTGCACATGTGTGTGTGTTTGTGCACATGTGAATGTGTGTGCACATGTGGAGGTCAGAGGACAACTTGTGGGTCTCTTCTCTTCTCCCACTATGAACTTCCTGAGGACAGAACTCAGGTCATCAGGCAACATGCCTTTACCTGCTTGCTGGTCCATCTTGCAGGCCCCCAGAATTCCATTCTTTCTGTAAGTTCAGGCAGCCTTCAGAACAAGCTCTTTGGCTCAGTATATAATTCTGTCTCTATTTGGGGTTATGTTTGGCAATTTCCATTGTAAAACACAATGAAGCAAGACAGAAGAGCAAGGTCTTCACGGTAGCCTGAAACAGACACTGACTTTTCCACATCATGGTCCACCCAACCACTCTACCCTGACCCCCTTAGCACTGATATTCTCCCAGGAGCCCCCTCAGATGCTCTGCACAAACTTTTCCTCGGTAGAGAATAGGATCACTCACCCCTGTTTTATCTGGCTCCCAAACAGGCTTTCCCTCTAAGAGGCATCCCATGACTCCCGCATATTCCCATGCTCCTCTCTTCCTCCATTCAGACCCCCATCCAGCCCTCACCCAAGCTGTTCCTCCCTACACTCTGTTATCCTCCTCCTCCTCCTCTCCTCACTGGCACGCAATTAAAAGAGGAGCCTCATTTTATCACGTGACCCCCAGCCGGTCACAGGAGACTCACTAGATGTTTTGGGAGAACAAATCAATGGTGGGCTTGGAACCAACGTGTCAGTGAACATTTAGAATCCTGCTAATATGGCTACATTCACATGCAGAATTATGCTTTCACTGAATGCAAATTTTAAAAACATAAACTTTAAGTTCCTTGTAGGAAGGAAATGAGATCATGGCAGGTAGCATTCTATCATAAAGCAGTCCCTCTTTGGCCAGGCTCATACATCATCATGCAGGTGACAACTGAAACAGGAAGACTAGACCATGACTTAAGTGTCAGGTGTTATAACACAAACCCAAATGTCAGGGGCTAAAAGCTGACACCCACACCTGGGAAGACTTTGGAGGTCAGTCATGAGGCAGAACACAGGGTCTGGGTTCTGTGCATAGCAAATACAAGGTTGCTCTACCTCACAGAACCTGAGTGTCCAAGTCATGTCACCTCACAGACCCAAGTCACCATGTTATCCCACTTCCCAAGATCTGAGTATCCAGGTAACCTCAGAGGATCTGAGTAACCACACCCTCCCCCTCTCAGACCTAAGAAAACAGGCTATCTACTTAACAGGACAGCGAATCAGGTCATACTGCCTCATAGGACCTGACTGTCAAGGCTAACCCACCTACGGGACCTGAGAGTCCATCTCATTCCACCTATCGAACCTGATTGGCCACTTCCCAAGAGCTGATTGTCCACATGAGGGTAATAGTTACAAGGAACTTAAATATTTTCTATTAAAAAAAATGGTCACAGGAATTCGACCTTTGCAATGCTGTTTTGTAATCTCCACTACCTTTGAAACCTTTTTGTCTACATAAAGGCCCTTCCTCATTCCCAAAGCGTAATGGCCAGGGCAGAGGACTCCTTTCTCATTCCGTTCATCTTCTCTGCAACTGAATGTTTTCCTCTCATTCTGTCTTAGTTCTTTGAGAATTTCACACAATGCATTTCGATCACAGACATCCTTCCCCCCCAACTCCTCCCACATCTACCCCCCACTCTCTACTCACCCAGCTGTGTGTCTTCTTTCTATTTTAACCCACTAAGCTCAATTTGTTCTGCTCATATATTAATGGATATATGGCTTTCCAATGGAGCACTGTCAGCTTACCAGGGGCTACAGTTTCAAAGAAACTTCAGGGGGCCTGTGGCAGCCCAGTTGAGACAAACCACTTTCTCCAAGCAACTACCAATTGTCAATAGCTCTTCAACTAGGGGTTGGACTCTGTCCCCACCACCCCTCTCCATGCTGGGATTTGTCTGTCTTTGGCTTGCACAGGTACTGTATATGTTGTCACAACCATTGTGAGTTCATTTGTACAACTGCCCTGCTGTGTCTGGTAGACACTGTGTCCTTATAGCTATCTGTTGCCTTTGGCTTGACCATCTTTTGGCTCCTTCTTCTGCCTGGATACTTAGAAGGAAGGAGTGTGATAGAAATGTCCCATTGAGGGCTGCATATGATGGAACAGGAAGGATTAAATTGGGAAGAAGACAGGGTAGAGGAGGGAGCACAGGAAAGGATAAATAACACTAAAGTTTCAAAAAACTTCATATGAAAGCCTACTTACAAGCGTCTTTGAAACACAGAGAGAGAGAGACAGACAGACAGACAGACAGAGAGAGAGACAGAGAGAGAGACAGAGAGACAGAGAGACAGAGACAGACAGACAGAGACAGACAGACAGAGACAGACAGAATGGAGCTACCCTATAGTAGGGTGACAGTACCCTTACTGGGCACTACAGGCTATCAAGTTTAAAACCCAGTGCCAGGAATGGGTTACCTCTTTTGGAGCTGTTAGTCAATGAGACTCAAATACCTCCAAACATGGGCTAATGTTATCGGTTACCCTACAGAATTTGATGGTAAGACCCGATTGCTGAAGAGATCACACACTTGAGTCATAAAACACGTAGGAACAACAACAACAAAAAAGCAGGTACTGACCTGGAAGTTGTAGCACTAAGTTACTCTCAGTACTGGGAGTTCCTAAGTTGCTGCTAGAGGAGGGAAGTAGCCATCAGTCACCGGCAGCTGCACCCTGTGAGCTCCAGCAGTGACTGGCCTGGCAAGACATGCTCAATGTTGTAGTAGTGGCATGAACATCAATGGGAATACCAACTACTTTTTGATTGGATTTAAGGTCAATTCCATAAGATGAAACCAGTACCTGGCATCATTCAATCAAGGACCTATGGCTAGGCATGTCATAGGGCTTAGGGAAGAATCTACTGCTATGATTTTCCCAAGTAGATATTGTAAAAAGGCAAATCCTGATGGCTTACTAGACCCATAGGGCCTTCACCCCTCATCAGAGAATGATCTACTTACATTAGGTGGCCATTGACATGAAGGCCCGCCAACTTGCACCAAATTTTAAATATTGAGAAAGATTGAGAGGCTGAATCCCAGCCAGTGGGGAAAAGACACAGTACCCTTGCGTTAGGATTAAAAGCCTGCTCTGTGTGCGTGCCACCCAGAAAGTAGCCCTTTTGCTATGCCAATTGTCTGTATGCTCTCTGTGCAGTATTGGTGAGGTCCTCAGACTCCAGATTTCATTTCCAGTGTAGATCACCCCGCCTTACAGAACCTGAGTGTCCAGCTCAGCTCACTTTACAGGACCTGAACATTTCATTATCCCCCCATTACTAGGGGCTCAGAGATGGGCAATGAAATTGTAGCAGGTGAAAGGCAGCAATCGTGGAGCTTCAAACCAGGCCATGTGGGATATACTCTCCATGGTCGGGATCACAGGGGTGGGTGTTGGGCGGGGAGGGGGGAGAGATAAGAAATCAAGTCCAATGCCAATGTAGATGCAGCCAGTGGGCCCAGGCCCATTTGAGGAATTTTTTGATTCAGGGGCTCACCAATCAGCTGTTTAAGGGAAAGTCAGTATCTGGTGCCCACATGCCACAGAGACCACCTGTTAATGGTCATGGGAGAGGCTGCCTAGCACCAGAGTCAGAAAACCAGAAGGAAGAGCAGGCCAGACCTTAGTATGGTCACGTGCCAGCCTCACTTGGTGCAAGATACGTTACCAGGTGGCGGTCAGTTTGCCCTCAGTCCCTCGTGTTGCTGCCCCCGTTTTACACAGGGTCTGGCTTATTGCGTTCCTCTGCACTAGCCCAGATCGTCATATCCAACCCCCCACCCACCTAGAGATATCTAGGGTGCAGAGGATCCTGCACACAGAGGGAAGTGGCCACAGTGAACGATGGCCCTTCTCATTTCTCATTTCCTTCCTGGACTAGCTTGGTCCCTGCCCCTTGTCTGTTCCCCTGCCCAGAGGCAGGCAGAGACAGGCCACCACAGCAGTGACCAGCTCTGTGCATTCTTCTGTCCTTGTTCATTGTTTTGGGCACACGTCCGTCTCAGAGCCTTCTTATAGTCGCTACAACAGTCCACAAAAACAGCACCATCTGGGTTTTATATCTGCCCAGCGCTGATTTGACTTCCTTCTCAGTCGCTTTACAATGGAGACAGACACAATGGAGCAATCACAATTTCTATCTGTAAGTGGAAGATCACAATCAGCCTACCCAGGTCCCATAAGAAGTCGCAGTGTGGCAGAAACTTCCGGAGCACGCATCAAGATACCCAGAGTCCCTGTTGTAACCCACAGAGCTGCCTTTCATCACTGAACGGCAGGGCCAGGTTTCTCACTCGGCAGTGAGGCTTCTGAAGACAAGCCCACTTCAGCACTGATCTCATAATGTGCTCTCGACCTCTGTATGCAGAGTTCAGTGTGGCTCTCGGGCCCCTGCACATTGGGAGGTGCAGATCCCTCTATAAACAGAAGCCAGTCTCCACTGCGACCTTGCAGGGGCAGAAGCAGGCTTCAGGGGGCCCGTGGCAGCCCAGCTGAGACAAACCACTTCCTCCTGTCCTTGCCAGAGCTGGCCCCACCCCCAAACCAAGCACAGTGTGTGTTATCAGCTCAGAGAGCTTATGTGGGGACCAGCTAGTCCATTCACAGACTTTGAGGGGGGGGGCTGGGATGAGCTGGCAGAGTGCTCTGTGCCTGTTTCATCTCTCACCCAAATGGGGGCTGGGGAGAGTCTCGGTAAACCACGTGTCAAGCTAGGCCAATGAGAGAACCTGTCTAAAAAACCAGATAGACAGGTCCTGGAGAATAACATCTGAGACTGTCTTCTGGCTTCCCTACACATGCCCCAACACACACACACACACACACACACACACAAATGGCTAACAATTTCAGTCTTTGTTTTTGGTTCCCCCCCTGTGTGCCCTGCTGTTGTGGAACTTGCTCTGCAGACCAGGCTGGCCTGGAACTCAGAGATCCACCTGCCTCTGTCTACCAAATGCTGGAATTGAAAGCGTGTGCCACCACTACTACCACCACCACCACCACCACCACCACCACCACCCCCGACTAGGTAGGACCAATCTAAAATGAGGCAGAGCTGCGTAAGCTCTAAACCTCAGTGTGGCTTGGCATCATTCCCACTCCACTTTACAGAAAGGGAAATCAAGGCAGAGTCTGCCTATCACCCTGTCCCTGGCATTCTTTCTCACCAGAGTCCCCTCCCTATCCCCCTATAGCTGCTCATCCTCCCTAGCACTCAGGGACTCCCAGAAAAATGGCAAGTGACTTGTCATCCACAATGACAGTGACTCCTGCCTCACTCCCCACAGGTCCCAGAGTCCGGCTTTTCAAATATGCCTCTGCCTACTCTGCATGGCATATAGTATCATAGTGTTATCATAATCATATCATTCTATCCATGCTGCCGTGCGCCTGCTCTACGTCTGCCAGCCTCCTAAGTGGCTGTACCACTACACAGAGCTGCCCAAGCGAAGCCCTGGAGGTCCCAAGGAGTCCTTTGAGGGCTTAGTTTTCTTTCCTAGCAGTGCCCAGCTAGACAGACATATCTGTTAATATCTGAACTGTAGACTCAAGACGATTCCAGAGCCACATGGGATGCGAAGGCCTAGCCTCCATTAAATCATCCCCCGGGACCACCTCTTCTGCTTAAGCAGAAAAAGACATGCTTTCTTCCCCACTAAGGCACCCTGGGTGGGGTCAGCCTTGGATCTGTGCCCTCCCACCCCCCACAGTAGTCACCGACAGACTGCCCATAGCCTGAGTGTGAGCTGTGCCCCACCTGTCAATAGCACGTCCAGCACTCTGTAGTCTCGAACGCTTCTCACGCCCATCCATAGCAACCCTATCTTCTCACCAGGACGAGCCACTAAAAGACAACAGCATGAAAAGAGACACCGCTACCGTGCCACAGCAACTTCCTGCCTTGAAAACATCTGTCTTCCTTGAATGGTTCCTGTTTGGTTTCTAGTAACCTCCTACCACCCGCCATGAAGCCCCTTTGCAGCACAAGACAAACACTGTAGGATTCCACAAAGATCCCAGGAGCCAATCTCCACTCACCCTTCTTCCAAGACCAGTCTGCATCTCCCCCAGGGCTGAACTCATGCAAGAACAAAACCCAACTTCCTCTTTCTAATTTTTGCAATATTGGTCACAAAACAGTGGCACATTTGCATTTCCGTAGCGATGACGCAATGTGAGAGGAGGTTGGTCTGCAGGTCCTGAAGGGCCTGGTCTGCTTGTGGTGGGATGACTTCGAAAGCATAATCCTTTTACGTGACCTGGCTCAACCCCACCAGGTTCTGCAGTAGCAGCCAGGGCTGAGCTTAAGTTTAACAAGTCACTGAGTAAAGACACCTCCTGCATCTGGTTTGGTGGGCTCCTCTGAGCAGAGCTGAGGTTGATGTTGTCTACGGGGAAGAGGATCCATCAGGGGACAGGTGACCCAGGCCAGACAGACCTTGGTGACTACAGAAAGTTGGAAGAAACATACCCCACCGGTGACATTGTTTCACGGTGACTCCAAGAGACCTGAGGGAACTTCTGGTTATCTGGCTGATGAGGACTGCCCCAGCAGGGCTAAGCTCTGCCTCTTCCAGGCAGCCCTCAGGGGAAAGTCCCCTCATTATCTCAGGAAGTCAATAAATAATGGGGCAGAGGGTTACCCTAACATGCATATAGGCTGCAAATTTGACTCCATTTCAGTAATGTCTTCTTAATCTATCCGAAATTTTGTGTTTGTTTTAGGTTTTGTTGAGACAGTCTCACCAAGTAGTCCAGGATGGCCTTGGATTCACTGTGTTGTCCAAACTCATTTGAATTTATACTGTTTCAGTCTTTCAAATGCTGGGATCGCTACTGTGCACCATTGCATCAACTAATCTTGAATTCTCTCCCTCTCCCTCTCCCTCTCCCTCTCCCTCTCCCTCTCCCTCTCCCTCTCCCTCTCCCTCTCCCTCTCCCTCTCCCTCTCCCTCTCCCTCTCCCTCTCCCTCTCCCTCTCCCTCTCCCTCTCCCTCTCCCTCTCCCTCTCTCTGTGTTTGTGTGTGTGCATGCATATGGAGGTCAAAAGTCAAAGCTAAGTGTCTTCTTCAATTGCATTCCACATTATTATTATTGTTGTTGTTGTTGTTACTGCTATTATTGTTGTTATTTTGGCATTTATTGATATTCACCCTGGGATTAATCAACATGACTAGCTTGGCTGGCCAGCGATCTGCCAGGGACCCTTCTGTCTCTGCCTCCATCAGCCTTTTCCCATGAGTGCTGGGGATTGCACTCACTTCCTCATGCTTGGACTGAACCATCTCCTCAATCCTCTAAATGCTTGTTATAACTAGTTAATATTTTCTGTGTATATGTATGTATGTATGTATGTGCACATGCATGCATGAGTGTATATGTACCTGTATGTACTTGTGCCTGGTTGCCAGAGTTCAAGCCCAGGCATCATTCCTCAGATCCTGTCTATCAGTTTTGTTTTGTTTTGTTTTGTTTTGTTTTGTTTTGTTTTGTTTTTTCTAAAGCAGGGTCTCTCAATGAACTGGAACTTCAAGTAAAAGTCAGGCTGGCTGGCTCGAAAGTCCCAAGGATCTGCTGTCTCTGCCTCTCCAGTGCTGGAATTACAAGTGCATGCAGCACCCCCAGATTTTTTTCATGTGGGCTTTGGGGAATCAAACCCAGATCCTCAATGCCTTCAAGGTAAACACTGTCTCCTTCCTGCAGTCTGAAGTGATGCAGGTTTCCTCTGACTCTGCTGGGCACTGTCAGGGAATACAGAACTACCCTATGTAACAGTGATAGGCTAGAGTGTTCAAGAGCTCCAAGAGCTCAAACCAGAGCTCACAGGAGGTGAGTTCTTGGCAGGATGGAACTGCTCAAGGTTCTCGATTCTTCTTCCATAAAATGGAGAGGTATGTGTGTTAGAGGCATTGTAAGGAATGAGGTCTAGCCTAGGCAAGTTCCTTAAAGAATCTTAGTTCCTGCCTGAATCTCCACTGCTGAGCTGTCTGTGCCTGGCCCAGAGCCCTTTGCTTCACTCCCTGAAGGGCCATGTCCCCTGAGGAAAGTCTGTGTCCCCCGAGGATAGGCAGTGTCCCCTGAGGAGGCAGCCTCTGGCCACCCAGATGCTTTCAGCTCAGTCCAGGAAGCACAGCACCTGTGGCCCAGCACAGTGCAATTGTCCCTCTGCTGGCACATCCTGAGCCTGGAGGCCAGCTGTGGGATCGCATCAGGACTGGGACCCAGGCCAACCAGGAACACAGAATCAGTTGAGGACGTGAAGATGAACTCTAGCCTGACAGGCCAGGTGGGAAGAATGGAGAGAAGAGTTTCAGAGCAGGTGGGGAAGGAAAGAGGAGGAAGAGTTCCTCTGGCTTAAAAGCAAATCAAAGGGCTGGGCTTGGTGGTGCAGGCTTTTAATCCCAGCACTCAGCACTCAGAGTGTTGAAGCAGACCAATCTCTGTAAGCTCAAACCACTGGGCTATATAACCAGCTCCAAGCCAGCCAAGGCCACATAATGAGACTCCATTTCAAAAAAAAAAAAAGAAAGAAAGAAAGAAAAAGAAAAAGAAAGAATGAGAGAAAGAAAGGAAGAAAAAGGAAAAGGAAAAAAGAAAAATTCCAGAACTGAAGCCTAATGTCCTCTTGTTCTTGAGTGGGGAGAAGCAATGCCTCTACTTTGGTTGACACCCTTTAAAAGAACCCCCACAGTGGTCCAGTGATGACTACATCCTGATCAACTCTTTTTTTTTTATTTATTTTATGTATATGAGTATACTGTCGCTGTCTTCAGACTCAGAAGAAAAGGGCACTGGATCCCATTACAGATGGTTGTAAGCCACCATGTAGTTGTTGGGAATTGAACTCAGGACCTTTGGAAGAGCAGTCAGTGCTCTTAACCACTGAGCCATCTCTCCAGCCCCCTGATCAACTCTTGCATAGGCCCTTCCACTGTGAATAGCCCATGAATACTAGTGTCCAATTCAACCTGCAGAGGGGACATAGGTGGACTTCCTAGGTCATACACAGAGCTGCAGTTTTTGTTGGGGCAGGGTATAATCACCTCCATGTTGGAAAGGTGTCCAAGCAGCCCTGAGGAGACACCTATGTGGAAGAAACCAAGACCCCAGACCACAGCCAACACCAACTTGCCCCGACTGACTGACTTAACGAGCTACCTTGGATGATACTTATCCCAGCCACCATCTGACTGCATCCAGAGCCAAGCCACACCCAAATTCCTGAGCAGTCAAACAAAGCAGAGCTAATAGATTCGTGTGTGTGTGTGTGTGTGTGTGTGTGTGTACATGCGCGTGCCTGCACAGAGACAGTCTAAGTATGTGTGTGTATAAGACGTGTACGTATGTGCGCCTGTATGTGCACAAATGCATGTACACATGCCACTCACATATATAGAGGCCAATATAGGATATCTTCCTTTATTACTCTCCACCTAGCCTCTTATATTACACTTTGATTTATTTTGTGTTTGTGTGCAGGTACACATGTGCATAGTGTGTGTGCAGAGGCCGGAAGACACTTTGCGGAGATCGGTTCTCTACTTCCACAAATGAGTCCTAGAGACTAAATTCAAGTTGTCAGGCTTGAGAGGAGGTTGGCCCCCACTTAGACCCAAGGATATTTATATCAAGTGTCCTTCAAGGCCTCCTTTTAGGGGACAAGCTGCCCCATAAAACTCTGTGACAAGGAAGAGAGGCCAGCCAAACAGCCCAAGTGTAAAAACATTTCGTTCCCGAAAACAGATAGAAGTCAGAGTGTTCTCAACAGGTCACTATTGTATATCATATGATGTAAAAGTGCCTGTGGAGGGCAAGGGATACCAGAAGTTCAGCCATGGAGAGAAACTCAACCAGGAACTCCAGCTGACCACCCCGACTTTTCCAGTCCCTGTCTGCTGGCCGTCATGAGCTCTGGATTTGATGCTGCCATCTCTCAGTGTGCAGCTTCTTGTTCTTTCACTTGGAAGCTTCACCTGAGCAGACAACATTGGGTCCTAACTCTGGCTCTCTATGTAAACTCCAGCCGACTTCCTCAGGAGGTAGTCCCAACTGATGTCTGCTGAATGTTTTCAACACCCAAATAAATATAATCTATCTATCTATCTATCTATCTATCTATCTATCTATCTATCTATCTATCATCTATCTCTCTATCATTTATGTCTCCATCATCTATCTTTTTTATCTATTATTATAAATAAGTACACTGTAGCCATCTTAGACATACCAGAAGAGGGCATTAGATCTCATTATGGATAGTTGTGAGCCACCATGTGGTTGCTGGGATTTGAACTCAGGACTTTCAGAAGAGCAGTCAGTGCTCTTACCCGCTGAGCTATCTCACCAGCTCCTCCATCATCTATCTATCTATCTATCTATCTATCTATCTATCTATCATTTATTTCCTATCTATCTATCTATCTATCTATCATTCACCTATCTGTCTGTCTGTCTATCTATCATCTATTTACTATCTATCTATTACCTATCTGTCTGTCTATCTACCTGTCTGTCTGTCTATCTATCTATCTATCTATCTTGCTATTTTACTTTGGCTTGAAATATGCTTACTCTACTCACTCATTGAAAACAGAAAGCATATCTATCATGTAGATCATTTCCAACACCGTACAGAACATTCTGGAGCCACATTATTTTTTGAGACAGGGTCTGGCACTGACCCTGGAACTCACTATTTCAGCTGGACTGGCTGGCCAGTGAGCTCCAGGGATGCACCTGTCTTACTCCCTCACTGGAAATTACACTGGGGTTACAGATGTGAACCTTCCAACCTGGATTTTATGTGGGACCCTAGTCACCCACTGAGTCAGCTCCTAGCCCCTACTACTGTTTTAAGCCACTAAGTTCTGGGTGATTTGTTAGGCAGCAGTAGATACATTATACAATATTTTCATCAGGAAAAGAGCAAGGAAGTGACCTAGGGTCAAAGGGTTCTCTGGGAAGTGAAATGTGGACATGCATATTCCATCTTTTCTAATTATTTCACCCTGGAGTACATATGACCAATAGCCAAACAGATCCACAACACCAAAGTGTTAGCTGTGTGTCCCTGAGACAGAACACCTGACAGAAACAACTTGGGGAGAGGGGAATCTATCTGGGCCAAAGGTTTCAAGGGACGCAGTCATCAGTCCATGATAGCAGTAAGAATGTGTCAGAGTGTTTCGTATTGTGGCTGAGGAGGAAGCAGAGAGGGTGTGACTGTAGGGAGCCAAGGATAATACACCTCCAAGGGATGCTCCCGGTGGCCAACCTACTTCCTCCTCCTTGCTCCCACCTCCTAAAGGTTTACAGTCTCCCTAAATAACTCTACCAGATATGAAACAGGAATGTTAACACGAACTAGCTATGCATGGTGACACAGGCCTGTAATCCCAGTACTATAATAGTAGAGAATGGAAGGGAAGTTCAAGGCCATCCTTGGCTACACATTGAGTTTGAGGTCAGCCTGGACTACAATGGGACTCTGTCTCAAAGACTGAATCAAACACATGAACTTGTGAGAGACATCTCAGATTCAAACCATAACACTGTGGAAATGAAGGCCTGCTTATACTGTTCAATCTCAAGGACCCTGAATAACTTCATAGAGTCAGAGGCTCCTGGAGGAAGGCCACGTGCCCTCAGGCTTCCCTCAGCTGCTCCTCCAGAGGGCTTTTCCTCTTTTTTTTACTCACAGTTCACAGCACAGGAGGCCACCCACTCCCAGGAGGAAAGACTCCTCTCCTGGGCCCCTATTCTGCCTATGAGATTCCCCAGCCCTACTTACTAGGAAGGCTAATGATGACTTGGCAGGGGTGACGGGGTGAGGGGACAACAAAGCAGAAGGTAGAGACCCTCCTGTTACTTCCAATATGCTTGGATAGGGAGCATCTTCATGTGTATGTGTGTGCGCGTGTCCATATGTGTGTGTGTGTGTGTGTGTGTGTGTGTGTGTGTGTTGTATGTGTTTATATGGTATGTGTCTTAGGGTTTCCATTACTGTGAAGAGACACCATGATCAAGGCAACTGGTACAAAGGACAACATGTAATTGGGGCTAGTTGACAGGTTCAGAGAGGTTCAGTCCATTATCATCAAGGAGGGAAGCATGGCAGCATCCAGGCAGACATGGTGCTAGAGAAGGAGCTGAGAGTTCTGTCTACATCTTGATCCAACTGCAGCCAGAAGAAGACTGTCTCTCAGGCAGCTAGGAGGAGGGTCCCAAAGCCCACCCCCACAATGACATATTTCCTCCAATAAGGTCACGGGTTATAATGGTGCCACTTATGCACACACACATGATGGAGAAGCTATCTGTCAATATTAGGTATGTACTCAACTCCTGTATATGAATGTTTTGCCTATATGTATATAGGCAGATTCACATATGTGTGTGTGTGTGTGTGTGTGTGTGTGTGTGTGTGTACCATGTATGTGCATGCAGTGTCCTCAGAGGCCTGAAGAAGGTGTTAGACTTCCTAGAACTGGAGTAAGGATGCTTGTGAGCCATCATGTGGATGTTGGGAACAAAGCCCTAGGCCTCTGGAAGAGCAACAAATGTTCTTAGCCACTGAGCCATGTCTCTAGACCCTATCTCTACTTCTACTCTCCAAGACTGAGTCACTCACTAAACCTGGAGCTCATCAGCTGGGCTAGGCTGGCTACCCAGTGAGCTTCCATGGGCAGCTCATTCCCCCCAACACTGGAGTAACAGACATGCTGCCATGTGTAGCTTTTACATGCATGTTAGGGGTCTAAGCTCCGGCCCTCATGCTTGAATGACAGGCACTTTACTTACTGAGCCAGCTCCCCAGCTCATGTAAGACCTGAGGGCTGAACTCAGGTCCTTATACTTCCAAAGTAAGCACTTTGCAGCCTGAGCCATCTTCCCAGGCCTCACCGTTGTCAGCTTCCAGGACCAACAACTAAACATCCACAGAATGACAGTGTAGAAAGGAAGATCAAAGCTTCCAGGGGCTGCCTGTGCGGCTGTGTTGGGGGTGATGAGCTTGCAGTCACTTTTGATTTCTTCTCAAAGGGCCTCGATAGCTCACACACATTACAGAGATTATTCACAATATTTGTAATCAAGAGAAAAGAGAAGATCCATTTAAAAACAAGAGCATGAAACCTCCGACTGCTCATCCAAGATTTCCAGCCCAGAGCTCTTGCACAATGAGAGCAATTCTCTCAATGTCTGTTTATGTATGGAAATTTTAATCCCTACCTCACTACCCCTAAATTTCTCTAAGGAAAAATGCAGCCAAGAAACCAGCAAGAGAGAGATGCTGAGTGTGAGTCCCTTCTCTGAAAACATTTTCCCCCCCAGAAAGCTTTCTAGGTCATATTATACTGCAATGGGATTCGGGTCAGGAGTGTACAATGTTT
The DNA here is from genome assembly GCF_978045245.1 of Mus caroli. Lineage (NCBI taxonomy): Eukaryota > Metazoa > Chordata > Mammalia > Rodentia > Muridae > Mus > Mus caroli. Next base: position 71,787,332 of record NW_028227270.1, on the reverse strand, counting down.
CCCAAACTGACATGATCATACCTGTGTTGCTTCTTGTCTTGGGAAGTAGGCACAGGCTGCTCGAGCCTGTGTGTAAAAAGGGTCTGCTGTGTGTCAAGTCAAGCTCATTGACCTTGGATGGGTCTTTCACTCCAACTAGGTCATGCATGTAAAACGCTGGGAATGGAGTCGCTAATTAGTCAGACTTCTCTTTACCTCTTGACCTAAAAAAAGAAAGAAAAAGAAAAGAGGCTTTCAGAAAATAGTTGACAGTTTAGTCATCTTAGCCCACAGAGCATTTAGCACTGAACCGAAGAGGCAATACCAGCTCGGTGAAGTGGCATTATGAGAGCTCCCCAGACAGAGGGCATAATTACAGGGTGACTCTGGCAGTCATTCCAATCACATGTGAGCCTCAAGTGGAAAAGTGAAAGCAACTGTGTTCCCCTACCTATAACAAAAAGCTCTGATGTGTCTGCCCTTCGGGCCAAGCCTACAACTGGTGCGCCTCCCCCCTCCCCAAAGCTTTACACTGTGAGAGAAAAAAAAAAAAGACATCCTTGTATAAACAGAGAGTGATCTATAAAACCTAAGGCATAAAAGGGGTGGCCACGCCCCTACTCCATCAGGCCTTGAATAGACCATAATTCAGGCATTGTTCCGGTGCAGCTGCGCAGCGTCAGCCAGGAATATACTCTGAAGCCCGAGTTGACTCCAGGACCTGCCTCTGCTCTCGGTATCCAATCCAGACATTAAATCCTGCCAAATGGTTATTTTTTACCACCATTTGAACCCAACCTTTACTCCTTGGTCCTTATGCCCAGCTCCCCCATAAGCAAAAAGTATTTAGGGCTCAATAGCAGGTGTGTACTTAAAGGATGAGGCTGAGGTGAGACACTCATAGTGTGAATAACGGGAAGAAAGGAGCTGTCAGTAACTAAGGATGCCCAAAGCAGTGCCATACCAGCTATCTAGAAGGAGGGAGATGGGGAGAGAGAAAGAACAGGAGGAAGAATAGATTCTGTTAGGTAGCTTTATAGCTGGTCAGCAATTGGTTAGTTAAGCCCCTGAAACAGGCACAGGGTTCCTTGGACATAGGAAGATGAAAAGTTCCTCAGCTGGGCTGGGGATGTAGCTCAGTCGGTACAGTTGGTATGGTGTTTACCCAGCATGCATTAAGCACCGTTTAAACTGGACATGGTTGTATGCACATGACATCTCAGCTCTTGAGAGCCGGAGACAGGAGGATTAGGAATACAAAATCACCATAGGCTACAAAGCAAGTTTGAGACCAGCTGAAACTCCACAAGACTGACACAGAGAGTTCCTCAGCAGCCTGTGGGAGGGTGGCTGCTCACACCCTCTCTGGGCCACACAGAACTGCGACAGGCAGAGGCAGCTACACTTTCGCCAGTGCACAGGGAACTGGGATAGGTACCAGGTCCTGGTCTGAACAAGGCAGCATCCGTCTCTTCCCTCTCCTGGGACACATCTCTGCAAGCAAGTTTCTTACCTCTCACAGGACCATTGGCCACAAAGACACATATGGGGCCTCAGATGTTGGTTGGGAATGTTGGCCTGATGGTCTCAGTGCTGCCTCCCTCCCCAGGAGACACTGTTAGCCCCTGCATTGATCTGAAACTGCAAGCATAAAATGACCCGGAATCCACGGACTTAGTAAATGGACACCCACGTGTATGGTCTCCCCCAGGCCTGGACTTGGGGGAGCTTTTCACAGAACCCGTTGCCAGCCACTCAGGGTACAAATGTACCCTTGGCTTTTCCTCTCCACAGAAAGCTGCCAGTAGGTGACACGTGATGCTATTACAGTGGGTGCTCTGACCCCTAGTTCACGTGTGTGTAACCCACTCTTCTGGAGTAGTGCAGACCAACAACAGGCTAAGAGACCTGAGGTTATCCGGGAATCTCACCAAGACTCCGGGAGACAAATCCTCAGTGGGAAGACAAGGTAACTAAGGTCTCTTTCCCAAGCCTGGGCTCTGAGTCCAGGGGCCCACAGATGAGGAGATGCCCTGGGGGCCCAGCTCAACCCTGCAGCAGATGGACTGGGGGTCAGTTCCCTGGTCTGGATAAGCAAGGCCAGGACCCTGGTTTTCAGGCCTCAGAGCTAGATACCCTTCACTGGACCACCCCCTCCCTGCCCCTCACAAGGTCAGGGAAGGAAGAGCTGTAAGCTGTGGCTAAGATCAGTTGGGTTCACTTCTGCTGAGGCACTTAGCTCCGTGTATAAGATAAAGCCCATAATAACCTTCTCAAACCCTCAGTTTACCAAATTGGACCCTTTCCCAGATATGTAGCCCCTCTACTCACACAGATAAACACATACTGTTTCCTCCTCAAGCTAATTTCAGCCAGCAATGCCTGTGTTTTCGGTTGTTCTGGAAAACGAGTGCTTTCTAGCTGCCCTTAACTTACAGGTTGGTTTGGAACAGTGCCTCTCAGTGCCTCTCAGTCTTAATGCTGTGACCTCATGTTGACATAGCTCCTTATGTTGTAGTGACCTCCAACCATAAAATCATGTTCATTGCTACTTCATAACTTCAATTCTGCTAGTTATAAATTGCAAATGCCTGATAGGCAGATGGTCTTAGGTAACCCCTGTGAAGGGGTCCTTCAACCCACAGTTTGAGAATGGCCGATAGTGTGCATAAGACTCATACAGCTGAACTGGATGCTGTAGGGTGTGTCTGTAATCCCAGCACTTGGAAGGTAGAGGACTGAGAATTTCAACTCAACTACATATAAGTGTGAAGCTAGCCTAGGCGACATGACGCTGTTTTGTCTCTTCAAAACAAGAAAGAGCAGAGGAAGGGATGCAGGGAGAGATGGAAGGAGGGGAGATAGGAGGGAAGGGAAGGGAAGGGAAGGGAAGGGAAGGGAAGGGAAGGGAAGGGAAGGGAAGGGAAGGGAAGGGAAGGGAAGGGAAGGGAAGGGAAGGGAAGGGAAGGGAAGGGAAGGGAAGGGAAGGGAAGGGAAGGGAAGGATGCATGAGTGTGCCTGCAACACCCTGGAGTACCCAGGGGCCTGCAGACAGGCCTTACTGCATGGCCCTTTGATAAAGTTTTTCCCCTTGTCCACCTAAAGAGCAAGTTTCTTTCAATGGTCCTTCAATTCCCCATAGAAAAGCCAAAGGCCCCCTTTTCCTCCTGGTTTATATTCACTTTTGTTAGAGTGGCTTTCAGGCAGAACAACACTAGAAACACTAACAAAAAGGAAAGGGGTTAAAAAGACACTTGTCACCTGGCGCGGGGTCCCACTGTCCTGGGGCTCTTATAGGCAATACTATATTATTTAAGCACAGCATTTTCCCTCCCTGCCCATTTGAAAACAGAATTGGAAAAGTGGGTCAAGGGTGAAGAAATTGCATCAAAACCTACTCTATCTTGTTCAATAAAATGCCTAGATAATTCTGCGCAGGGGCTTGGGACCCCAGAATCCCAGCAGACAGCCACGGTGGCCTCTAACAGCTCACTCCGGAGAGGGCAGTGGGTTGATTAAATCCCTCTTCAAATTACACACCCTCCTCTTCCTCAGAAAAAGTCTTGCCAGCTCCGCTCCCTTGGAAGTCAGTCACACAGACAGACCCCAACCCAGGTCCCAAAGCCACTTGAAATCCAGGGTACTTACTGACTTCCTTTGGGAATGAGAGTCATTTTAAAACAAACAAGAGAAATTCGTGCCTTCTGTAGCCCCGGAGTAGACAACCTCGGAGGCTGGCACACTTTCAGAGGAACAGCTCCGGGAGGAGATCAGCTGGATCCCGGAGGGCAGGAAACTGGAGGGGTGGGGTGGGGTCTCCTCAGAGATGTCAAGAGCTGAGCTGCCGCTTCCAGGCCCTGATCAGCCCCTCCTGGGGTCCTGTGGGTGGTCCTGTCTCCTTGGCAGCGCCCTTGTCTTCTGCTGGCCACAGCTGCAGAGCCGGAGCCCTCACAAAGCCAGCACGTGGAGATCTGGGGAGGCAGGCAGGCAGGCAGGCGGGGCTCAGCCTGGGATGCCACAGACTGGTCCCCATAGCAACACGGCAAGGAACTAAGCTGGTGGTGAGTGGGGCCACTGGCCCCGGGGGAGCAGGAATCCACGTGGCTTTGGGCTCCAGGAGGGCTAAGGAGGAGAGGCCTCTTACTTTTCTAGACATCACTTCTGACAGACTCACGGCGCCCTGAGGCTGTAGGGACCTTAGACACTCCTAATATAACAAAGAACTCCTTTTCATGGTGTAGGGACACTTAGGGAAGCTATAGTGAAATTGTACATTTTCTTAAGGAGATCTTTATTAGATGCTGTGCCAGATGTGTGTGTGTGTGTGTGTGTGTGTGTGGTGTAAAGAGTGAATGATATGTCCACTGTGTGGTGTGTAGGGCACATCTCATGTATGCCTGTTTGACATGCATGTGACATGTATCTATCTGTGGTGTAGGTATGTAGTGTATGTATGTGGTGTTGTGTTTTGGACAGTCTACATCACATCACCGTGGTGTGTGCTTGTTATAAGTGGAAAGGCTACAATAAACCTGAGGCATCCCACAGTGCTGAGTGCCCACCAGCTAAGCAGAAGCCATGAAGCAGTAGCTCTGGGTGGCCAGTCCCCTCCAACCATCAGCCTCCAAGCCCAGAGCTTCTCAGGTTTTGTTCATTTGTCCGTATGTCCGCCATCTGATTAACACATCTGAAATTCATTAGAACAAAGCCAAAGTCCCACAGATGTCCCTGAATGTCAGTGATAGGACATCACTGAAAGTCAGATACCTGTATACCTAAGATGCTACTTGTGAAATTAAAAGTAAGTGCAAGGAAGAGAAGCCCTCCGAGAGAGGAGCATCATGGGGTGGGGGGTGGGGGGAGCATCCCAAGGGGTGGGTTGGGAGGGGCTAGGAGCATCCCACGGGGCTGGCTCTTGTTCCACCCCTCTGTGGAGCTATCTGATGGAGTTCTCCTTCCTTGATGCTGGAGGAACCTGTGTCTCTGATGCAGGGCCCAGCTCACAGCCATTGCCTAGGTAGTTTTGGTGAGTACTCTATCTACATATATTCTTTATTCTTTAACTAGAATCTACCCACGTGTAGACAGTCTTTGTGCTGTTGATTCCCTGTTCTCCCACTACTGAAAGACCCTCTCCACCCAGTTCTCCTGGTTCCTGCTCTGTCCTTCCCTATGCCTTCTCCACCTTCCTCCCATTCAAACCCTGACAGGGATGGAAACGGGTAGAAACCAGTCATGAGGAACTCCTTTTTCCCCAGGATGCCAGGTTCTCTTCTCCAGCCCCGAGCCACAGACCTACCCAGCCTCAGCTGGCAGCCAGGATGATGACCACAGAGAGTGACTCATTTTTACATGGCCACACGGCTCTTTTAAAGAGCGATGGGGAACTTTAGATGCCAGTCTAAAATACCTCACCCTCCCAGAGCATGTAGAGCTATGCCTCTCCAGATCCTGTTCTGTTTGTTTAGAATTTACTTAGCTAATTGTTTTGAGTTGTTTGAGACATGTACTCTCTATGTAGCTGAGGCTTCTACCTCCACCCCCAGGTACTGGGACTGTAGGTGTGTGCCACAATATCTAGTTTATGTGGTGCTGAGACTCCAACTCTCCAATTTCTGCATCCTAGGCAAACACTGGACTGAACCCTCACATCCAGGTCCAGATCTCTTGTTCTTTATGTCCACATTTCTGATTTGTTCTCCAGTATCATGTTAGGGAAGGGGAAACAGTGATCTGATGACCTGTACCCCAATCTCAGAGCTGTAGCTGCCCACAAAGTGGCGGGGTCTCCTTGTGTGTGACCCTGCATGCAGTGTTAGGCAAGAGAGACTACGATCAGGGGCGGTGCTTGGCCCCCAGAAAATGCATACCTCTCAGCCCTTCCCCCTGGAGGCAGCTCTGGCTTCGAAGCTGTAATGTCCCCATCTGGCCCCAGCTATGTCGGGAAAATCCCTGAAAATAACAGTGTTGGCTTGAGGTCTGGGATGAAGGTCTTTGTCTCCAGAGGAGTCCTTCATGCGATGAGCGGAGGCACTGCATGTCCTGTGGTCACCAAAATAACCAGAGGGTGACACAGCAACACAGGGAGTCACTCAAAATAGGCAGGATGGCAGAGCTGTGGTTAGCACTTGGAAAAAAACAGCTTCTGGAAATGTGGGGCAGGCAGAGCACAAGAGGGGCAGGGCAATGGGAAACGCTCTCTCTTTTTCCCCCTGCTGTGATAACAAATAAAATATGGACAGAAGAGAATTTCCTTTGTTTCTGGAACATTTATTTTGTTACAGGTGGTCCTCAACAATGGCTTCATTTAGTTGCCCAAATTCAGATCCTTTGACACCAAACTAACCCATCTCTCCAGAAGGAAAAAAAAATGGCTGCTGGGATGTAGCTCAGTTGGTAGAGTACTTGCCTAACGTGCCGAAAGCTCTGGATTCGAACTCCAATACTATACACACCAGGAATGTTGGCACATTGGTAGAGACACCAGGATCAGAAGTTGGAGATCACTCTTGGCTATATACTGAGTTGAACGCTAGCCTGGCCTACATGGGATCCTGTATCAAAAATAAGAAAAAAGCCTGCTTTGAGATTCCTAAAACAAGATTTGGGGGGCGGGGTGTTGACAGGCAACACAGCTAGGTCTCTTTTCAGGATTCACTCCAAAGTCTACTCCCCCAAGAGAATCTCCCAGTGGTGCTAAACACGCGTCACACAGACACCCCCGCACCTCCCAGGATCTGAGCCTATAGTAGACTTTTAGTTCAGAATCTAGATTTGAGCTTTCAGGAGTGTGGGTTTCCCTGTGCACACAGAAAAATGTGGGTCATGTTTTAACTCTGAGCTCCATCTTCGGAGTTTGAAGAGACCTCAGCAGCTGGCCATGCCTGTGGGGCATTTCTCCTTTGCTACCAAAGGGCAAGAAGGCTAGAGAGGCCTGTGTACGGAGAGCAAGCACATCCTCTTTCCTTCCTTCCTTTTTCTCTCTTCTCCTCCTCTTCCTTATTATTATTCCCCTTCCCCTTCTTGTTCCTCCTCTCTCTTCTTTTTCTTCCCCTCCTTCTCCCTGTGAGTGAGTGAGTGGGTGAGTGTGTGTGTGTGTGTGAGTGTGTATGTGTGTGCGCACACACATACCACAGTGTCCACACGGAGATAAGAGGACAACTTTTAGGGAGTCAGTTCTCACCTTTCACCTCATTTGAGACAGGGTCTCCCCCGTTTCTACTTCTGGGTTGCAAGCTGCAGAATAGCTAGCCCTCAGGTTTCCAGGTCCCTTTCCTAGCTCAGCCTTCCATCTCCACATGAGGGGCTAGACTTACAGATGTGAGGACCTGGTGTACACAAAGCAGTCACAGTGACTAATCCAGTCAGCGGTTATTTGATTTTTATTCACTATGTATAGCTATGTTTTATTTCTGTCTTTTTAACGTAGCTCAGAATCCTCCTGCCTCAGCCTCTTGAGTAGTGAGACTCCATCTATATCCCATCATGCCTTCCCAAATTCTGTTTTGCGGTGTATTTTTCTCTCTAGGATATTGCTCACTCCGTCTTGTGTTGGCACAGGCTGAGGATGGGACTGAGAGGCAGGACGCCATTTCTGGCCTGTGAGCCTGGGTGGGTCTGATGCATTATATATCTCAGGGTGGTGCCCCAGTGATGAAGGTTGGTCCTAGCTCAACAGATTAGCTTGGGAAGAGTTAATGCTGCCACTCTCTTTCTCCTCTGAATCAGAGCCACAAGCTGAGTGTGCTAGGCAACACGGAAGTTCCTATTTGTCTTGTAAAATGTTACTAGCATAGGCAAATGCTACAAAGAAAGTAGCTATAGCTCAGTTGATAGAGCACTTATCCAGCATACACAAAGCCCTGAGTTCCAAGACACCAAGTAAACCAGGTGGAGTGGTAACCCCAGCTATTGGGAGGTAGAGGGAAGAGAATCAGGAGTTCAAGGTCACCCTCAGCTGCATGAGTTTGAGGCCAGCCTGTCTCAGAAGGAAGTGAGTAAGAAATTCAGGCAAATGGCTTAATGAGTAAAGGTACTTAACGAACAAGCCCGATGAGCTGAATTGGGATCTCCAGAACCTACGTAAAAGGCTAGATGTGGTAGCACAATCTGTAGTACAAACTCCTTGTGGTACGGAGAACATGCGTGCCAACTTAGAAACCAACACATACACAAATCAGCTGAAGGATTAAGGAAGCAAGAACTGCAGAGAAGGCAAATTGAAGGAGGTGGTTTTCTCTGAGGAAGAAGGGAGAGGCTGGGGGCTGGAGAGAGTACATCGCAGGGAACTGCAGATTTCAAAATGGCATTGTTCTTAAAGCCTGCAATAAAAATGACTCAGTGTTGAGACAGAGAGAGAGAGAGAGAGAGAGAGAGAGAGAGACAGAGAGACAGAGAGACAGAGAGACAGAGACAGAGAGACAGAGAGACAGAGACAGAGACAGTGGGCACTCAGCAGGACACAGTCATTTATGGGAACAAACACTTCCAACACAGGCCCCAAATTTTCCATTATGGAGTGTTTTTCTGTCTCTAGGCTTTTTTCCTCTTAAGACTTCTACCCATTATAAGAACTAGACAGAGGGGTTTGTTTGTTTGTTTGTTTGTTTCCTTTAGTTTTCCTTTGGTGAAAACAAGGAAACAAAGAAACAAATGAAAGGTCTTTCCCTGGCTCTTGGTGGAGCACCCTGTGGCCAGCACTCTGGAGCCTTGGCCCATGATGGGCCTGGATATCTGGTGTCTGCAAGGGTTGTTTTTGGAGATGACACCATTCTCCTAGAATCTCACACCCTTCTTGGTCAAACTCCCAAGGTGTCCCCCATTCACCTTTCCTTCTCCTATGCAGTAAGCACCCGAGCCAGGCCAGCTGCACCCTGCTCTTACTGACTGGATCCAGGAGGCATCCTGTTCTTAGGCCAGGGGCCCAGCTGTTCTTAGACGTGGATGAAATAAAACCTGCTCTCCAGGTTCCACTTAGCTGGAGAAGCGACCGTCTCTGCCAGGTGCTAAGGGCAACTTCTGTGACCCGCTGCACCCTGTGGCATGTGAATATTGGCCAGGGTGTGTGTGCAGAAGAGAAAAGGCTCATTTCAGCTCCTTTCCTTTCCCTCAAGGTCTCTTGGCTCTTCATGGTGCTTCTAATCTGCAATTTAACATTACTCAACGGAAATTTAAAGTTTAAAGTGTGGGGCTAGAGAGATGGATCGGCAGATACCAGCACCTGTTAACCCTTACAGAGGGCCCAGGTTTGGTTCCCAGTGCTCTGCAACTCCAGTCCCAGAAGACCCAAGACCATATTCCAGACTTCTTGGGCACTGCACTCACGTGTACAAACCCACACCTAGCTATGCATATATACACATAATTTTCCCATTTATTTATTTATTTATTTACTTATTTATTTATTCATTCGTTCACTTTACATCCCAGTCACAGCCCCCCTCCTCCTATTTCCCCTTCACACGGCCCCTCCTCCATCCCTCTCTCCTCTTCTCCTCTGAGAAGGGGGAGGCTCCACCCTGGCACATCAAGTCACTGCAGGACTAGGTGAATCCTCTCCCACTGAGACTAGACAAGACTTTCCAGTTAAGGGCACACAATTTAAAATAAGAATGCATCTTTTAAAGAAATAAGTCTTAATAATTAGCATGACTTTGTTTATATTCTGCAATGCCAGGTAATTTTTTAATATATGATTATGTATGCGTGTGTGTGTGTGTGTGTGCGTGTGTGAGTGTGTGCGTGCGTGTGCATGCACGTGCCGGAGATTGATGCTGAATGTCTCCCTCAATTACTTTCCATATCGTTGTCACCATTTTCGAAGTCCGGAGTGAACCTAAGGCCTCGAACTTGCTTGGCAAGTGTTCTACCACTAACCTCCCCCCAGTCCCACCTTATTTTTGAAACAAGGCTTCTCACTGAACCTGGAGCTGACCAGTTCAGCTAGACTGGCTAGCCAACAATCCCCAGGAATTCTCCCGTCTGTGTCCCCAGCCCTGGGATTACAGGCATGCACTGTTATATCTGTCTTGACAAGAAATAGCATTTTATACCCCCAGAGATGTCAGAAACTCTTCCAAGCATCCCATCTCTACCCAGCTAGAGTTCTCCAAGTCCTCCCGTTTGTCAAACCCAGGTGGGCACCTAGTCGAGTCCCCCAGGGCACGCACCTGCTAGATATGCTTGATCACTGATCTTGGGGGGGGGGGGGTTCTTCAGGTGTCAATAGTGAGTTACACAGGGCCACACCCACTTGGGTATCCCGTCAATAACCCACTTCCCCTCTGCTGTCTGCCCACAGCCGTGCCACTGGTCACAGCTTATAAGTCAGCGACATCCTAAAACAAGGGCTTTTAGCATTGTGCAATCCTTCCACCACTGCAAGGAAAGAAGTCCACGGCCATCCCATCTGGTGCCTTGGCTCTGAGTTTCTCCTTAGTAGGTCATGGTCTAGTGGCCTTGGGGGTCAGATGTTAGCCATTCACTGTAAAGTAGCTATCTCTAAATTAAACGGCTCTACAGCTCAGTGGGGATTGCTCACAGGGTACCATCACTGTGGCCATGGACCTGGCAGACCCCAGATGTTTCTCTAGCCATCTTGTGGGTGTGCTCAAGCACCCACTTGCAGCCCTCACATGATGTGCCTTCTCACTGTGGATCTCTTCTCAGCACTGTCTTCCCCAGAGTGTCTCTTTGCCGTCACTCATGTGTCTCGGGGATTCAGATTTCAGGATTATTTTAGGTTCCTCAGGCTTAGTGGAGTTCCAGTTAATGTCCACTTGCAAGCCAGTAATTTTGTCTCTAACAATAGGTATCATACATAGCAACGGACAGAGACCTTGTCCAAAATTCTAGTTCTCACCACTGGGTGGCGCTCATAGACTCCTGACATCAACCCCAATCTAAGGTCTACCTTTGTTACCTTTGTGTGTGTGTGTGTGTGTGTGTGTGTGTGTGTGTACCACATGATGCTCTGAAGAGAATTTCTTGGTGGTAAAATTGCAGTGTCTAAATGTTATCATTAATTAATGTAATCATCTTTCTGCCTGGCAGGTATTGTATAATGTTTCAAATTAATGGTATATAATAATGTCGATGGGATTATGTTCTCAGTTCACATGGGCTGTGGAGCAAGCTTACCTATATGCCATCTCGCAACAGGGGGGGAGGGGGTCTCTAATCTGATGTAGCACCAATCCCACACACAAGTTCCGAGTGAGGAGATAACTGCAGTAACCACACAGAAATCCATTCAGACATCCCTGCATATTCTCAGGTCAGGTTCCTCAAGCCAGCAGCCACTACCTCCTCATATCTTTCCCATTGAACTGGAGCCCCCGTCAGGACTTTACCAACAGGGTAGTGCAATTACAGTTTATAGGGGTCCTGCATCCAAGTATGCAGAAAAGTTCCTTCTACGGCCCCTGGGAACCTCACTCACATACCTGAGGGTATTTGTAAGTGGAGCCTTTAGGAGGTTGTGAGGGTGGAGCACCTGTCTTGGGATGAGTGTCAGAGACCCCCCGAGAGCGTGCTCCCCACTCCTTACCCACTCGCTTTTCTATCCACCTCCTTTCCCTCTTCTGATTGTGGGACATGTAAAAGAAACAGACTCTTTTTCTTCTTCTCTATTTCGTGTTTTGTGCTGTTGTTTCTATCCAAAGATTAAAGAAGACAGAACTCTGCTTTAAAAAAGTGTAAAGAAGCCACTTGGCAGAAATTCAAATTCCTCTGGGGTCAGAACTTTTTTGAAATCAAAATGTGAGGGCAAGGTTGCATTTGGTGCTGAAATTTCCATTTTGCCATTTTGAAGGGCTCTACATTAGCCACTTGTGTACGATTGAAGCCTAGCACTGACCCCTCAGGACTGATTCCTAAAACCCCAGTGGGACCCATGCTAAGAGTGCTTGATACTTGATCTGACACAGGTGCTCACCCTTTTGCAAAAATAAAACCTTTTATCTTCATGAAATGCTTAGGATTGTGTGGTCATTTTATTGAGATTCATTTCTAACCTAGTGTAGAAGCCAGAGAATATTTCACTGTGGCCATGGTGAGAACCCAATTTTCTGCTCAAACACAGATCTTGGCCAAAGGTAGAAGCCATCTTGGCTCTGAGTATTAGCTGGCAAGCCTTTGGCTGAATGCTCAACTGTGAAGTCACAGAGGCCCAAGCCGGGAAGCAAGGCTTAGGCATAAAAATAAATAAAACAAAACAGCCTGACATCATCAGGGAGACAGAGTTTGGGAACAGACACACACACACAAACAAAAACACTATCTGAGTTGGTACAATGCTGGACTTCAAATGCCAAGTATTTAACGCTCAGGAAAAAAAAAAAAAAAAGAGAGAGAGAGAACCAGAGGAATTGTGTCCCATTTTCTCCAGACACTGCATTACCAGACAATGCCTTCAAGGCAGCTGTTGTAAAGAAGTTCAAAGATGACATTTTTGAGAAAAGGTAAGTAGCTAAAAGATACGCATGACAGTAACAATTCAGCGGATGGGGAAATTCAACAACAGGTTATGCAGAAGAACCAAGAGGAAATTCTAATTTGGGAGCTGAGGAGCCTAAGGACAGAAGAGGAGCACCTCCTAAAGACACTGTGATGGTTTGTATATTCTTGACCAGGGAGTGGCACCATTTGGAGGTGTGACCTGGTTGGAGTAGGTGTGTCACTGTGGGTGTGGGCTTAACACTCTCACCCTAGGTGCCTGGAAGTCAGTCTTCCACTAGCAGCCTTCACATGAAGATGTAGAATTCTCAGCTCTGCCTGCACCATGTCTCCCTGGATGTTGCCATGCTCCCACCTTGATGATAATGGACTGAACCTCTGAACCTGTAAGCCAGCCCCAATTAAATGTTGTTTTTTACAAGACTTGCCCTGGTCATGGTGTCTGTTCACAGCAGTAAAACCCTAATTAAGACAGAAGTTGGTACCAGGAGTGGGGTATTGCAGTGATAGGCCTGACCATACTTTTATTTGAAAGAATGTGGACTTTGGTACTTTGGATTTAGAAAGCAGTGGAATGCTTTAAATGGGGCTTAATGAGTCATTCTAGTAGGAATATGGAAGACTTTGTTGCTGGGAGTAATTTGAACTGTGTTGACCTAGCCCAAGAGACTTCAAAGGAGAAGAATTTCAGAATGTGGCAGAAAGACTGTTTTGTGGTATTTTGATGAAGGATGTGGCTACTTTTTGCCCTTGTCTGAAAAGTCTGCCTGAGGCTAAGGTGAAGAGACTCAGATTAATTACATTGACAAAGGAAGTTTCAAAAAAGCTCAGCAGAGACTTTGTTCTCTGGTTAAGTCTTATGAAGAGAAGTTTGAACAAGCATAGCAAACTTAGAAAGGAAAAAATATAAAATATATGGTTCCAGTATTAAAGGGGTACCAGGAAGTGAAATGGAGCAAAATCTTGTGTTCTAGGAGATAACAGATTAAGGGAGTGGGACCTTGGGGCAAGATCCTACCCAGCTAAATTTAGATCCAGGCATGGTGATACTTACCTTTAATCTCAGGAGATAGGCATGCTGATCTCTGCATTCAAGGTCAATCTACAGAGCAAGATCCAGAACAGCCAATCTTAGGTAGTGAAGGAGTTGGAGAACAGAAAGCTGGTTATAATGTAATAATAGAATAAGGGGGCCATGTTCCAGCTCCTGCAAGCAGCAAAACTCGGCAGCTTCAGCCATGTGACTCTGGCTCTGGAGTTAAGAATGAAAGGAATTGCCGGGTGTGGTGGCACACACCTTTAATCCCAGCACTCAGGAGACAGAGGCAGGCAGATTTCTGAGTTCGATGCCAGCCTGGTCTACAGAGTTCCAGGACAGCCAGGGCTATACAGAGAAACCCTGTCTCAAAAAAAAAAAAAAAAAGAAAGAAAGAAAGAAAGAAAGAAAGAAAGAAAGAAAGAAAGAAAGAAAGAAAGAATGGAAGGAACTATTGGGACAATTGATGCTGGTTAGCTGGAGCTAAGAAATCAGTGATGATTAAGAAGAGACCAACCTCACTGAGGTGAAATCTTCTGGGAAGTGTTTTCTGCGAGCACATAGAAGCTGTGTTCGAGAGATAGACAAGGTTGTACCTCCCACTGCAGCTGTACTTGGTAATGGAAAAGAGTCACTAAGGTGGTACTGGTTTTGAAAGCATGAAGGGGTTATGAAGAGCAGCTGAGGCTTGGCACTGTGAGAGGCCATGGAAGGCCATTGGTGAAGGTGCAGCCTCAGTTGTAGTTGATGGCCCAGGACTGAAGGGGTCATGCAAAGGATTTGAGGCTTGGCACCATGAAGAGAGCCTATGAGAGGCTATTGATGAAGCCTAGTTGGAGTGGAACACCCCAGTGTATTGGAGATGTCAGTACCATGCGATGATCACCAAGAACAGCAGCTGTAGTGGAGTGGATCAACCTGAGTGCTACAGAGGGCAGAGCTGGAGAAGTGATGCCTGCCCTTAGGAGGAGCTCAAAAGATCAAGTGGAATCCCAGACACTGAAACAAGAAGCTGTAACACTGAAACTGCCTTGGAGACCCAAAGATGTTAAAGATGTCAGAGCCATGGGATACATGCTAAGGAAAGCTGCTGACAGGGAATGGAACCAGCTCAGGAGAAAGCAGATTGTAGCAGTCAACAAAGATGAAAAAGGAGTGGAGATCTGAAGACTGCTTTGACATCAGCCATGGAGATGCAGAGTTTGGAGTTTGCCAGCTGGTTTCCTGTCTTTCTTTGGGGATTACAGTTCAGAATCTCAGAAGAGACCTTGAATTTTGGACTTTTAACATTGTTGAGACTGCTATAGACTATGAGGACTTTGAAAGTTGGACCAAATGCATTTTGCATTATGGCCCCCATAGACTCATGTATTTGAACAAGTCTATGGGGGTGAGGGAGTGGAATGTGTTGGTTTGTATATTCTTGACCAGGGAGTGGCACCATTTGGAGGTGTGACCTGGTTGTGGTAGGTGTGTCACTGTGGGTGTGGGCTTAACACTCTCACCCTAGGTGCCTGGAAGTCAGTCCTCTACTAGCAGCCTTCAGATAAATAAGTGGAACTCTCAGCTCTGCCTGCACCATGTCTCCCTGGATGCTGCCATGCTCCCACCTTGATGATAATGGACTGAACCTCTGAACCTGTAAGCCAGCCCCAATTAAATGTTGTTTTTTATAAGACTTGCCCTGGTTATGGTGTCTGCTCACAGCAGTAAAATCCTAACTAAGACAGACACCAAAGGCAGATGAACAATTGCCAACTTAAAGATAAATCAATAAAAATTGGCCAGTCTGAAAACAAAAGAAACAGAGATGGATAGCAGCTTTCCTAGTTGAGAATGACACCGGCCCTCTGTATCCAACATCAGCAATTTCCATAAATATTTGGTTTGGTGCAGTTGGGACATTTCCAAAGCACTCAGTGCATGGGGCTGTTGCATTTTTTGCTCGTTTGTTTCACTGTTTGATTATTTTCTCCAGACGCACAGTATTCTTTGGGGAAAGATTTACTAATCCCCTAATTGTGTTGCATCAAAATTGATGATTTCAGGGCTGGCAGGATGGCTGGGTTAGTAAACAGCTTGCTGTGCAAGCTTGAGGACCTTAGTTCAAATCCCCAGTGGGTGTCTGGGGCTTGCTGAACCACCAGTCCCACTGAAGTGATGATGCACTGCAGGCTCATTGCTCTAAAGGAAAAGGAAGGCTGTTGAGAGAGACGTTGGAAGTGGAAACTTGAGGGTTCTTTGGAAAGTCGGTTGGATGGTGGTTTGCTGGGGCAAACACATGAAGGAACATTTCGTTAAGGTGGACACAGGTGTGCAAGGCAAAGGCCGACTCCTGAAGGAAAATTTTGCTGAAGCAGACACAGGAGAGAGGGAGACAGAAGAGACACAAGCTTGATTTCTGCTAAAGCAAGCATGTGAAAGGACACGTGATGAAGGATTCTTTGCTAACAACACACATGTATTGGTCCGCCTTACTTTACGTAGTTGAGCTGTGTTTGTCAGGACACCATAGAGAGAAACACACCAAAAATGTCTGGTGGTGTGCTGCAGTTTCTTGTCGCTTCCTCGGACTCAGGCTGACTGGATACACAAGCTGAGGCAAGGCATGTGCTGAGGAAAGGCATGTGGAGGACGAGTGATGTTTGGCAGGTATAAACAGGACTCCAAGGAGTGACAGAGGCAGAGCCTGGCTTGCTGGTATAGCTAGCTGTGTGTCTTAGTCAGGGTTTCTATTCCTGCACAAACATCATGACCAAGAAGCAGTTGGGGAGGAAAGGGTTTATTCAGCTTACACTTCCACATTGGTGTTCATCACCAAAGGAAGTCAGGACTGGAACTCAGGCAGGTCAGGAAGCAGGAGCTGATGCAGAGGCCATGGAGGGATGTTCCTTACTGGCTTGCTTCCCCTGGCTTACTCAGCTTTCTCTCTTATAGAACCAAGATTACCAGTCCAGAGATGGTCCCACCCACAAGGGGCCTTTCCCCCTTGATCACTAATTGAGAAAATGCCTTACAGTTGGATCTCATGGAGGCATTTCCTCAACTGAAGCTCCTTTTTCTGTGATAACTCCAGCTGTGTCAAGTTGACACAAAACTAGCCAGTACACTGTGCAACACTTATGGGTCTCTCATCTTCACTGATCTTCACTTCCCTGAGAAACTCACTGCCGAGAACTTCTCCTGGGGTCCCTCTTGCTGACTCGTGCCTAGGCTGAGGCCTGGCTGTCTCTGCTAGGTCATGCCACCATTGTTGCTCATCTGACTCCACCGAACTGAACTGAATTGCTGGTGTATTCATGAGGTGTTTGGGAGTGGATCGAGCTGCTGCTGCCACCGCCTGCTAACCTCTGTGAACAGAACTGCCGATTTCCAGACAATGCATAACAGTTGCTCCAAAGAACCTTTCTAAACAGGTCCACTTCCCTGGTACCCTTTCTTTTTCACTACCTCTGGTAGGTGGTGGGCTACAAGGGAGGTTAAAGCATTTAAGAACTGTCATTAAAAATAGGATTTGAGAAAAAAAAATTAAAGTTACAAGACACTCGATATTGACCTCTGGCTTTCACTCATACCCCCACAGCCCCACATGAACACACACACAAACACACTCATATGTACCCACACAACAAAACTGCAAATAACTTTTTGTTTGTAATTTAATCGATCTGTTTATTTATTTTTGCAATACAATGGGGTAAAGCTAAAGCTTCATGCCTAGCAAGAAAGCTCTCTATTACTACATTGTATCTCCCATACTCTATTAACTTTATCTTTCAAGCCAGAGACCCACTGAGATGCCAAGGCTGGCCTTGAACTACCTCAGTAGCCCAGGCAAGCCTTGACCTTTTAATCTCTTGCCTCAACCTCCCAAGTGCTAAGATTATGGGCATGTACCATCACATCTAGATCCAAGTAACATTTTTATTGCAAAAACTCTATTCTGTGGTGACTGGAGAGATGGCTCAGAGGCTAAGAGTGTTTACTGCCCTTCTCGAGGACTTGAGTTTGGTTTCCAGCAACTGTCTGTAACTCCAGCTCCAGGGGGTCTGACGTCATTTTCTGGCCTCCTTGGGCACCTGCACACACGTGTGTGATACAAACAACCTAAGCTTATCCTCGACTAGCTTACAAATAAATGGGACTCAGACTATGGTTATTTTGGCTTTGACAATTATTGGGGGGGGGGCGGTTATCCCTAATCTACTTTTCTAACTGCTGACCTAGCTACCTCCACAGCAATCTACCTCAGATACTTGCTGTTTCTCCTGGTCATGTGCTCATGGTCCATCTCCTCATGGTGGCCTCCTCCTCCCTCCTCCTTGTTCTCCTTTCTCTTTCTTCTACCCCACCCAATCAGGTTACTCAAAAAAGAAAAAAAAAAAAACCACCTACCTCTAACCCCCTCCAGTAATTGGCTGTAGCCATTTTTATTTAACCAGTAGTTTTAAATTAAGGAGCAAGGTTTCCACAACAGAAGCTGGTAAACCTGAGAATTCACCTAGACCTTCTGGTACAGGATTTAGCATTACAATATATAGAAACAGACCAAACCTCAACACACGTGTCATACATTCACACACAAACACACATACATATAAATAAAAATAAATCTTAAATAAAACCGTATCTTCTCTTGTTATCTATTTCCACTGATAAACCACTTCTACAGCACTTCTGGGTCGCAAGGGCTGTCAAGCTGAAAGCTACATCCCCCAGTGACCTTTCCTTTTACAATGATGGCTATGGATTCTACCAGTGAGGTGTGACTCTGAGTAGAGAGAAGGACGAAGGCACTATGTGGTGGTCTTGATGTGCAGGCACTGGCTGATGTAATCCTTACAAGGACTTGTCTCACTTACTCAGCTTTGTGGGTCCAGGCAGCTGCGACCTTGGCCATGGTTTTCTGTAGGTTCTTGTTGCACAGTTGAGACACCACCGGTGCAGCCTGACATTGAGATCCAGTTACAGGTCCCTGGCATCTACTTTTTTGGCTTTGTCATTTCATAATTAACCCCATGTGATAAATCTTCCTCTGTCTGCAACATCAAGAATGATTTTGACTTTTGAACTACAACTTCACTGCACATTCACACTTTATAGGACTGTTGCTTAGCCAGGTAGGAAACCTTTGAGGGACTGGGAGACACACCCACTGAAGGGGAGACTGAGAACCTGCCCCTTCCTGTCTCTTCTTAATTTTATAAGGTGAACAGTTTCATTCTATGTGAACCATTGCTTCACTGCAGGCCCTAGAAGCAAAGGGCTCAAGCGGTCACGGTCTGAAACCTCCAAAACTGTGAGCCGAAGGAAACCCTTTTACTTTTTAAGCTGAGTGTCTCAGGTCATTTGTTACAGCGCTAGAAAGATGACACACCCATGAGGCTCCAGTAAGGATTTAGCAAAGGTAAATGCTTATGGCTTGAACAAAACCTAAGATAAAATAGAGTCTCAGCATACAGTAGCTACATTTTTTTTTTTACTTTGAGTGTGTCTCTGTGTGTGAAGTGTTATATGAGTATGCATGTCCTTGTAGACACTTGCCCTATTAGATCAGCTCCCTCCGCACACACATGAGCTCATTTAATCTTTATTACTTCCTCACAGGCCCCATTAGCGATTGGAGCTTCTATATGATGCGGGGGGGGGGGGGGAGGGTACGCAATTTGGTCCATAGCAACAGGAATAATAGCTATCAAGTGATAGTTGGTAGATGTGTGACAATCTACTCACTCATTAAAAATTAAATCAGTATGAAGTCAGAGCCTTCTTACTTGCAAGGCAAGTGCTTGCTATTAACCCCAGCTGGCCTGCAATTCACTAAGTAGTCCGAGCCGGCCTCCCATGCCTGGCTTAGTTTCCTGACAAGTACCTACAGCTGGGGATGGAGAGATGCTTTGGTGTGTAAAAATGCTTCCTGTGCAAGCATGAGCACTTGAGCTTGAATCCCCTGAACCTATCTTAAAAGCCAGATGTGGCCGCATGTGCCTATTACCCCAGTCTTGAGGGGTAGAGGCAGACAGATCTTAAGAGCCGGCTTGAATAATTTAAAGTATATAAATATAGCAATAAAAGAAAATGAGAGTTGCGAAGCTCTTGGCGTGCAGCTGGAACTGTGTGGTTCAGCACACGCTGAGCTTAAAAGAGCAGATTGTTAAAACTGCAGAAACATCCTTGCTAAGCAGCTTCTATTGGAAGGTTTAATTATGTATATACGTCCAATTACACTCTACTAAAAGCTCCATCACTTTCTAACTCCTGTGCTACTTTTGGCTCTCATCTGTCCTTTTGGGATCGTCTTAGTCTGTGTATCTGAGTGGAATCCTCAGGCAATAGTAACCACTGTGTGTCTCTTTCTGACACTATTCGTTTTAGTTGATGTTAGTAGCTTAAAACTGGCTGCAGATGAAGTATTTAAAGAAATCATAAAATGGTATAAGTTGGGGCTTTTTTATTATTTTATTTTTTAGATGGGCAAGCATCTGCCTCAATGTATACGAATGCACTGCATGTGTGCCTGGTGCCCTCGGAGGTCAGAAGGTGACAGATCCCCTACATCTGAAGGTACAGATCGTTGTGAGCCACCATGAGGGTACTGGAAACAAACCTAGCTCTTCTGCAAGGGCAAGAAGTTCTCTTAGCCACGGAGCCATCTCTCCAGCCCCTGGAACTTTAATTTTTAATGTGTGCATTGATTATTAGACACCTACCAACCATCACTTGATAACTATCATTCTGTTGCTATGGACTGAATTGGGTACCCCTGCTGTAATCATATAGAAGCAGCTCTGGTCCCTGATAAGGTCTATGAGGAGGTAATGAAGAAGAAATGAGCTCATGTGTGGTAAGGAGCAGATCTAATAGGGCTGATGTCCACTAAGGAGAGAAGGTGGGGGCTGGAAAGATAGCTTAGCGGTTAAAAGAACTCAATGTACAACCATGAGGCAAGAGTTCTGATCCCAGCTCCCATAATAACAACCCCAGTGCTCCATGAGCATCTGTAATCCCACCTCGAGGGAAAACAGAGAAAGGAGAACTACTGGGGCTGGCTTCTAATGTAGCCTAGAAAATGTAAGCTCCAGGAAAAGACCTTGCCTCAAGGGAACAGGTTAGGAGAAGGTTGATAGAGGAGGACACTTAATATTTTCTTCTGGCTTCTGTGCATGCAGATGTGTGTGTGTGTGTGCGTGTGTGTGTGACACCCAACCATACACACACACACACACACACACATACAGTCAGCATCCCCTTTTTAAAAAGAAGGGGGGGGGGCTGGTGAGATGGCTCAGTGGTTAAGAGCGCCGACCGCTCTTCCAAAGGTCCCGAGTTCAAATCCCAGCAACCACATGGTAGCTCACAACCATCCGTAATGAGATCTGATGCCCTATTCTGGAGTGTCTGAGGACAGCTACAGTGTACTTACATATAATAAATAAATCTTTAAAAAAATTAAAAAGAAGGGGATAACAGAGAACTGTCTCCACTATATAAGCATAAATCCAGACCCAGAAGATTATTGTTTATAAACTAGGAGGGAGGACCTCACCAAGTCTTGGGCCATGCTGGCACCTGGGTGAGTGATGCAGGACTGTGAGAAAATGGATTGCTGGCTTTTGAATCTCTCTCTATGGTGCAGTTATCAGCATGAGCGAACAAATGCACGCCGTGGTGTTGGTGTCGTTATGATGAAAGCGCAGTGTTGGTGTACAAGAGACCTTCTCGTCCTCTCTCTACTCCTTTTACACCCCATCCCTGCCCTTCATGCTCCCACCCCATCCCTCACCTGGCATGAAAATGTTTCACTCCCACAGACATTGGGAGGCAGGAGGCAGGAGGCAGGAGGCAGGCAGAATTCGGTGAGTTCAAAGCCAAATTGGACTACAGAGTGAGTTCCAGAGACACACTATTTAGAGAGACTATCAAAAAGGAAAAAAAAAAGGAAAAGAAAAAGATAAAGATAAAAGATAAAAGACAGAAGAAAAAGAAAGAAGGAAAGAGAGAAAGGAAAACAAAGACCCTTCTCTGCCAGCTCTTTCTTAGCTGGGTCCTCACATTACACATGGCCTGCAGAGGTCCAAGATACCCTGTGCAGGGCCCCGAGGCTGCAGCTTGTGATGACACCTCTGTGCTAAGGGGCTGAACTCCAATCACTGGACTTCTCCCACTGTTTAAAATCATCCTCTGAAGGAAAGATTTTAAGTTTGGTAATTCATATTCTCTCTCTCTCTCTCTCTCTCTCTCTCCTCTCTCCACCCCACCCCACCCCCACTCCGCCACTGCTCCTTAGGCTCAGATGTCACAACTAGGAAACCACTGCTTAATCCAAGGCCACAAAAATCTAGCCCTATGTTTTCTTCTGGAATATTATAATGCTAACGAGGTCTTTAATCCTAGTTGAGCTAATTTTGCACCCGAAACGAGGTGGTTCCTTTCCACTTTGCTCTCTGATATTCATTTTTTTTTTTTTTTCTGGAGCATTTGCTCTCACCATAAAGGCACAGGTTAGTCTCTAGGCTCTCGGTTCTATCCCACTGATTGACAGAGTTCTAGAAAACAAACAGAGCCACCTGGGATTCTGATAGGGTCCACGTTGAATCTGTGTATCAGTTAAGGAGTAGGTCAGAGCTTTACAGGACAAAAGGTTCTCTGTGAAGCTGGGAGAGGCACTGGCAGGCAGCCTAACTGTTGGGTGATAGTCCCAACGGGCTGTCTCATCCAGAGGTATCTTGGCTCAAGCCACAGGACCCCATGCCCCCAGACACAAGAGGAAAGACATGGAGGGCAGGGCGGGAATACCCAAGGGAAAGGTGTATCCATCTGCTCATCAGCCAGGAGAGAGTGTGTGTGTGTATGTGTGTCTGTGTGTGTGTAAGATGTGTAGTTCTCAGAACAACTTGTGCAAGTCAGTACTCTCCTTCCTTCACGTGGGTCTGGAGATTGGATTCCGGTCATCAGTTTTGGAACAGGTACCCTTACCCTCTCAACCATCTCATTAACCCAAGACATTAATTCCGAGGCACAGGCCTCGGAGCAGGATAAGTGGTAATAAGGATGTTAAGGTCTCCAGTATTGCCAATAGTAATGTGTCCGAGCTCTCCAAGGCCTGACACAGGGGTTTGCTGAAAGAGTTGAGATTTAGATTTTAGCCCATCACCATTTGCCGTCATCTGTCATGGCGGCTCAGGAATGCTATGCCACACCTGGTTCTTCTAGGTTAGTCAAGCATACCCAAGCAGGCTGCTACCGGAAAATGAGAGAGCACTTTGCTCCTGGGCCATCAAGGGGAAGCTCGCGTGGACCAGGCAACAGCGAGTACACAGAGCCTCACAACGTGTGTGCTCCCTATTGGTAAGTCCTCACCAGCATTTTTGTGCAGGACTGGCCGGCTTTGTCTGGGATGCCTGACACACGGGAGCCTTTGCTCACAATCGCACAGCAGGTTAATATGGAGGAATTCACTCCTCTTTGCTCCTAAGTTCACCAGGGGATAAGAATACTGCATTTCTGGCTAGCAGTACTCCTTACTACTAGCTCCAAGTTCTTCTCTACCAGGCTGCCTCCGCCCTCCTGTAGTCCTCTGCCTCACCACCAGAGGGCATACCTTTCCAGGGAGCGGTGCTGGGTTAGGGAGAGGAATCCCTTGGGAACCTGGCTGGAGCCCCAGATATAGGCTAGAAAATGCTGGGCCTTGTCGAGGTTCCTGCCCTCCTGGAGCTGACTTTCTAAGGTGCCCCACCCACCATGTAAGAAGACACACACTCAATGGAAGGAAGCAAGTAAGGCACAGAAGGGGAATCAACACTCAAGTGGGTGGAGTGAAGAGGCCCTTCTAGAGCAAGTGCAGACTTGGAAATGGTTTCAACATCTTTGTTTTGGGAGGGGAGGGGAGGGGAAGAGGCGACATCAATGATTCAGGCAGAGGTGATGGGCCATTGAGACAGGCAGGTAACTCTCACGCAGTATTTGCTGAGAGGCAGAGTGACAGCATGAATGGATGAGGGGGTGGGACATCAAGGGCAATACCGAAGATTTGGTAACAGGCCTCAGTCTCCTCATTCATAAAACAATGGTGTGAACTGAAATATTGAGAGCACTGAGTGAGCCAGGCTTGTGATCCAGGGAGTACTAAAGAGGTGATCTCTCATCTGCAAGTTGGGGGACATCTATCCACATCATCCTTGAATGTGGAGTCCTCTGGGTCTCTCTCTCTGCTGTCACCTCCTCAGAGAAGTATTTCCTGCTTGCCCCACTCCTACCAGTGACAAGGAGACCCTGGAAACCTTCTTCCAGGCCCTAACCTTGCTGGTCAGCACTGTCCCTGCTGAAGGAAGCCCACAATAGTAGTGAGCTACCATCATTTGTATCTCAAATCACCTTTATCTTCAAGTTCAAAGTTCCCCGGTCAGGTTCTCGCCAGAAACTCATGGCTCTCCCCTTCCCTACTCACACCTGCCTCAGAGTCAGGTTCAGGTGGGTATGGAGAGGCTCCCAGGCAGCCTGGATAAGTGTAGGTTCTGTAGAGCTCGGGGACTTGTTGGAGGAAGGTTTGTTCCTTCTAAATCCTCCTTCACTTAGTGTGAACAGCTTGCGTGGGCCTGATATATGGGCCTCAGTGTAGAGCCAGGACTGTTGTACAAAATTAGGCTGGTTGGCCAAAGAGGAGGAATAACACATTTATTTATACAGCTCTCTCTCTCTCTCTCTCTTGAGACAGGGTCTCTCTATTTAGTTGTGGCTGGCCTGGAACTTGACATGTAGATCAGGCTGGCCTTGAAATTCTTCTACTTCTACCTCCCAGGTGCTGAGATTAAAGGTGTGTTCCACCACACCAAGTTGATTTACTACGCAATTCTTGTGTTGACCCTAGATTTTCTTTTCGTGTGTGTGTGTGTGTGTGTGTGTGTGTGTGTGTGTATGTGTGTGAAGTGGGTTCATGATCCTGTGGGGGCACACAGGCCCCACATGCACTGGGAATCAGAGGACAAGATCCAGTTGTCAGTCTTTGTCTTCCATCTTGTTTGAGATCGGTTATCTTTGCTTTTCTTGTCTCCCCTCTCTCCCGCCCCCGTCTTTCATACACCAGCCTAGCTTCAGGGGATTCTCCAATTTCCACCTCCCATCTTTCCTCCGGGACATTGGGATGATAGACTGTGCTTTAGGTGGGCTCTAGGGGCGCAAATATAGGTCCTTGCTCTTACGGAGCAGGAGCTTTATCCTCTTAGCCATCTCTCAAGCTGACCTCTATGTTTGATGGTGGTCCGCAGCTGTAGGGTGTGGTGTTGCGGGGGTGTGTGCAGTGAGAAAGGGAACAACAAGCTTGTTATATCCAAATCACCATGCAAGGAGGGAAATTTTATTTAGACTTAGAGTGAAGAGTACAGCTTCCCGCCGAAAACGGGGGACGTACATTTAAATACACCTTTGACATTATGCTCACGGAGGTGCCTTCATTTCCATGAAAGAAAATCCTAACGGACAATGGGACAAGAGGAAGTAGTATCCGGGCTTGGGCTCCCCTGAGCCCCTAGCGTCAGGCTGTTGGCATCCTTTTGGCAGTGCCCGCGGCCCGCCACAAGTCATTCAAATTCCACATAAAGCGCGCGCCACACAGTCTCACCAGCCATGCTCTGACGTTTCAGGACGCGAATCTTACTCGTGATATCCACAGCTCGGATCACCTTACTCCACAAAGGCTGGGAGCGGAAGGCTTGAGGTTCTCCGGGTGGCTGCCGGGTCCCTGGGCTGGGGTCGGTGGCACCCCTACTTTTGTCACGTCAGAAGCTCCGGCCAATCAACGATTGGAGCCAGGCGGGCACAGCGCACAACGGGCAAAGCAATGAGCGTAAAATAGGACTACATCTCCCACAATGCTAAGGGAGACGTAGCTTTGCGTCATGTTAGGCGCCTGCCCCCTTGAGATTTAGACCAATCACAACCGCGGACCAGGTGGGCGCAAGGGACTGCGGGTTGTGTAGTCCATGCTCAGTGGGACTGCAGCCCCCAGTGTTCCGCGCGCGTCAGGGAGGAGCAGTGCGGCGGCGCGGGCGGCCGTCGGGGCTGGGCGGCGGCAGCGGCGGCTAAGAGGGCCCGGCTTGTAGGAGCCAAGGTGGGAGCCGGCCTCGGCGCGCGGCCACCATGTCCGCGCCGTCGGAGGAGGAGGAGTATGCGCGTCTGGTGATGGAGGCGCAGCCGGAGTGGCTGCGCGCCGAGGTGAAGCGGCTGTCCCACGAGCTGGCCGAGACCACGCGTGAGAAGATCCAGGCGGCCGAGTATGGACTGGCGGTGCTGGAGGAGAAGCACCAGCTCAAGCTGCAGTTCGAGGAGCTCGAGGTGGACTATGAGGCTATCCGCAGCGAGATGGAGCAGCTCAAAGAGGTGAGTGGCCGGCTGCGACCCCTGCCTCGGGCGCTAAGGTCACCCTGCCCAGTGGTGGGAGGTACCAGGGGTGGGGCAGGAGACCTAGAGTTGCGGTCCAGGGCAGTGACGAAGGGACCGTGCTCGGCCCTGTGCCCGGTTGCTGGGGTCCAGACTCCCTGCAGCCCCACTCACCCGCTAGTTTTCTTTGCAGGCCTTGTTGGCCTTTTCGTTGAGGGCTGATGTCCTGCTATGGTTATTGCTGCCTAGGGTGTGTCTGTGTGGTTGGTGGGGAGCAGATGATGCCCTTACAACTGAGGCTGTCCGTGCAAGTGACCCCAGGGAAAGGCTGGACCTGGGGTTGGTTGACCACAGTTTGTCACCTTCAAGCAAATCACTTCTTTTGGAGCAGCTGCTTTCTGTGCTATTCATCAGGTTTCGTGACAGCCTGAGGCTGGGAAGGGATGGATACAGGGCTGAGTGAGTCGCAGCTTCTGGTTGCCTATGGCCCTTGACAGGCCAGCTTTCCCGATATCCATCGCTCAACCAGCTGCTTTTTCCCTATCTCATTAATGGTGCTCCCACTACTGGGATGCATGGCTTCCATCGATCGCTTCCTGTCTTGCTCTGCCTCCTAGGCCCTGCCTGTCTCCGTGGAGTCTGTGTTCTTCTGTTGGAAACATGGTACTTTGTGTTATCCCACTGTAGGAAGAGAGGTTAGACGCCCCGGCTGGCCAAGAGCTTGGGGAGGGACAGTAGGAGGGACCTGGGTAAGCTTTCTGGGATGATTTAAGTATTAGTAACTCTCCCATCCTTCTTGACTCCCCAGCCTTGTTCTGGAGACTGGGGGAAATGCTTTATGGGAGAAGGACACACTTGAGTTTGGACCAACCCCTTCTTATTGCTTTTGATGGGTGAGCCTTGGGTGAGCCATGGGTAAGCTCTCCTCAAACCTTAGCTTCCAGCTCTGCAAAGTAGGAATACAGCTTTGCCAATCCAGAAGTATTGCTTTTAGTATTCTATATTTGGAAAGGCCTGGCATGGGGCCACACAGGTAGCTTGTTGGATTATCTCAACAGTTTCCCTTCCCTGTGAGACTCAGTTCTGCTCTTGAGTATTAATCACAGGCTCATCTTTTGATACTTCTGCTCCCAGTCAGCTTTGGATAGATGCCTGGACTCTTGAGAGCCTCTCTGACTTTCTAGGGGAATGAGTCCCTAAAGTCTGGGTAGAGCAGGGCTGGGTGAGTCCCAGAAGTGGCTGCTTCTTTGGGTGGGGAGGAATTGAGTCTTCACACAGATTCTCAAATCTGTTGCCTGACAGAGGACATCAGTAACTTTCCCAAGCCTGGCTGCATTTGGCAGAGGGTTGACCAAAGAGTGGGACCCCTGGAGGGGGGGGGCAGGCAACCCCCTGGAGGGGGAGGGGCAGGTAAAGTGCTGTGATAGATGAAGGTCAGGACTGTGAAAATATGGAGTGGGTGTGTCCTCTTCCCAAATCTAGTCTTCTGGGCTCCCATTCCCCCCTCCTTGGTCCTCCAGGCAGGTAGCAACTGTTAATTATAGTGCCACTCCCTTTGCACATACAGACGGGTCGCCTTCCCACTTCCTATGGAATGCCTGTGAACCTCTCCTGGGAAGCTCACTGTCCTCTTCTGAATTAACAGGTTTCCTTCAGTACCATGTGCAGTGAAAACAGGCTGTTGGTGATCTAGCCGGTCCCAACTTTGGTGACTTCTATTGGTCAGCCTCATGGGATTATTATTATGGGCGGAATGATTTTATGGCACAGTGCAGAACAATGGTTTACATATAGCCTTGTCGTTATCTGGAGGGAAACCTCTCAGGACACGTGATCTAGTCTCTTGGTTGCTCTTTAGGTATCTGCTTAGCCTAATGCCATCCACACACACACTGGCTATATAGGCTTGGGCAGACTGCTCCTCTCCTCTTTGTGAGGTGGGATAAGATTTCTTCCAGAAGTTTCTAGTAGAATCCAGAGAGGAATGCATCAGCTTCAGAGAGGGCTGCCAAAAGTTTGTGCCAATTTGTCTCTTGTCAGCATTGTGTCTGTTCTTCACACCCATGCCAGAGCAGGCTCCTGTGGGAAGTTTTCTCCCCTAGAAAGGTGAACTGTCTTAAGTTGTTTGTTCCTTTAAATGTAGTAGATTTAGTTACTAACAAGTTAAGTTACACTGTAGCTGAGTTGCTGGTACTCTTGCCCGCATTTAATTATGCAAGTCTTTGAGGTGAGGAAGCTGTCTGACCTGGGTGAAAGGGTTTATGACCAGATCTAAGGAGAGGACTCAGTGTTGACCCCGCTGTCTTTACTTCTGGGTGAATGGCTGTGTCTTGCTGACAACCATGGCCTTGGTGTTGACTGACACTACAAGTGGAGAGGATGTCCCATGGCCTGTTTTGCTGATATTTTGTGTCTGACTCAGCCAGGGCCACATCTGTCCCAAGTCATTCTGTGCCTTTTCTCCTTATCCAGAATGGTGGGGAAGAGAATTAGCTGGACTTTTGCCAGCCTGTTCATGGTTCTGAGTGGTCATGAAACAGCTTGCTGTGTCCTTCACTGCGGCTTTGGGTATATAGGCGTGTTGGGCTGGCAGAGCAGGGCAGATACCGTAGGAGAATGGGCTGAGTTCAGCTTCCCCATCTCTGTCATGAGAGATTCCCAGAAGCAGTTTCCCTCCACCTGGGCTTGGTCCGTGAACAGGCCTGGACACACCCTCATTGCTGTCCCCTGTCACTTCTGGTGGCGCTGAGCTGAGTGCATCACCATGCCCATGTGGGTGGAATCCAGCATCAGGCTGGGCGCAGACCCTGGCACCTAGTAAATGCTTTGTCAGCCTAGCTCCACGTCATCCAGGCCTCGAGCTCCTCACTGTCCTGCTTGTAGCACCTCCCTATGCCTGTTTGTCTTTGCTTGACTATCTGCTCCTGCCACCTCTGAGGGCTGCCCTGTGTGTCATGCCTTGCCAGTTTCTGGGGCCACTCTGTGTCTCCCTTCTTCCTGGAAGTCCCACTCACCTCTCAAGCTTAGATACTTTCTGGCAGGCCCTTTGACTCTGGGCTTGCCTGAGCTGCTGTCTCCAACCCTTGCGCCACTTGAGGCAGGAGTGTTAAGGGGTTAGCAGAGGGTGCACTTCTAGGTACACAGATTGGTGCCCTACCAACATGAGGCCCAGCTTCCTGGAGTGTTTGCTTCCAGAGAGGGGAGAGTCCTGGTCTAATTTTAAGTGAATAAGGGGTTCCCCTGATCCTCTGACATCCTCACACTGTCCTTTTATCCATTTCTGAGCAGATAGATCTTGGGGGTGGGGTGGGGGAAGACATGGGAGCCACAGTGTGTTTTGTGGGATCATGTGGGGTATCAGTAATGGACTGTTTGTATGAAGGTGGTCCACTTGGGGGTCTTGCAGATCCTTGAGGCAGTTGTGAGGCAGCTGTAGGCATCTGGACAGTGGCCTGTGGTTCGCCTTCTGTTGGGTGACCTTCCTTCTTCCGTGCCTGCCTTTCTAACGGTCAAATGGTGGACAGTGGGTCATGAAGGAATCTGATAGTCCTCTTCTACTTTTCATAACGTGTTCACCTGCCACATCAGACCCTGGCGGTGCTCTGAGGGGCATGGGGATCAGATGCTTATATCTGGCAGAGAATCTGTCCCAGGCATGTGAATGGCTGCTCCAGGCCAGCCCTGCTAGCACACGGAGGTGTGGTCTTGGCCACCTTCCACTGGACAGGACTGGCACAGCTGTGATGGAGCGAGCCTGTCTTCAGAGATGCCAAGCATACTTTGAGGCTTAGCAGGTGGAGCCAGGGGGAGGCCCAAGCCCAGTGCTGGGAGCTTATCACTCTCAGGGGAGCCAGCAGGCCTCAGGGAAGTCAGGCTTTGCCTGAGCAAGAGAGGAGGCTGACTGTATGCAGTGCCCAGTTCTGTGATGCTAGAGGAGTGTTTTGGGACCCTGTCTGGGCTCTTAGGAATTGTGTGGCCTTCAATGAACCACTCTTTTGTCTAGGCCTTGGTGGCTTAATAATGGTGCCTGTCACAACAGTCTGGCACACTAAGACTACTTGGATGGTCATTGTCCTTCCCTTAGGTCTGAGCAGCCACCGTCAGCAAGAGCCCTAGCTCAGGTTCATGTGGGAACTCTGCTGCTGGGTCTACTAAGGGACCCAGGTCTTTATTTGCGAGTAGAGAACAGATTTGTTCTTGTCAGTTGAGGCAGCAGCCCCTCTAGTCAGGCCTCTTTTTCATATGTGGACGGGATGACAGGTTCTGCACATGGTGGTAAAGAACGATTTCTTTACCAGCCATGTTGTAATGACAGTGTGTGACTCATGACAATGTAAGCTCACATAGGTGAGGGTTGGGCTCCAGGTCCCTCTGGTTCAGCATTCAAAGTGAAGCAGAAAAGAGTAGTGTGACCGTTCTCTTTCCCCTCCAGACCAAGCCTGGAGGTGGAGAGAGGTAGATAGAGGCTGAGGGCCAGTCCCCCTCAACTTCCCTAAAGCCGGTGGCCACCTGTGCAGGTGGATGATGGCGTTGAGGAGAGCAGAGTGGGAGCCCCTTCCCTGTTTAAAATTGTATAGTCTAGGAGCTTCCGAACACAGAGCCGAGCTCCCAGTGTCTGCTGTAGAAAGAAGCTGTGCCGTGAGGAGAAGTGGGGACACTGTGTGTTTCTCCTCGTGGGTTCCTTTTCCCAACAGTATGCGTCAGATACAGACACCACCACAGGGAAGCTGTGTGCGGCTGCCACAGTTTTCAAAAAGTGATGAAGTGCAGGGTTTTGTGTTTTGGTTTGGTTTGGTTTTGGTTTTAGTTTTGGGGATCAAAGGCGTCTGCCACCACATCAACCTGAAGAGCTGTAGTTTTAAGCAAAGTGGAAGTAGAGAGAAGGGTTCAGTGGACCCAAGCCATAGTCCTGCCTGCACCTGCTAGCTGTGGCTGGTCTTGCTTCTGTGCCTCAGTTCATCTGGCATTGTTACTTCTGTAGCAGTAGTTTTGTTGAGAAAACAAGGCGTATTTTCCCACACAACAAGAGCTATTGAGTTTTCAAGCCTGAAACCTAACAATTCCTTAATGGTATCTGTTTGTCTGAGTAGCATTCGGTTTTCCCAGCTTGCCTCAAGTGAGATTTCTAGAGTTATTTGTGTGAAAGTGATTGATATGTGAGTGTACTGGCTAGTTTTGTGCCAACTTGACACAGCTGGAGTTATCACAGAGAAAGGAGCTTCAGTTGAGGAGATGCCTCTATGAGATCCAACTGTAAGGCATTTTCTCAATTAGTAATCAAGGGGGAAAGGCCCCTTGTGGGTGGGACCACCTCTGGGCTGGTAATCTTGGTTCTATAAGAGAGCAGGCTGAGCAAGCCAGGGGAAGCAAGCCAGTAAAGAACAGCCCTCCATGGCCTCTGCATCAGCTCCTGCTTTCTGACCTGCTTGAGTTCCAGTCCTGACTTCTTTCAGTGATGAACAGCAATGTGAAAATGTAAGCTGAATAAACCCTTTCCTCCCCAACTGCTTCTTGGTCATGATGTTTGTGCAGGAATAGAAACCCTGACTAAGACAGTGAGGAATGATGAAAATATTGGGAATCTTACGTTGCCTGTGTGTCATTTCATTCATAAAAAAACACCAAAGGGGTTGGAGATGTCGCTCAGTAGAGTGCTTTGCGAGCTTGCACGGATCCTTGGTGCCACAAAGACAGGCTGAGAAGATGCATACCTGTCATCCCAGCTCTTGTGAAGTGGAGGCAGGAGGATCAGAAAGTCAAGATTATCTTCAGCCTCACGGTCAGGGTCAATCTAAAGGACATGAGACCCTGGCTCAAACAACACTAGTGAACACAGAGCCCTGGGCACAGCTGGCCCGAGCCACGATAGAACACAGAGAACACAGTTGCATGTCTGATTGGACATTTCCTATACCAAGTGAAGAATCTGCCTCTTACCACCTCACAGAAGCCCCAGAGCTGCCAGCCTAGGACACTACATCCACACCAGCCCCTCAGCACCTTGTTAAAGCCAAGTGTCATGCGCCAGGATTTCTGTGTTTTTAGCCACTGACTGTCAAACTGTGCTGCCTTTTTATCATTATTTTAAAAGCAGATCACTTAGGTCCATTCTAGATTTATAAAATTTCACAGTGCAGAGATTTGGTGTAGACGTGCACCCTGGCCCATCTCATTCAAGCAGTATCTTAGTGTGATACATTTGTTACAGTCCATGAACCAGTCAGTACCAGGGAGTTGTCATAAAGCCTGCACTTCCTCTAGGTGGTCTTTGCTTTTTCCTGGTGTCCTGCTTCTAACCCAGGCTCTCATCTATGATATCACCTTACACTTGGTCACCATGTCTTCTCAGGTGTTTGAGCTCTGACAGTTTCTCAGACATTCCTTATTTTTGGCAACTTGGACAGTTTAAAGGAAGATAGGTCAGGTGTTTGGTAGACATCACTAGTGGGTATTTGGTATTTTTTACTGGGTTTGAATGACAGGTTCAGAAGAGGACAGTCATAGTCCTGTGTTCTCACACTCCAGGGTCTGTGCTTCACCATGGCTTTAGTTTACTGAGACTCGTGGCGAGAGGCAGGGTGTGCAGTGTAAGAGATTGGTTCCCAAGGTGGTGAAACAGTTGTGTATGGCACTGAAAGGTATGGCATGATACTGTGCACCTTTCCAAGCCAGGGAACATGAGCAAAAGTGTGAAGGTTTGAGACAGGGACTCTCCTCAGTCTCCACAGATTTCTCCACATTAGCGTTGTTTCTTTCCCTGTTTCACTCACTGCTCCCTGGGAGGAACTCAGCGAAGTGTTTGGGTGTCTCACACAGTCTTGTCCTTTGCTCTCACTTCTTCTTTACAGTTTTATCAGAAGAGACACATTGAAACTTGACTTTATTCACTGGGTTGTAATGATACTTAATTTGGCTGCTACAACTTTTTCTAGCTTTGGCTCTTATGATCCCGACATAGCTCTATTGTTGTGATTTTTCTGTTTGCTTATTAAGCTCTCTCTTTCTCTCTCTTCCCCCCTCTCCCTCACCCCCCCCCCGTGTATCGGGGGTGGGTAGTATCCAGTGCACATATGTATAGAGGCGAGACATAAAGTTGGGTGTCTTCTTCAATTGCTCCCCACCATGTTTTTCAGGACAGGGATTTTTCAGTGATTTGGTTAGACTGGCTGGCCTGCAAGACCTGTCCCCACCATTCTCCTGTCTTGCCTCTGTGGTGCTGGGGTTGTAGATGCCTGTACATAGGTGCCTTTGATCTGAACTCACTTGAGCAGCAAGAACTTTACTGATTGAGCCATCTCCCCAGCCCCTTGTTAAATACCTTTTTAAGCTTTCTGACACTACAAGACGTTCTATATTTTGTTCTGGAGCCAACTATCTCTTCCAAGAAGCCCTAGTTGCTTTAGATGAGCGAGGTATTAGTAACAAAGATCGAGTTGCTCATTGCACCAAGGAATGGCTAATGCTAGGCTCTTTCAGCCACAGAGCGAGTAGTGTCTGCTAAGTCATGTACACACGTATCTGCAACCAGGAATTCAGTTACTTCACTATCATCACATGCTTCCTTCTCACCACCTGCTCATCTGGAGCCTCCTACCCCAGCAGTGAGACATTTGGCACCCACCATCTGTCACACTGACATTCGCTGGTCCTAGTTCACATGTGCAGGTGTCCAAAAAGCTCATGTGTGCCCCAGGAGGCTACTTCACCAGCTTTTTGCCTTTCGTTTTACATATTTCACTTTACCCCACAGTTACTTATCCCACTGTAATATTTCTGCACCCTTCATTTATAATTTAAATTGTTTGACCACATTATGCATTCTATCCTAGGGTCCCCAATACAGATTTTAAAAACATTTATGTATCTTAAGATCTTTGATTGCTTTGTGTGTGTGTTGTCTGGCCTTAACAAGTGCATAGTATCCTTCTAATTTGAAGAAGACTCGCTTGCATTTCACCTACTTCCTCTCACCCCACCAGGCCTCTGCCAGTCACTGATCTTTTTACTATCTCTCTAATTTTATTTTTATGAGAATGCCATGTGACTGGAGCCATGAATGCTTACCTTCGTCTTTATCTCTTCTCACCAACTCTTCACCCATTGAAGGGAGTTCTGGTCGCTTCACCTTTTCTGATTATGAATAAGTCTACTGTAGACGTAAGTTTTCCAATCTTCCATTTCTCTATGTTTAGAAGTGGACCTGCCTTCCAAGCGGGCTGTTGATTCCCCTCAGTAGTGAGCGAGTGCTCCCGCTTACCCCATTCATTCTTGCTAGCTTTCCCTGCTATTGCTGGACGTTGGCCATTTTAGTGTGTGCACAGTGGGATGCAGTAGCCACTGTGTAGTTTGCAGATCCTGAGGATGCCTGGCCCTGGGCATCTTTTCACCTTTTCAGTCTGTCATTACTACTTTGCCATGCTCAGGTTGGAACCCAGGGCATTTTCCTTTTGCCCCTTTGCGATTAGTATGATTTGATACCTTCCCTGATCTTTTTGGACATCTTCAATCCAGTTGCTTGCTTTCATATTATTCAGTTGTAAGTGCTGTTTTTAGTATATGTGTGGCCACAGCAAGCACTTGGCTGTCTGGGTCTAAGTCCTAGATCGTACTAGTCTTTTCAGTATCTTAGTGGTGTCTTTGACAGACAGGTGTTCGAAGTCATGCCACTCTTGCTTCTGTGGGTCGTGTTTTTGGTGTTGCGAGCTTCATAACCAGACCCAGGGTCACGTAGATTTTTTTGTTATTTTAATGTTAGCTACCTTCACAGTCCTGCACTTTCGTGTGAGCCTCTGCTCTACTGTGAATTAACTTGTGTGAAGAGTTTAAGACTCTGTTTAATTATTTTTTGTGTGTGGGTGTCCAGTTGGTTTGGCGTGGCTAGTTGCCTTTGCTCCCCTGTCAGACATCATTTGGTGTGGCTCTCTTTCTGGGACCCCTGTTTTGTTCAATTGAGCATTGTGATTTTTCTTTTGCTAGTACAATGCTGTTCTAACGGTGTTGGCCACTTTATTGGGCTTCTATCTTTTTAAATTAATTTATATATGTGTGAGAGAGAGGAAAGGGAGAGAGGAAGGGCGCATATATATATGTGGTGGTGCATGCAACCCTGCACTTGTGCAGAGGCCTGAGGGGGACATTGGGTGTTCTGACTTCACCTCACTCCTTTAAGACAGGGTCTCTTAGTGAAACTGGAGCTTGGCTGGTGGCAGCATGCCCCAGTGGCCTTTCTACCTTTGCCTTACTTTGCCTCTATGTCACTGGCGTTACAGGAGTGTATTGTCATACCTGGCTTTTTATGTGAGTCCTTGTGGATTTGAATTTTAAGCTCGCATGGTAAGCTCTTACCCACTGACCCATCTCCTCTCTATGTGTTTTTAACTTTATAATTTTGTACGCCCCTCCCCATGCCCGTGAGCTTGGAGGCCAGAGGACACCTTATGGGAGTCAGTCTTCTTTCCACTGTGGGTTCTAAGGATGAAACGCATCAGATCTGATGGCTGAGGGCTGTCATCCCAGCCCTTCTTTGTTTATTTTTATGTTATGATTCAGTCCATCTTTCTCCTCATTCTGTGGCCATGCCCCAGTCTTCACCATGGGTTGTCTTTCTCCCTACCTGTAAGAATAAGTCTGAAAGACCGCCCTACTCCCAGAAATCCCAAGGGTGAGTGAGACTCAGGGGATTGCCTTTCCCCAACCCCTCCAAGAAGTCATCTTTGGTGACTTGAGGTTGCCTGCACCCTTCCTTTAAGGACCCCGCATATAATCCCGTTCTGTAAGGTCTTGGTGAGGGTTGTAGGGATTGCTTTCTCCAGATACCAGCTGTGATTTGCATTGTGGCTGTGGGACCACATCTGAGTCCCATTCCTGTTACTAGAACAGAACATCGATGGCTGCGGCTGTTCTTGCTGTTATAGTCGGACCACATCGTAGTCCTCTTCCTGTTACTAAAACAACATCAGAAGGAGAGGGCTTTCTGAGCATACGGTTCTGGAGGCTGGAAAGTCTAAGATCACAACACCTGTACTTGCTGGCCTTCTGCTGAGAGCTGCTGCACAAGAAGGCACTCATCATGCATGAAGGCTCTCTTCCTGTCATGTTTGTCTCCTGTTAGACCTACCTCCCAGAACTGCTATATTGTGAGGACAAACTAGTCAACCTAAAGCAGACTATGACATAGTCCATGGTAGTGTCTAAAAGAGGATATCCAGGATTATAGAATGTGTGACAGCATGAGAACGAATGGAAGTCTCCCCAGGTGACTTGACAAGGCCAAAGCATGAGACAGTACAAGGCTGGAGGTCAGACATCTGTTGTTCCTCTAACTTTTAGGAAACGTAGTCCCAGAATCCTTTAGTCTGAGTCTAATGATATCACTTCAAGGTACGCAAGTTCCTTGTGGTAGGGACTTGCCCCTAGAGGGCCAGGGTTGGATGTGCACCAGGGTATGTGTCACCGCTGCATCCTGAGACAGGGCTGCAGTGATGTCCACAGGCTCAACCATCTTCCAGAACCGTCAGAGCTAGAAAAACGGAGCCCATGAATCTTGGCAGCCTGTAGTGGTCTCTCATCTCTCTTGGGCTCTTTTCTTGTTATTGGTCCTGAGGTCTGAGTAGAAATGTCCTGTACTTGAGGTTCTTCTGTCATTTTCTGGCCATGAGCCTTACTGATTTCTCTTGCTTGAGCAGGCTAGTGAGGTGAAAGAGTGTGTTGAGAGCTAGAGGCAGTAGGAAAAGTGGGCTGCTGCTACATGCACCTGTGGTCTGTAGCCAGGCTGCTTCAGGCTGCTCTGATGCCTGTCGAGTTGTCTTCCTCTGACCCAGAACAGATGTGAGCTGGATGCTGCCCATGGGGTGTCTAGGCCCCTCCTACCGTCCTGACCACAGACTGCTAAATGGAAGTCCTGTGTTGAGCCAGCTGCTGTGGAAGATGATGACTGGTCCCCAGGCCCCAGTGCTGGGCTCTGTGTCCTTGGAAAGGGAAGCCAGGGTCTCCAGAGACCTCTCCCAGTCCCAGGGCTCAGCTGGCAGGAGCTTGCCTGCTGACACCAGGGCAATTAGGGTGTAATCTTCTCTAAATGGTGCCCAATTCTGGCTAAATCCCTCCTGCCCAGGGACGAATCCCCAGTTTTCTAAAAGCAGCTTAACATTTGGACGCTGCCCAGAGCAGCTGGGGTTCTCAGTTGGCAATGGAATGGCCCATGTGGATTGACACAGGCCTCATGGGGAGTGTAGGGGCACCAGCAAAGACAAGGACCAGTGACAACCACTGTGGCCCTGTGCTGTTTGGGGGTGCCTCCAGGGCCTCTGTCCTTAATGATCATCACAGCTGTAAGCACAGGGCTCCGTAGGGAAAGAAGCTATGTGGTAGCTGCCTCAGCTCCTTGCTGATGATGTGTCTGTGGAGAGGCCTGGGTTTGGTGGCCTCCTGAACACCTGCCATGTGATAGCTGGGCTGTGGGGTTGGACAGAGGTAGGTGGTCATTGTGCCCACATGGCTCCTGATGACTTCCTGGAAACTTACTCTTTCTCTCAAGGGCTTTTCTGCAAAGACAGAGATGGATTTTGATAATTAAAAAAATAAAAATCCTGATGATGCCCTGAGTTGAACTGCTTGGCCTTTCTGAGCCCTAGTTTGCCTACCTATGAGATGCAGAGGTAAAGGTCCTTTTGTATAAGGCACCAGATAAAAGCCCTTTCTTCTCTTGCTGTCTCTGGGGGCTTGCATTGCCTGTGCCTAAGCAGGAAGTGTCCTTTAAACAATGGACGTCCATTGGAAGCCCTCCTTAGAATCTTCTCACTCAGCAAGAATGGGTGTGAACAGCTAAGGTGGCTGGAGTTGGTGTGGGGTAGGGTCTCCCATGATTTCTTTGGGGACCCTTTAAGGGAGTCGGCAGGTCTGTGTACCCAGATCTGCCTACATACAAGATCATGTCGGACTTTTAAATATTCCAAAGCTCAGACCACACCCAGGGTGATTAAATCCTCATTAGTGTTATTGATGCTTCTGAAATAATCCTAGGGATCTAAGTGGAGACGCATTCCCTGTGTCTGAAGCTTGCCAACATTATCCACTGATATGATTGGCCCATGGATACCAGGGGCTATCCAGGATACCTTTGTATTCCTCTTTGTAGTATGCATGAGCCTGGGATGTGCCTGGTAGAAATGAGGGAGACCTGGGAGAGGGCTAGTCTGGGAGCGACTCGTCAGTCAGTGGTGGGGGTAGGAGGGAGGAGATGCCCCTCTCCCAAGGCCAGCCCACCCAGTCCCATTCTGTATCTCAGACTTGCCATCTCCATCTGTCACAAAGCTGTGTCCTCGAGTCTATCTTGAATTCGTTATCTGTATCCTTTCTGAGTTTCTTCTGCCTGTTACACACAGGCATCCCCCTCATTTCTGCCCCTGCTGAGGAGGCACAGCTTACTTGCCATTGGAGTACACCAGGCAGATTGCCCTACCTCACCATATATGGTTGGGATGCTCCTGCCTTGCTTCCTGCAGTGGGAAGACACAGGGCTCTTTCCAGCCGTCCAGAAAGCTCTTTCTTCGTATGGGAGCCTGGTGGGCCTTCCTTAGAGGCTGCAAGGAGAGTCTGCTGCTCACTGTCGGGATTAGTGTGAATCACTGTGAGGGGAGAACTGAGTTCTGTTTTTGTGTTTTTGCTTTTTTTTTTTTTTAAGCTCTATTTTATTATGTATACAGCATTCTGCCTGCATGTATGCCTGCAGCCCAGTAGAGGCATGGTTATGAGCCACCATGTGGTTGCTGGGAATTGAACTCAAGACCTCTAGAAGAGCCATCCATGCTCTCAACCTCTGAGCCATCTCTCCAAACACTGAGTTCTGTTTTAAACCAGGCTGTATTTTTAGGGCTTCTTTTGACCCCAAAGGATGTCTCTTCTATAGAGGGCTGCTATAGTTTCAGTCTATGAAGGTTTATTTTGTTGGTACTGAAGAGATAGTGGTTAAGAGCAGTGGTTGCATTTCCAGTTCTAATTCATCTACATAGAAACTCCCAGCAGTTTGTAACTTTAGTTCCAGGGGATCTGATACCCTTTTCTGGCCTCTGAGGTCACCAGGTACACATGTGATACACAGACATACATATAGACAAAGCACCCATATACATCCAATAAATAAACATTTAAAAATATTTTATTTTAAAATTATGTGTATCTAGCTGGGCAATGGTGGCGTATGCCTTTAATTCCAACACTCTGGAGGCAGAGGCAGGCAGATCTATTCCCGGACTGCCAGGGCTACACAGAGAAACACTATTTAAAAAAAAAAATGTGCGAGTGCTTTTGTGTGTGTGTGTGTGTGTGTGTGTGTATGTGTGTATGCGCGCGCGCGCTGTGCTTGGCTATGTGCATGTAACCGTAGGTACCCATGGAGGCCAAAAGAGGGTGTTGGATCCTCTAGAGCTGGAGTTAAATACAGCTGTGAGCTGCTTCAAATGGGTGCTAGGCACAGAACCCAGGTTCCTTGTGAGAGCGGTACATTCATGAAGCCATCTCTCCACCCTAGTTCTCTGGTACACACAGTAACTACAGCTTACTCTCATGAAGGTCCACACCTAGTACCTTCTGCTCTGCTGCAGTGACTAGAGGACCACTCAAAGTGTGGTTCCTCTCAGCCCTCTTGGTGCTGCAAGTTGGGAGTGAGCAGCAGCCCGTGTGGACCAGGCACGAGGCTTCTCGGTGATGTTTGCATGTGCCCATCTTCCTTAGGGGGATACTATAGCTCCTTTCCCCTCCACACTGCATGGACAGGCTGCCAGTGAGGAGGTGCCTTCACTTCCTGCTTTGTTGCCGCTTACCCTGTGTCTAAGGAAGCAGGGCTAGGTGTCAAGAGGGAACTGATTTTCTGTGGAAAGTAGGGTGAGACTTGGGACGACGTGCTTTGCTTCATCTGAAATAGGACTTCATGCTGCTAAGTCCAAGCTTCCCAGGATCCAGGCCTCACCACGC
Organism: Mus caroli; assembly: GCF_978045245.1. Classification (NCBI taxonomy): domain Eukaryota; kingdom Metazoa; phylum Chordata; class Mammalia; order Rodentia; family Muridae; genus Mus; species Mus caroli. The sequence continues at coordinate 71,747,518 of NW_028227270.1, read as the reverse complement.
CATAGAGCAGGTGTGCCTTCTCTGGGAGTGGATGTTTCCTATTCCCCAGATGATTCTGTGAAACAAGCAAGCGTCGGGTAGCCTCTGTGGCTTCTGGCTCATGAGGCTCAGACTTTTTGCTCTTTCTGTCAGACTCTCTTGGGGAAACTTGTTTGGAGACACGTGTTCTCAGCGTTGTTTTCTTAGTTCCAGAAGGAAATAATATTCCTGTGAGAAGCTAGCAAGCTTCTGTCAGGGTAAACTGAAGGCAAGTGACCCTGGAAATCATCAATTTTCTTCTTTGGGACCATTCTTGCTTACCTTTTAACAGCTGTTGTCATTGTCTTCTGAGCCTTCATCAGAGCTGGAACAAGCCTGTGCTTATAGCCTGAGTTGTCTTCATATATAGCAGTCCAAGACTGGTGGCATGGATGTGACTGGAGGTTGGGAGGGAACACCTCCAACATAACAAATCCAATCAAGACGCCTGAGAGTCTGTTCCTGATGTGTCTAGAGAGCCCCGCCTCCCACCGTGCTGTTGTGTCCGCCCGTGTCTCTTGCTGCCTTGGACATTCCCACAGGCTCAGGCCTTCCTGTCTTGGATCCAGGTCATTACCAGATGGAATAGTCAGTAGCTCTATATTTGAGTCCATGCCCCCATCTGGTTCTACATGGGGTTCTCCCTGAGATTCTTTCTGCTGATACTCTGAGCTGTCTGTGCATCTGTCTATGGTGTGTGTTAGTGTACGTTATATACTGTAAACCTGCACTCCATCTTTTTTTTTGGGGGGGTACCATTACCTGTCTAGTCTGTTCTTTTTGAGATGAGGGTCCTTCATTGGGTGGCCTTGAACTAGAAACCCTTCTGCCCTGCCTTCCAAGTGCTAGGATTATAGGTGTGCACCACCATGCCTGATTCTGTGCTGTTTTTAGGATAGTCTCACTGTTCGCTATGGCTGGCCTAGAACTTTTATATCCACCAGATTGGCTCCAGGCTCTCAAGAGATCTACCTGTCTCTGCTTCCCAAGTGCTGGGATTAAAGCCCTGCACCACTTTGCCTAGCTAGGTCTGTGTTCTTATATCAGATTTTTGTTGAAAGTACATTTATGGAAATGAGGTCTTTCATCTTGTCTGTGGTGCCATTGTTTCAGTAATCACTGGTAACTGAACTCCATGGAGTGGATTCAGACTTTAGGTACATTTGGCTTGGCATTTTATTAACCTTTGAAGTGTAATTCCATAGTGAGCAGACAATCAGATGCATGTATGTGTTGGCTCCCTTTGTTTTTATATCCAGGAGTCAGAATGGCCACAGCTCTATGCTCTAGTGTGCCAGGTGTGTGTTCTAGCAACACCTTAGATATCTTGTCCCTGTTGTTGAGTTGTTCTTAAAATTCTCTTTACATGTATGTATATATGTATGGATGCTCACAGGAACACACACAAGTATGTGCACATGTATGGAGGCTGGAGGACAAGTTGGGACTCTGTGCTCTTCAGTCATGATCAAACTCAGGCCATCAGGTTTGGTGGCTGGTGCCCTTACTCACTGAGCATCTCACTGGCTCAGGTTATCTTTATTGAAACATAGTTGACTTTCTGTTTACCTTAAAGCTTTATCCGTGATAGTTTGAAAAGACTTTTTAAGAATTTATTTTTACTTTTGTATATATGTGTAGGTATGTACACGTGTGTGCAGTGCCTGCTGAGACCAGAAGAGAATACCAGATCCTCTGTAACTACAGTCACAGGTGGTTTTTAGTTGTCACGTGGGTGCTGGGAACTGAACCCAGTCCTCCTCAAGAGCAGCCAGGGTTTTTAACCCCAAGGCATCTCTTCACTCCTAGCCCTTGTATTAGTTTTTAAAGTTAAAGTGAGCTTTCAATGCCTTGTAAGAGTTACAGAAAGTACCCAGATTGCAATTGTATGGCTCTGTGATTCATCACAGTGAGTGCAGCCAGTGAGAAAGTAAGAAGGCATGTGTGGTCAGCCTCCGGGGTTGCTTGCTGGGTCTTCATGAGTTGTCGACACCATGGGCAGCTGTTCTGCTCAGTTGTGCTGTTTCCCATGGAGCCACATATTGCCTGATTCGGGCGTGTTCACTGCATTACTTTGTAAAGTTGATCCTCATTGTGGTGCCTGAGGTTCCCACTCCTTGTTGCTTGGTGATTGCCTGTGGGTGTAGCATCCCTTCCTCACTCAGTGTCTGATACCAAATAGAGCACACTTAGGACACTTTCATCATGGGGCTTTAGAATGCTTAGGTGGATGGCAGATGCCCATTTCTTCTGTGTGGAATAGCTGGGCAGTGGTGGGAAGCCCACCAGACAGCACAGCAATGTGCAGAGCACCTCTCCTCATTCCTGTTGGCTTTAAATACAGCCATTCTGGTTGGTACAGTCGCCCTTTGCAGGGCTGTGAGCCTTCTCCACGTATGGTTCTCATGGTTCTGACCACTGAAGACTGTAAGGAGCTGTTAGACCTCTGTTCTTAAGAAGCAAGGTGTGCATCCTCTCCCACCAGGCAGCAGCTCTGACACAGGGAGACAGAAGGAGACAGCAGTTGGGGGAGGGACAGCTCTGATCTAGTTGTGCCTCTGCCCTGCCACAGCCTTGACCTCTGGGAACCTGGGTGTCTTCCTCCCGAACATGAGTTCTGAGAACCTTGAGGTAGGGTTGAGTGCAGTAAGGTACCTTAGGGGCCCTGCACATTGGTAGACACTATTCTTACTAACAATAAAATGAAGAGACCACATACTCACCACGGCGGTGCGGTAGTTGCCATAGCTGGACAATAAATGCAACGTATCTGTGGACAGACTAGAAGTGCTTCTCTGCAGGTAGACTGTACAGTGGGTAACCCAGCTGCCCTGGGACTGCAGTATGACCTAGCAGCCCCTTTCCAGGCATGTGTTAGTTCCTTTTCTCCCTTTCCCTGGTGGCATGTGGGACTGAACAGTTTAGGGGAGGGGGATTTATTTTTTCGGCTCATGGTCCAGGAACTACAGTCCATCATGGCAGGAAGGGCTGGCAGCTGTGGCTTCACCTTGGTGGCAGGGGCTTGGAGCTCAGCTGGGTACGGTGTAGAAGACTGAGGAGAAGCAGAGCAATCTCTGACCTAAAGCAGTTGAATAATAACCAAGCCCTAGCCCACAGTGATCTTCTTTCAGTTAGTGCCACCTTCTAGCAGTTCCACAGCCTCCCCAGACAGCATCAGATAGCTAGGGACATCTCACTGAAACACATGACCCTATGGGGGCAGATCACAAACCATGACAGATACCCAAGAGACTTAAAAATATACATCCACACAAAAATGGATAGGCGAAGGCCTGGGATGGTGACACATGCCTGTGATTCCTGCACTAAAGAGACAGTGGCAGCAGAGTTACAAATTCAAAACCAGCCTGGGCTGTGTAGTGAGTTCAGGCTACATAGACCCTGGCTCAAAATATTGAAAAGCAAAGACCTTAAACTAACAAAACCAAAAATTCTTCCAAGACTTTTAAATGGAGGATCACAGTATTTAAATGCAGGATCACAATACTGTTTTTTTTTTTTTCTTTGTTTTTTAAGACAGGGTCTCTCTCTGTAGCCCTGGCTGTCCTGGTTTGTAGACCAGGCTGGCCTCAAATTCAGAGATCCACCTGAAGCCGGGTGCCACCACTGCCCAGCTAGTACTGTTATTCTTAATAGCCTCAAAGGAAAAATAACACATATGTTCATCACATGATCAGTGGATAAACATGTGGTCTGACTGTGCCATAGACTAATATACAGCCTTAGAAATAGAGGACTGAAGGCTGGAGAGATGGCTCAGTGGGTAAGAGCACTGACTGCTCTTCCTGAGGTCCAGAGTTCAATTCCCAGCAACCACATGGTGGCTCACAACCATCCTTAATGTAATCTGATGCCCTCTTCTGGTGCATCTGAAGGTAGCTACACTGTATTCATATACATAAACTAAATAAATCTTTAAAACTTTTTTTAAAAAATAGAGGACTGATTAAAGCTTATAAGATGCATAGACCAGAAAAAAAATGTTGTACAGGGTGAAAAAAAACCACTAAGACAAATAGTGTATGAATTACATGAAATGTCCAGAAACAGACAAATTTATAGGAACAGAAAATAGATTTTTTTGATTGTCTGACTCTGGGAAAGTGGAGCTGGAGAGTTATAGCTGATGGGAACAGTGTTTTTTCCTGAAGAGGGGTGTTAGTGTAAAGTTAATGATAGTTGTCATACAACTAACTGTAAATGCACCCAAAAAAATCATTGGGTTCAGTCTCACTGAATCCAAAAGATGGGTGTTTATAGATGGGCCATATCTTTACAATGTGTGGCCCGTGTGGCTCCTGAGGTTGTAGCCCAGTTGGTAGAATGCTTCTCTAGTGCACAAAACCCTAGTTCCATCTTCAGTTCCACATCAATCAGGATCAGTGTGTAGCACCCAGGAGCCAGGAGGTGGAAACAGGAGGATCAGGAAATCCAGAGTCCTGCAAAGCCAGTCTGGGATACAGGACACCCTGACTCCATAAAACAAAAACAAATAAAAAATAATTAATGGACAGGGAGATTTTGGTTGCAGAATTTTCTAGATAAATTTCTTCACAGTCTTAAGAAATCATCAAAGGATCCAAGGCGCTGTACCTGTGGTGCCTATATGAGAAGAACTCTGCATGATATTGCGAGATAACCTTCCTTTACTAATCCTTGGCCTTCCTTGTTACCGTGTTTATAATTTTTACTGAATAAGGGTCATTTTGACTCAAACTGGCATCTGTGGAGTGTGTACTTTGAGGTAAAGGTTATACGTGTAATTTTTAAAATTATGTATTCCTAACTGTACAATCTACTTTGACGATTTTTAAAAATTTATTTATCTTTTAATTCATTCGGGGTAATCCCTTTTTCAATTCCTTTAGGTAATTAGTTTATGCATGGCAGTCAATACTCCACCTTCTGACGTGTAGCTTCTTGGCCTGTCTTGTTTCTTAGCACACACTGAATTCACACTCTGCTTATCCCACATTTGAGTTCAGGGCATGTTCTTCTGGGACTGAATAGTTCATAAAGCAGACTCTGTGCATTGGGTTTGCTGAGTTGTGACTTCTGTGATCAGCGTGGGATTGGTTACTGAGCACCTGCTATTTGGAAGGGAAGATCTGCTACAATCCTGTCAGTGCCCATTTGAGTGGAGCCCAGGGAGTCCGACTCCTGGGCCCAAGTCCTGCTGTGTGGCTTACCTAAGGAAGGGAGGTGGAGCCATGTATGTGGGAACTCAACTCTCAAGTGGCTGCAGTTGTCACTGACCAGTCAGTGATCAGCTCCTGAGTTTGGGTTGCACATTTGTCAGACTAAGTAGTCTTTAACACTAAGCTAACATGGTTGCTTTGTGTTTTGTTTTCTGTGTCCATCTCTGCCGGGTGAGGCTTTGGCTTGCTACTTTGTTCAGAGTCAGGGAGCAGCTCTTTTTATCATTAGTGTTTATTTTTAGTGGCAGCCCTTCCCCTGCACAGTCCTGCTGGACAGCCAGCCATTCTGAGTGTTGATAAGATGTTTCTATTTTTTATTTACTGTTTCCTGTTGTTTGGTCCTGTATGCCTTTTCTAGTACAGACTAATTAAGAGATTATTTTTCAATTTTTGTATGTTTGGGCACATGCTGATGTAGTCAGTTTTCTGGTGCATTCATTTTTCAGACGTTTTAGATTTATAAAAAACATGAAAACTGTATTTTGTTCTGCAGCACACAAACGTGCTAGCAGTGTCTTCCTATTTCAGATCACTCTTACACCATTTATCACTCTTTCAGATACTTTTCCTTACAAACGGCTGTTTGGGAAGAAGATTTTGTCTGTCCTGCTGGAGAGGTCCATGATGGTCCATCTATCTACTTGACAATTTTACATGGTGTATACTAGCCTCTTCCAGTCAACAGAGGTTTAATCAACTGTTGATTATAGATTTAATCTTTTAATGCTGTAAGTTCTTTAGCTCTAAATGAACGGTGTTGAGCTTGCATTTCTGTCAGCTTAATATCCAGAGCACCATCTTGAATTTAATAAGATTTGATGCCATTTGGTGTCCTGTGGAATCCTGGTAATTCATGACTCTGAGCAGCCACATAGAGCCGCACAGGATGGAGCAAGGCTCACAGGCCAATCCTAATGGCACTTCTCAGGCCCATGTGGTTTTTTTCCTGTCCACCTCAGCTCTTCTCCAGGTGTTTAAGACATTGGATTCCTCTTTGTAGTAGCCCACTGGCTTGTATATGTGAGTGGATGATGAATCCTTCAGTCTGTCAGTGTCTTTGACTAGCTGTGCCCTAGGGATCCCGACACTGTACAGGTTTCACCGTTGGTACCCATGAGAGGCCAGGCATGGTAAATGCCTTTAGTAAAGGTTGATAGAATGCATGTGCCAGCCTGTAGGCATGTTTAACAAGCCTAAATCGACGGGTGCTGTGGTGGGACTGCCCTTGTGTCCCCATTCGTTCCGAGTGGGGTGGGGGCAGATGAGAGGCATACCTTCTTTGCTTTTGTAGCCCTCACCAAGAACCAAACAGCACCCCCATTTCAGCAGGTGGTAGAAGGGGCCCTGCCCAGCAGGCGTGCCAGGATGGGCAGCTGGTCCAGTTTAGGGATTCCTGGGATTCCAAGCCTAGCCCGATGCAGGCGTGGTGGCCCTTTTGGGACAAGTGTGGAACCTACAGTCTGTGGGTAGGCGGTGCTGGATCAGCCCAGACAAAGGGTTGGAGGATCATGGCTTTGTTGTGGAGTCTGCTTCCTGGAACAAGCCTTGTCTCATTAGATTGTAGAGGCCGGCTCCTCTGGGTTGTCAAGCATTGTGCCTGCTGCATCATATGATCAAACTGGTTTAGTAAGAATTCTGTGGGATAGCCCAGCCTGGAGGACTCTTCCCTGACTTGTTAGCGTAGGCCTTCTCCAGGGACCCAGGCCCCCGTGGATAGTGTGTGTCAGGGGAGAGGGCTTGAGTTCAGTTCTGGTTACACCTCTTCTCAGGCCCTCCGTGTGTTCTGTTTGAAGGGTCAGTCTGTACTGCTTGCACAGATGAGTAGCTCTCACAGTGAGAAGTCCACATTACTCTCTGGATAGTGGTGAGTAGTTGGGGCTTTCCTTTGTTGGTGAAGAAAAGATCAGTAGGCATTGGCAGGGAGCCAAGCTGCCCTTCTGGGTGACTGTAGAGCAGGAACCTTGTGGGTTCCATAGAACCTGACCAAGTGTGAGGAAAACTGAAGAGGAGTAGGCACTAATTCGTTCGGGCTGATCCTCTAAGTTCTCATCCTTTTCATTAGTAGGCTGGTCGTGGATAACCTTGGCTTGGTACTCATGTTCTCTCAGCACAGGGCTGGACATCCTCACACCCAGCCTTGGGAATTAGCCTTGTAGCCTAGTTTTCAAACAGTCTTAGCAAGGAGTACTCACAAAGTTCTGACCAGCTGCCTGTTTCCCACTCTGTACCAAGCACAGGATTGGGGATGTATCCTTGCCTGGATAAACTTAGATTTTCTACAACAAATCATGGGAAGGAATGCTTCAGAGCTGGTCAGGGTTGTTGGTACACCCAGGTGACAGTGGGAAACTTTGCAGGTGTCCTGGCCATGGGAGGATGGGACTGCTGCCTAGTTTGGGTTTCAGCAAACCCTTTCTTTGGGAAACAACTTGATGTTGCAATAAAATTTTATTGGTACCAGCCCATTAGATGGTCTTCAGTGTCTTGAAACTTCTGGAGGCATGCCATAGTAAGGGCCACAGAGATCCTTATGTTTTTAAAATCATAGGACGTGCCTGCCAGGCCATATCTCTGCTGCTCCTCACACTGACTCTCAGCTTCTGTCCTCTGTGTTGAGAACCTGAGCATCTGTCGTGGGCTGGTCTGACTCCTGGCCTGCACTGTGCTGCCCTCATTCTGTATCCTTGGGATTGGGAGCCCGGGAGCACTCAGCGTGCAGGCAGTGGTCCTGAGTTCTTTGTCTTGAGTCAGACATTATGTTTCCATTTGGGCCACCAGGAAAGGCAGAATGATTCCCTGAATTTGTGTTTGAAGGCTTCTGTTATTGAGGACTGAGTGGGGCTCAAGGGACAGAGAGGCTGCTTCATCTCTGATGAGGGAACTCTTGATTCTAAATCCTCTCAGCAGCAAGCTTAGACTAAAAGGTATTCTTAACTCAGGTATGGCCTCAGGCTGGAGGCATCATTAACCCAGGTTATAGGTGAGGAAGCTGAGGGACACTAATCTGTGCCCAACATGGTCCCCAGTTTGCAGTGTTGTAGCATATTTCAGAGGTAGATCAACTGAGCAGCAAATGATGTTCTTTGTCCTTCCTGAGATGGTAGTGGTGGGCACAGGTAGGTTTGAGTGCTCCCACATGTACCCAGGGTCTGTTCTCCCTTGCTATGCTGTCTGGCTTTCAGGAGTGGAGGGATAAAGACACATGTTTTAGATGTGACCCCCAAGCCCTGTCCCATCAGCAACTCCCTCAGCGTTACACCATCCTACAATGCAATCAGACCAAGCACCTGTGGTAAAGCACTAAGCTCTGTTCTGCCTCAGTTTTTGTGTGCGAAGTAGGTGCTTGTGCAGCCCCACCCCCAACCCTACCCCATGGCACCATGAAATGGTCTAATGCTTAGGGCATTCCTGTTTTATGGCTGCAGTCATCTGGTAGATTCTGTGGATAGCAGGCATTGAGCCCTCGTCATAGACTGTCCCTTGGCTCAATGCCTGCTCAATGCCATGGCTGTCCCTTGCTGCCTCACCTGCCCCAGCCTCCTTCCAGGGGTATAGTTTCAGCTGCCCTTCCTGACCGGGCTTTTTGTCTTCCTCACCCCTAACTCTTAGCCCCCCATGCCATTGCTCATGCTGAGCACCTGAGGCACACCACACTTGGTTTTGAAATTTGCCCCTTAGGGCTGCTATGATTTCTCTTCCTACCCAGAGCTTCTCTTCTCCCATCCTAGCTAAGGATGATCCAGCTGCTGAAGTCATGATTGGCCTGGTTCCTTGTAGGCACAGAGGATTGCACCATAGCTACATGGGTGTGGCTGACCTTGAAGCCAGCATCCCAGGGGGCTATGTGTTGGCCAGAAGCAAACATGGGCCGTGTTCCTCTTGTAGGCGCCTGGCTGGCCATGACCTCATGCTCCAGCTTTCCTGGCCCTGTTGGGTCTTGCTGAACCTGGGCAACTTGAGAGCAGTAGGCAGGAGGTAGGTCAGGAGCCTGTGTTGAGTACATCACCAGAGCATTGCTCCTCCTCAAAACACAGCATCTACCATTCTGTGGTCAAGACTGGAGGAGAGCTAGGCTGCTTCCTTGTCCTCTTCTTTCCTTGAGGCAGCTTGTAGAAGGAGCAGGTTAGAGGCTATATCTGCTGTTCAGGGCCTGGTTCTTGATACCAGGGTGGCAAAGGCTCCCATCTTCTGTGGTGCCACCTGGGAGGCCTGAGGGATGAGCCAGGGAAATCTACAAACACAACCACAGCTGTCCCCCACCAACCTGTAGGTCAGGAACACCTTTCCAGAGAGCATTTTTTTCAAGGGAGGACAGAAGGGAGCCTACAACCAATAGAATGGGAAGATGATCCTGGGTATTGCAGGATTTAAGATGGAGTTGAAAGGTTGTATAGGATTGGATGCAGTGGCGTCTGAAAAGGTCAGAAGAAGTGTGCCCCAATAGGTCTCTCCACCTCTCTGACCCCCAGCCTCATACATAGCCTGTGAGCTGGGCTTGGTGGCCACAGGGATGGACTGTGTCTTGTAGGTTCACACTTTGCAGGTGAGGGGTGTAGCACTTCAGGAACATTCACGCAATTGCCTTAGACAACTTCAGTGAGCTTCATGCATTGGGGTGTTCAGTAGAAGTTTTCATGTAAACATGTGTTCGTTCTTTTTTGTTGGGTGTAGTACTTCATTATATGAATTACCATATTTAGTTTTTTATAAAAAATTATCTGTGTGTGTGCATGTGCACATGTTACAGCATATTAGAGGACAGCTTTGTAGAATTGATTCTCATTGCAGCCTTATTTATATGGTATCTGAGGGCTGAATCCAGGTTAATAGGCTTGAATGGCAAATGCTTTTTGCCTGTAGAACCATTTCTCAGGCCCTGTATTTTAAAACAATGGAGAGCTGGGATTACAGGTGCATACACTATCACACCTAGTGGTTATGCAGCTTTGGGAATTTAAAACTGTAGCCTTTTTCTTACATGGCCAGCGCTGTAACCACCCAGCCCCCTGTGGTTGTTTTCCTGCCAAGATGGGATCTTCTCCATTATCCCAGCTCTTCTCAAGTCCTGCTTCGGTCTCCTGAGTAGCCAGGATTACATGTGTTCCTCGTTGGCTACCATGCTCAGCTCTAAGGTTCTCTCTCTCTCTCTCTCTCTCTCTCTCTCTCTCTCTCTCTCTCTCTCTCTCTCTCTCTTTCTCTCTCTCTCTGTGTGTGTGTGTGTGTGTGTGTGTGTGTGTGTGTGTGAGCTACTTGCATGTGTGCTGTGGGTTTAAGGCTGTCTTTCCCACAGAGCTTTTATCAAGTCAGCTGGTCTGTCTCTAAGCAGTAAAGTTCCTCCTGGTTGTGGTAGTCCTGCTCTTTCAAAGTCATTTAGTCTGTTCCAGGTCCTTTAAACTGTCTATGGCCTTTAGAATGAACTGATCATTCTCTGTGAAAAGCTGCTGGAACTTTGGCATTGTGAAGAGGTGACATATAGGCTCCTTAAACTTGGTACACACTCCATGGTTGTGCTCTCGGGTTTATTAGGCTTTGCTTTATTTTATTATTTTATTATTTTGCTTTTTTATTTGGGCCCTCATTTTGGCTGCCTTTCAGAGTTGGTTAATCCTTTCTGATGCAGTGTGTCCGCAGTTGGCCCCTGCTTTCCCTCTGCAGAAGTGCTACTGGGCTCTTTTGTGTCCTCTGTTGGCTCTGTGCTTCTGATTGAGGGACTGGGTTCTGGTCCCCAAGTCTCAGCTGTCCACCCTTCTGCTCAGGACTGTGTGCTGTCTGCTAATGAACAGTTCTGCCTTGGGTCTTCACCATGGAACTTACCTGTTGGCAGCTGGATGTGTTTGTTTTCCTGAACGTGCTCCGAGCTTTGTTCTAGGGTGTAGTGGCTCGGAACTGGATTAATCCTTTCATGGTCTGTCTTTACACTTTTTGCTGCTCTGCTAGAGCAGCGTGTAATCCAGGCTGATTCTGCCAGGCCCCAGACATGCTCTCTCTGAGCCTGTGAATCGGTGGTCCTTCTTGGTGGTGGGAACAAACTTGCTTTCAGACTTCATGTTAGGGCTTGGTCCTGCTCTCCTCTGCTGAACTTTCCCATGGCTTCCTTAACCCTGCCCTGACCGTCCTCAGTGAAGATTCATCTGGTTCTTAGTTCTGGCTGCCCTCACTGCCCTGCCTGTAGTCTTATTCCACAGGCCCTGCCATCTGCCTCAGTCCTGTTGTATACCATGCCCCAAAGTTCCTCTGAAGGCATGAAGGCTGTCAATTTCCCCAGTACCACAGACCAATGCCTGTTATGTTATCATATTTAAAACCATTTGCGTGTTTGTATGCCTGGCATTCATATGCCCGAATGCACATGTGGAAGTCATAGGACAGCTTTTGGGAGTCAGTTCTTTCCTACATTGGGTCTTGAGTGTATACTTTGGCTATAAGGCCTGATGGCAGATACTTTTACATGCTGATCTGCCTCACCAGCCCATACCATCATACTGTTCCTGTTCTTTGCAGGTTTTAGTTTCCCACTCACAGGAAGTAGAGTCTGTCCCAGTGACTGTGTCGTCTCAGTTGGAGGTAGATGTCTCCATCACAGCATGTTATATTTGAAAAGCTGCCCAGGACATGTTCCTGGGCCCCAGGCTGATAGCTTGGGCGGAGGAAGTCAGCACCCAGGTTGGCAAGCCTAGGCTTGAATATTGTGTCATAGTGCTTAGCCATCACACTTTGGGGAAAACTTCTGAGGTGTCCTTGTCCCAACTCCTGAGTTGACGGGTGTGTCCCAAGGAGCCACAGGTGCTGGAGTCCCAGAGTTCTTAGTTGGGCCCAGCTGGGGGTTTGGTTTCCTTTGTATGTCTTATGGTGGACAGGCAGCATGGGCCAGGTGCTGTGTAGGTAGCAATTTGTGGCTTGATCAGAGTAAAGGCAAACAGACCAGAAATCACAAAGCTGAGCTGCTTTGATTTATGCAGAGTGGATACAGTGTTGGGGACTGAAAGCAAATGGGCAGGACCTGCCACCTCATGGGTAACTTGGAGATCCACGGTCTGATGCAGGAGTGTTGCACTGTGAGCCCTAGGTTACCCCTCCACATATACGCCAGTGCCAGCCCTGGTGCAATTGGACTGTGTTGTCCTCTGGCCCATTGTGAGGCCTTCCCACAGTCTCTCTGGACACAGCATATTGCCTAGACCAGATCTGCTCCCTTCTGCCAGTTCCCTGACAGGATGAAAAGAAATTGCTTTCTGCATTTACATGTGTTAGTATTAGAAACTTCTCAGCTCAGCAATATCCCTGTACAATGTGGCTTTGTATGTTTTGCTCATTGTTTTCTTGGTCTGAATTCCTAGATTTGTAAAGTAATGAAAAAAATTCTCTTTTTCTTTTAAAACTAGTTAAAGCCATCATTTTCTTGTTCTTCAGTAGCTCTTCTCTTAATACTGTTTTCTGTCATGAGCCACGGGTTCTACAAAGAATCAAGAAAGGAAGGCCCAGGAGGTGGCACAGCCCTCTGAGGACATATGATAGGCTGCCAGGGTCCCAGGGTCTGGATACAGCATAGCTGCTGACCTCGATATGACTGTCATGTTGTGGTGGGTGAGGCCAGAACTTTTTGCTAGTTGCTCCTACTTGATAGGTTTTCTTCCTTCATCCCAGGGCCTGACACACTTGCTCCTCACTAGTGTCTGAAACATGCAGGTACATGCGTCTCTACACACCCTGAGGTAGCCACTTTAGCTAATTGTTACTGTGCCCTGTCCTTAGGGCTGGGGGCACTGGTTGCCCAGCCCCAGTTTGTCCCAGAACAAATGATGATTTGACATCAGGTAGCAGGATGGGTCAGCTCCTTACCCTTGTGCCTCTGGCTAGCACACCTCCCAATTTTAGCCTTAATTTTAAAATCTGGAATTTATCTTGGGTGTGTTCTGGGGATGTCTAAGCTCAGAGTATACTTTCCAGCTGGTATACACCATCAGGCCTCAAAGTTAGTTCTTTACAGAGAGTTCCATGTATGTTTGCAGCCTTATGCCTTTCACATTCCTTCCTGTCACACCACATCATGTCCCTGAGACTACTGTGTTTTCACTGTGGAGAAGCACGTGCCTGGCATGAGCACCGCAGTGTGTGTTTTTAACACATGCACAACATAGAGCTGCTTCTCAGGTCAAGGGCCTTTGTGTTCCTTGTGGTCTTGGGTCTTCATTGCTCTGCAGCCCCAGGACACCCATCTCATGAATATCTTACCTCTCCATGCAGGCATTTGGCCAGGCACATACAAACCACAAGAAGGTGGCTGCTGACGGTGAGAGCCGGGAGGAGAGCCTGATCCAGGAGTCGGCCTCCAAGGAGCAGTACTACGTGCGGAAGGTGCTGGAGCTGCAGACAGAGCTGAAACAGCTGCGCAATGTCCTCACCAACACCCAGTCTGAGAATGAGCGCCTCACGTCTGTGGCCCAGGAGCTAAAAGAGGTAAGTGCCTGGCATGACATCTGCCACTGTGACAGGGTTCCTGTGGGCTCCTTGAGGCTGCATCTTGCTCCTGTGGTCTCTGTGCCTGCACTGTGCCCATCTCAGCGGTGTCATGAGTCCTCTGAGCAGGCCCTGACCAGCATGGTGGTCCATCTTTCCTGGGGCCAGGCCCGGTGTCCACAGCATGCCTTGCCATTGGTTGACTGTTTGCTTGAAGAGCGGTTTTGGGTTTTTTGTCTGTTTGGTTTTTGTCTCACAGAACTTGGCTATGCATGAATGGTGAATGGTAGGCCACACCATATGCAAGGAGGAATATCAAGGTAGAGTAATGCAGCCAGAATAATGAATGGCCCAACTTGTGATTTGGTAGCCACAGACACAGAAATCAGCCAAGAGTCACAGAGAGGAATCTGTGGAACTCTGAGCAGGGAGGTTGAGGACCCATTCCTGAGAGTCTCCGTGTGAGCTAGAATCCTGGCTGAGGTCTCCCTGTCATGGCCTTAGGGTTAGCCTCGGGATCCTTCAGGCTTGGGATAACACTGGCTTTACCTCTCACTTGCTCTAGAGACCTAGACAGAGCCTTGTCTTCAGTCTCTGAAGCCCTTTGTAGAGGACCCTGCGTTCCCTCACTGCACACCTTCCAAGCTCTCTGCGCCCCTTCCTAGTTGTGGAAGCCTACCCTCTGCAGCTTATGTTCTCACGAGAAAGTCAGCTGAACACAGGCCAGCAGGGTGTGCTGTGCAGGACAGGGCCCTGGAGGTAACTGCCTCCCAAGCAGGAAGTCACAAGAGGGAAAATGGGAGAGGCTGTTAGGAGAAAGGTAGTAGGAGAGGTCATAAGGAATCTCCATAGGTCAGCAAGACCAAATCCAGCTGTGGGCCAGTGCCAGACAGTGGGGGGACAGTCATGTTAACACGGGTCAGCAAGACCAAATCCAGCTGTTGTCCAGTGCCAGACCGTGGGGGGACAGTCATGTTAACACGGGTCAGCAAGACCAAATCCAGCTGTGGGCCAGTGCCAGACAGTGGGGGGACAGTCATGTTAACACGGGTCAGCAAGACCAAATCCAGCTGTGGGCCAGTGTCAGACAGTGAGGGGACAGTCATGTTAACACAGGTCAGCAAGACCAAATCCAGCTGTGGGCCAGTGCCAGACAGTGAGGGGACAGTCATGCTAAACCAGGAGACCACAGCAGAACATAAGCCAGACCTAAGAATGGTGTGAGAACAGAACCTCTACCCTAGACAGGTGTGCAGATGGCGAAGGCTGAAGGCTGCCTGTGGCTGGGCTGGGGGGACCCTCCACAGACCTGGAGACAGAGAAGGGGACACTTAAGCAAAGGCGGCTAAGGGTGTGCAGGAGACTCAGGATTTCCTCCTAAAGCATAAACAGGAACAACAGGAATCTCTCCCCCACCCCAGACGGGCCTGGCTTCAATTCATTGACCTCATTTCCAGCCCTGAACGGCCATCCTGCCTTCTAGGTTGCCTAGGGGCTGAATGTGGGAGACAGTCCTGCACTGGCCTTTCAGGAAGGAGGAGCAGACAGATGGATTGTCACTGGGACTGCTTCTCTTCCTCAGTGACAGCCCCTCCTCCACCCTCACCAGAGCCACACTTGTGGGAGGAAATGAGATCATGTGCTGGGCTCCAAGAGTGGAAGCTGCCTTTCCCCCACCCCCTATTGAGACTGAGCTCAAGACCTCAAGGACCCCACACCAGAGGAAGTGACTACTCCCTGTTATTGATGGCCCCTGGGTCAGAGTCCTTGGGCCTGCAGAGGCTTGACTACAGCACACTCTCTTGGCCTGTGCTCTGCTGGACTGACAGCTAAAGCCAGAGTTAACTTTACAGCACCAGGCAACCTTACCTGTGTCAAATGGTTTGAATGTCTTAGACCCTGTCCTCCTAATGACTCTCTCAGTGTACTGTCACATGAAGAAACTGAGGCTTATGTGGTAGAACCATTTTAGGGTCCTGATTGTGATCTCTGTGCTGTGTGAAGGGCCAATAGTAGACACCTCAGTCAGTTTTTGTTTTTTTGGCTTTATTCCTGGTAGGTGGATGGGCATTCAAGGAATGGCTTGTTGCAGACATGACACTGTTTCTCAGATGGATGTCTGGAGGCCCATTAGTCCCAGTACAGGATAAGAATGTTCCCCTTGGTGATGAGTGGACAAGTATCCTGTGTGGGAAGGGTTGGGAGCTCAAGAGACCAGAAAAAAGACTGACAGTCCCCTAACACAGAGGCCTCTTGAGCCAGATGGTTGTCACACCCCTCATGCTGGTGAGCAACTTGAGGTTAGGGGGTCCAGGTAAAGGAGAGCAGGTGGCTAGGACCTCAGATGCTTGGCCTCCGAGTCCATATGCCCACTACTTGCATCTGGGCTGGTCATCTGCACAGAGCAGAGCCTGTACCTTGCACTCTGGGCTGACATCAGACACTCGCCCTGGGAGGAGATGCTTTTCTGAGGGAAAACTAAACCCCTGTGGCTAGTTGGAGCCTGCCGGAACTCTCAGGAGCTGTGCATGTGATGGGCGGAGGTGGCAGGCAGCAGGCCAGCTGAGCCTCTCTGCTAAGCCTGGTGGCTTGGGTTGGAAGCAGTCTCCATAGAAAGAAAGTGTATGTTTGAGTTCTGTACTGTCAGCAGAGAAGGTGCATTTAACCTGTCACGTGATGTTACCTTGCCAGCACATGACTTAAGTATGTGTGCACATTTCTCTTTGCCTGTCTTTCCACAAGGACACCCATCCACAGTCCATGCAGGCCCATACACTCCACCAAAGGGAAATTCTTTCCTGGATCTGGGTCTAGCAGTGGCAGAAGAGTGGAAGTTCTAGAGAGCCTCAGGAGGGTCAGGTTTACAGAGGCACTGAGGACTCACACAGCGTGTGGGCTCTGCTGTAGGGATATAACACTCCCGTGTGGCTCTGGACCTGGTGCTCTCATGCTCCTATCCTGGCCTTCTGCCTCTGTCTTCAGTCACATAGCCATGTAGAAACTACCACTGTGCATCTTACCACTGCCTTCTAGGACTCTAATTGCTACCACATAAGCCCTGGGGTAATGGTGGCCTTGGACCTTGCCCTGAGGGCTGTGGCCACATGGACCCACTTTGTACATGTTTGAGTTCTTTCTTTCTTTCTTTCTTTCTTTCTTTCTTTCTTTCTTTCTTTCTTTCTTTAATATTTATTTCATGTATGTGGGTACACTGTTGCTGTCTTCAGACACACCAGAAGAGGGTATCAGATCCCATTACAGATGGCTGTGAGCCACCATGTGGATGCTGGGAATTGAACTCAAGACCTCTGGGAGAGCTAATGATGTGCACCACTACATGGCAGTATTGATGCTGCAGCTGTGGCTGTAGTGGCAGTGGTGCTGCTCCTCTCTCTCCTCTTCTTCCTCCTCCCCCTCCTCCCTCCTCCTCTCCCTCTTCTTCTTTCTCTTCTCCATTTATATGTTATTTTGTTTCACTGATCCAACACTACTGTTTTGTGTTTCCCCCTGCACGACATCTTATGAGGCAATATGGCCTTCAGAAGAACATACAGATGTGATCAGGAGCAATTCCTGTAGATGCTGGGGGGACAGAGCTGTGGGCCTGGGCTGCTTCCAGAGATCTGGAGCAGGTGTGCTGTTGGCCTGGGGAGGCCATCCAAGCATTGGGAACAGGGGTTAGAAACAAGCATGGAGGATATGGGGGTTCTTTAGGGACCATTGGTGTGTGGAAAACATCTTCATTTATCACAGTATGAAAGCGGTCTGCATCTGGTGAACAGAGGTCAGGAATCCTCTGAACAACTACAACGTATCGGATAGCAAGGACAGTGGAGGATGCTGTGACTCTGTGTGTAGGGCCGAGGCTCCTGAGTCCTGTCTTCAGTGCAGGCAGTGCAGGGTGAGAGGTCCACGGCCTGGGGTTGGTTGTGCTCCTTTGACCCTGCACTAGCCTCTCTCTGTGACGGTCTTCCCAACTCCTCACATATGACGTGGAGACGGAAACCAGCTTCCAGCAGCTTTATTGAGATGGTCCACATCCTGTACAACTCACTTAAAAGTGTGCTCCATACTTGCTTCTCATCCCTGTTCCTAATGCTTGGATGGCCTCCCCAGACCAACAACACACTTGCTCCAGAACCCTGAGCAACAGTTCCAGCCCCACTGCTCTGTCATCCCTAGCACTGCCCTCAGCATCTACATGGTCACAGGAGTGTGTGCCATCCTGCAGCTGTTTTTCTTTTTGTGGTGCTGAGGATGGAACCCAGGGCCTTGTATTCTGTGCCGGGCAAGACGCTGTCCCTGCCTTTCAGTTAATGTTAGAGTGTTTCATCATTCCAGTACTCTCCAACCCCTCTTTAGCCCCACTAGTCTACTTTCCTGTTCTGGATCTTTCTTACAAGTGGAATCATAGGGTGCATAGTCTCTTTGCTGGCTTCATTGACTAAGCAGAATGCCTTTATGCTCATTCGTGTTGTAGCAAGTGTCAAGACGTCATTCCATAATGTGGCGGAATAACCCTGCATTGCAGAGACAGACCATGCTTTGTTTATTCATTCATTTGCCAGTGGATACTTGGGTCTCGTTCACCTGGAACACTGGGAACACTGATGTGCAGGGTTCTGCGTGCTTTGTTCTCTGGTGTAGACATATGCAAATGAGCCCCAGTGTTGACCCCACTTAACAGGTTACCACTCAGATGGCCTCATCTTCCAGATGGAGCAAAGGGGGCAGAGTTAGGGCGTGGGCGAAGTCCTGAGTGAAGTGTATTGTGTGACGGGGCAGGACCATGTTAGAGACACCAGTGCCTTGCTCAGGTCCAGGAGAATGGTAGAGCCTTCCCAGTGAGGCTTAGAGGGATGGCAACGTCTTCCTCTAGTCCACAGTGACTGCTGACCGTGTGCAGAGAACACTCGGCCTGATGTTTATGGCCTGAAGAATGCTCCCCTCAGACCGCTCCTACCTAGATTAGCTAACCCCACCTCCTTGTTCCGCTGTATACCACAAACCCCGCCTCCTTGTTCTCCCACACTGCTTCAGTTAGGTGAAAACCTGGAGCCTGCAGAGCTCAGCACGGTGAGAGCAGGTTGGGTCACTTGCCTGAAGTTCCACACCTGAGAGAAGTGGAAGAGATCAGACCGTGGATGTCTGCTGCTCTGCACAAACCCTGCTGCCCTGGGCTTCTCTCCTCCAGACAGCCATATAGTTGCCCAAAGGGCTCACAGCGTACCTTGCTGTGCTGAGCCCCCTGTGATACTTGGAAGCCACATGTGCTAGGGCTAGCTTTAGAGCTATAGAAGTAACCACACAGCATTTTTCTCTGCCCCTGCAGATCAACCAGAATGTGGAGATCCAGCGTGGTCGCCTGCGGGATGACATCAAGGAGTACAAGTTCCGGGAGGCCCGTCTACTTCAGGACTACTCAGAGCTGGAGGAGGAGAACATCAGCCTGCAGAAACAAGTGTCTGTGCTCAGGCAGAACCAGGCGAGTCTCTGGAGTAGTGTCACCTCTGGGCATCTTAGTCCTTTCACCCACCCACCTTCCCCTTCTCTGCCTCGGTCCACATACCTGTGGCCAGGACCAGTGGGACCTCCACAGTGGAGACAGGGGAATCAAAGCTCACAGCATCTAGCACTATAAGAGCATGAAACAAGGCCTATGACTTTAGTATGACAAGTTCCCAGGCCAAGAGTAGCATGACTCTTCCTGGGAGTCTGTTTCTGCTTAGCAGAGATAGGTACTGATGGCATACCAGAAAATCTGCCTTGGCGAACCAGTGATAATATTGAGCTTACTTACAGGAGCATGATTGAGGAGAAATCTTAGGAATATGGGTGAAGGGTTACTGGCAGGGGCATGGGTAAAGGGTTACTCACAGGGGCATAGGTGAAGGGTTATAGGGGCATGGGTGAGGGGTCACGGGCATGGGGGAGGGGGTTACAGGAGCATGGGGGAGGAGTCACAGGGCATGGGGGAGGGGTTACAGGGATGGAGGTGAAGGGTTACAGGGACATGGGGGAGGGATCACAGGCATGGGGGAGGAGTTACAGGGGCATGGGTGATTCCAGAATAGCTACATCACTAAAACCCTTGCGTCTTGGCATGGGTGATGACCTCTAACAGTTGCTAGATGGGGTTCTCTCTTCATTTAGCCTTTTGTTTCCTGTCTACTTTAGCAGACACTGAGATAGCTTGGGCAGGTTTAGGGGACAGGGGACAAGGGACAGGAGGGAGGGAGTGGCTAGAATCTTGGGTGAGCGTCTAATGCACTTTACCCTTCCTTCTATGAGAGCATGTGTATAGGCCTGATCTTGTGAGGGTCTCCGAGCTGGGTAATCATGGCTGCTCTGATTTCGAGACAGCAAGGGCCATGTCATGCCTGGAGGACAGTGTTCCACATCACCAAGGTATGGGGGAAACTCAGATAGATGAACCGGCTGTACTAAGACCCCCAGAGACTGACCATGAAGCCTGAAATACTGCCATGGCTCTGCCTGTTGTAGGGATGGAGGATGTACCCTCTGCCTGTGGCAGGGATTAGGGAGTCCTCCTGGATGGGTAAGGCTTAGAACCACACAGTGCCTGAACATGCACCCCATGTTCAGAGATGCCCTAAGATCTGTAGGCAGCAGGGAACTTCTTTCTTCTCAGGAAATCCTAGACTCTACCCCAAATGCCATGGGTACTGTGCTTGCTTTGGTTAGAGCCTCTAACAGCTGATCATCTCACTACAGAGGCCTCACCGTCACTGTCACCGTCAGGGACCTGGCATTTATCCCATGCAGGAAGAAGCCCGTGTGTCAGGGTAGAAGCTTCCGTGCTTGCACAGCAGTCAAGGGATGGACTCTGGAGCTGGATAACCACAGGAGCAGGGCTCACAGCTCTAGCCTGTAGCTCATAAGCATGAGGGGCCACTGGGGAGAAGAAAAACTGAACCTCAAGGAGACCCCGCCCTGAGTGGAGTCATTCCCCATGGGAGGTTCCTGTGCCCCATTCAGGGCACTGGAATGTGGGCACACTTACAATAAATAGTGTACCAGGTTTTCCTCCCTACCCCAAATCCAGAGAGATTCATTCATTACTTTCTTACTGTTACAGTAAGAGGTTTTCATATATGCCCACAAACCCTGAGCCACACATTAAGCATCAACTTCCATTTACTCGTTCTGTGTCCACTCCTAAATCATGTCGCATTAACAAGACCAGTTAGGCCTTCCCACTCTCCGTCTAGCTCTCCTAGGCCTGCATCGTGAGGGCTCATGCTGAGGCGTTCAGCCTGGGGGGAACATCCAGTTTACTTATTTGGAAATATAATTCAAAATAGTGGTCATAGCACACAGCAAAGAGTCTATTTTATGTGCCTTAAAATACCTGGTTATGGCTGGTGAAGTGGCTCAGTGGGTAAAGGCGATTATAGTGCAAGTCTCGTGACTTGAGCTCAGCTCCCAGGACTCATACACATGAAGTGGGAGGAGAGAGCCTCCACCGTGCACACACACACCGCGCACACACACGCAGATGTACACACATTTAATAAAGAGAGATTTGGTTAGCTGTTAATGTTCCTGAGTACTGTTAGAGAATCAGTACCTACTGGTGCTAATTCTCAGAAACATAATAGGAATTTGGCAGCCTCCATGGTGAGTCCTTAGCCGTGGCATTGCAGGTTCCATGTGCACACTCCAGGCACACTGGTCCTGGCAGTGGGGCTGGAAGTTTCTACTGCTTCTAGTGCTCTAGACACCCCCTCCTAGCACCTGTCTTGCTCCATGCTGGAAGTGGCCTTAGCTGTAGCCACTGCCCTCTGCAGAGTAGCATTTCATTCCATGTGTCCTTGCTCTTTGTGCTGGGGGGAGGTGGTGTCCTGACGTTGTCCTTATTTACCAACCTGAGTGGAGCCTCTGTACTGCCCTGATGTGGGAGTGCTTGCATTCTTCCCTAGGTGGAGTTTGAGGGCCTCAAGCATGAAATCAAGCGCCTGGAGGAGGAGACAGAGTACCTCAACAGCCAGCTAGAGGATGCCATCCGGCTTAAGGAGATCTCTGAACGGCAGTTGGAGGAGGCGCTGGAGACGCTGAAGACAGAGCGGGAGCAGAAGAACAACCTGCGCAAGGAGTTGTCGCACTACATGAGCATCAACGATTCCTTCTATACCAGCCACCTGCAGGTCTCCTTAGACGGCCTCAAGTTCAGTGATGATGCTGTCACCACAGAGCCCAACAATGATGCCGAAGCCCTGGTCAATGGCTTTGAGCACAGTGGCTTGGTCAAATCATCCTTGGACAACAAGACATCCACACCCAGGAAAGATGGCCTGGCTCCACCCTCCCCCAGCCTCGTCTCCGACCTGCTCAGTGAGCTCCACATATCTGAGATCCAGAAGCTGAAACAGCAGCTGGTGCAGGTGAGCGGGCAGAGCCTCATGCCCCATCCCTCCCTCTCCCCATGCCTTCCGCAACACTGTAAGCTGTGCTTTTGTGACATGTGGCTGCCTTTAACTTCCTCATACCATACATGAAATTCTTACTGGTAAAGAGTAGTGTCCCAGAGGAGTAGGTTCCTGATTACTGTGCAAGGTTTAGTACCTTGGTACCCATGTTGCTCCCTTTGCTACCCAAATCATGTATGGGTGAGGTGACCTGTCCCTCGTGTAACTCCTACCTACAGACCACAGCTAGTGTCTTTGCAGGGCCATACATCATCATATCTGAAAGTTTACTGTTGATCTATAAATGAGTGTTCTCCACAACATGAGAAAGGGAAGTGGTGGAGAGCTGGGACACTTAGGGACCCTGCCAGCATGCACTGGACCCAGAGTTCCACACATGAAGCCCAGCTCCGCCCCAACCCCAACACATGTTTAGTGACCTCTTATGGATGAGCACTATTGTTGGTGATAGTCATGGTCGCTGTGGTGAATTCTGTCCAGTCTGCTGTCAACCAGTGGCATGGCCAGGGAATTTGCATAGCCCTTGGCCCATCTGGCTCAGCATGAGATGTTGTTTGGTCATCCTAGAGTCTTCTAAGCCTTGTTGACCTGTTTTCCTGCTACATCTACCTTTGCAGATGGAGCGGGAGAAGGTGGGCCTGCTGGCAACACTGCAGGACACACAGAAGCAGCTGGAGCAGGCTCGGGGAACCCTCTCTGAGCAGCATGAGAAGGTGAGTCGACTCACAGAGAACCTTAGTGCCCTCCGGCGCCTGCAGGCTGGCAAGGAGCGACAGACCTCGCTGGATAATGAGAAGGACCGTGACAGCCACGAAGACGGTGACTACTATGAGGTGGACATCAATGGGCCTGAGATCCTGGCCTGCAAGTACCACGTGGCCGTGGCTGAGGCTGGCGAGCTCCGGGAGCAGCTCAAGGCATTGCGCAGCACACACGAAGCTCGTGAAGCCCAGCACGCAGAAGAAAAGGGCCGGTATGAGGCTGAGGGCCAGGCACTCACCGAGAAGATCTCTCTGCTGGAGAAGGCTAGCCACCAGGACCGAGAGCTGCTGGCCCATCTGGAAAAGGAGCTGAAGAAGGTGAGCGATGTGGCTGGTGAGACCCAGGGCAGCCTGAATGTGGCTCAGGATGAGCTGGTGACCTTCAGTGAGGAGCTGGCCAACCTCTACCACCATGTGTGCATGTGCAACAACGAGACACCCAACCGTGTCATGCTCGACTATTACCGTGAGGGCCAGGGCAAGGCTGGCCGCACCAGCCCGGAGGGCCGTGGGCGCCGGTCACCTGTCCTCTTGCCCAAGGGGCTGCTGGCCACAGAGGTGGGCCGAGCAGATGGTGGGACTGGGGACAACAGTCCTTCACCCAGTTCTTCACTGCCGTCACCACTGAGTGACCCCCGCCGGGAACCTATGAACATCTACAACCTGATCGCCATCATCCGAGACCAGATCAAGCACCTGCAGGCAGCCGTAGACCGTACGACCGAGCTGTCCCGGCAGCGGATTGCCTCGCAGGAGCTGGGCCCTGCTGTGGACAAGGACAAGGAAGCACTCATGGAGGAGATCCTCAAGCTGAAGTCCCTGCTGAGTACCAAGCGGGAGCAGATCACCACACTGCGTACCGTGCTCAAGGCCAACAAGCAGGTGAGAGGAGTGGGAGGGGGCGCTGTTGCCTGAGCCCGCTGCGGGGGGGGGGGGGGGGGCGCCGCCACTAGAGCCTGCTGGGGATGGGGGCGGAGGGGAGCACTGCCACCAGAGCCTGCTGTTGGGGGGGAGCACTGCCCACTGCCTCCAGAGCCCGCTGGGAGGGCACCTAGGCCTGTGCCATCACCTTGTTGCTGCTGTCTCCTGCTGTCTCCTTCCTCAGGGCTTCCAGCCAGGGGCTGGAGTGAGTGTGGGGATTAGAGGGTGCTTTAACTAGAGCTTTTCAGTCATTAAGTACTGCTGCTTCTGTCCACCTTACAGTTTCTTATGCTGTGGTAACAGAGAGCAGTGGTCTGAGTGCCCTGTCGAGTGCCCTGTGGGTTCTCCAGGACAGGGTCTATGGTACATCATTTTTCCCTGCTAATCAGGGTTGAAGCTGGGACTTACTGAGGCAAACTGGCATGCCAGGAGCATGGCTAGCATTTTGTCCCGACAGCTGCATGAGAAAATTTTTTTTCCAGAGAATTTTTCATGGTCAGCAGCTTCACCTTGGGCCCAGGACTTTACACCCTTCACCACCCCACTTTCTACTTCTCTGTCCTCCAGACAGCTGAGGTGGCCCTGGCCAACCTGAAGAGCAAGTATGAGAACGAGAAGGCCATGGTGACCGAGACCATGATGAAGCTACGGAACGAGCTCAAGGCCCTCAAGGAAGACGCAGCCACCTTCTCCTCCCTACGTGCCATGTTTGCCACCAGGTACCTGCAACACTGTGACACTCTCCCTTCTGCAGCCTCTCTTCCCTGGAGCTACCTGTTAGCCTTACCCACAGCCTTCAGCCTCGTTCCTGAGTCCTGCAGACCTGTTGGTTCAGCACTGTAGTAGCCCTGCCAGGCCCCCAACACAGCTCAAGGTTTGGAGACTACAGCCTCCAGCCCAGTCCCAACATGTGTGTGGGGCTGCCCTTCTCGACTGAGGAGGAGGAAAGATTGTGTGGTTCCAGGTCCCTCAGGTGGCTGCACCCCAGCCTTCCGTGCCTCTTGTAGGCAGGTGCCATTTTGGTAGACATTCAGCAGAGGTGTGCATCCATTTCCCTGTTCCCATGGCCCCCAGAAACGTGGTTTTCATTTCCCTCTTCATGACCCTGGAGGCTCCATTTCTTGTGCTTTGAGCATAGGAGTCCTCGAAGCAAAGGGCTAAGGGAGTGAGCTCAGGAAATGGAAAGTATAGTTGTGAAGTCCAGTTACCAGTTACTGTGCAGTGGTGACAGATGCGGCCCAGACTAGTTTGTTATTCCTCTCCTGTAGTGTAGTCCGGGCTCCAACACAGCCAGTTTGCCATCCATTCCCAGCCTTCCTGTCAGGGAAGGGCAAGCGAGCTTTAGGCCTGGGGTTATGCAGTTTCCTTCCTCTCCCCTGGGGGTTCTTCCTGCGGCCTGGGAAAGAGCAGTCTTAAAGGGTGGAAAACAAGGTCCCTGCCTATCACCCTCCAAAGACAGGTGGTGCCACCTGCTGCTCAGTGTTGGAATGACAGTGTGGGGATTAGCAAGGCTGAGCACTGAAACTGGGACAGCTGGCCGTTTCCTGTAAAGTGTGAGAAGCTGAGACAGGATGGGCCGGGACCCGTTTCCCTCCCTCCAGCCCAGCTGCTTCCAGTCTCTTAGCATCCCTGCAGGTAAGTCCTGCCAAGGCAGGCACAAGCAGAAGAGTCCAGCATTTCTCCGGACATTTCCTACCTGATCTTAGGGGAAGAAAAACATTTTTTTTGAGACAGGGTCTCACTATGTAGCCCTGGAACTTGCTATGTGGATCAGGCTGGCCTAGAACTCATGGAACTCTTCTTCCCTCTGCAGCCAACCCCACCCCCACCCCTATTCCTACCCCACCCCCTTGGTGGGATTAGGAAAGAATTCTTGTAATTCCTCAGCATCTTGTACAAATCATAACCTTTGAAGTTTGTTCTGTTTAAAGACCTGACTTTTCTGGTGAATCCGGGATTTCAAACATATGAGGAAGACAGTATGTAGTCTCTGAGGGGAGCTCTTAGGTACCAGCTGGGTGTGGATAAAGCAGGGCCATGGGTAGCAGAAGGGCAGTGCTTAGAGCCCATGTGCCCACCACCACCTCTAGAGACACTTGCCCAGTGTCATAAGATTCCACCAGACCCAAACTAGGCAAGTGTGCCGGTGTCACCCAGGGAACCTTGGCCAGGCTCTCTCCCTCCACTCGATGGGGGTGGGGCATGCTGCATCACAGCAGGTGGAGGCTTGGGAGCTATACTCCTCCCTGGCTCGGATTGTCACTCTGCAAAGGCTTACTAGCCACCAGATACGGTTTGCAATAGTCTCAAGCTCAGTCCTCTCTCAGTTTACACCCAGATCCTGGGAGCTAGTGATGTCTCAGTATCTGAGATACCTTTTTGTTCTTAAAGTGGGAGAGAGCTTACTGGAAGAAAGTCAAATGGATGAGCGCCAAGCCTTGCTTATCAGAACCACTTCAAACCTGCAAACAAACACCCCATGTCTTAGGGTTTCTGTTGCTGTAATGAAACACCATGGCCCAAAACTACTTGGGGAGTGTTTATTTTACCTGATAGCTTCTAGTCAGTCAGGGAAGTTAGGGCAGGAGCCGATGCAGAGGCCATGGAGGAGTGCTGCTTACTTGCATGCTTGCTCAGCCTGCTTTCTTACAGCACCCAGGACCCAGGCATGGTCCCACCATGGTGAGCTGGGCCTTCCCACATCACTAATTAGGAAAATGTATCACTGGCTTACCTAAAGAGCAATCTGGCAGAGGTGTTTTCTCAATTGAGGTACCCTCTTCCCAAATGACTATAGTCTCTGTGTCAGGCTAACATAGAAACTAGCCAGCACTCCTCACGCCTTCTGCCCTCTCTCCCTGCAAAGAAACAACTGCAGTACCACTGAGTTGAAGGTAACCTTACTGTTCTGTTTGAGCACTGCCTCTCTCGTCCTGGTCATGGCCTTATTCCAAAGGAGCCTTTGCACTAGGAACCAGAACAAGCTTCACCAGCTCTGGCCCCAGCTTAGGCTCCAGGAGAGATGCCTTGGAGTGGAGTGGGGCACCTGGGCCTGCTCTCCCTCTCAGCCTCTCAGCTGGGCTTTGTCTCCACAGGTGTGACGAATACATCACACAGCTGGATGAGATGCAGCGGCAGCTGGCCGCTGCCGAGGACGAGAAGAAGACCCTTAACTCCCTGTTGCGCATGGCCATCCAGCAGAAGCTGGCGCTCACCCAGCGGCTGGAGCTGCTGGAGCTGGACCATGAGCAGACCCGCAGGGGCCGCAGCAAGGCCGCCTCCAAGGCCAAGCCAGCCTCACCGAGCGTAAGTCACACCTGCGCCTGTGCCAGCGAGAGGGCGGAGGGCGCCGGGCTGGCCAACCAGGTGTTCTGCAGTGAGAAGCACAGCATTTACTGTGATTAGGGCTGTGGGGCGCCGCACACCTAACGTCCGCTTCACCTCAACTAACCCAGCTGCAGCAGCGGGACAGCAGTGCTAGGCCGCTCCTAACGTGACTAACGCACAGAGGGCGGCACTCTAGGCAAGTGGCAGCATTGGGGTACATCTGTAACCAGGACACTTTGAGCTTTGTGCTGCTTTTCATGCCACAGCCCCGCCCCCAGGATATACCATGTCAGTTGCTGTCCTTTGGGATGCTGGTATCAAAAGTAGGGGTGAAGCTGCACACCTTTGTGGAAGACAGTGGAGTGAAAGTTTTCCAGGGCCTCCAGGCACTGTTAGGGAACCCAAGGGTGAGTTCTCCTCTGGACACTCACAGGGGCAGAACCTGAGTTGAAACTTGCATGTTGCTCGCATGTGTCTAATATCAGCACTTGAAAGCAGTTTTGTGAGGCTCTAGCCTGCATCATAGGACTAGCCTAGGTTAGCTCGCTGTGGCTGGCATAGTTTCATGAAGAGTTTCCTTGTAGTTTGTGCAGCATCTCACTGCTAACCACATCCAGGATGGCAGTCCCAGAGGGAATGGACCAGAGAGCCCGCATTCTGCAGTGAGCCCCCACACCTCAGACACGATAACCATAGCCCAGGCAGACAGTGCGGCTGCTCCAGGGTCTCATCTCAAAGATCTGCATGCTGCTGTGTCCTGAGAGGTGACAGATTAGCAGGGCCTGAGGGCCTAGGTCTCCTTTCTTGACGAGAGTGTTCCAAGTGCCTGGTCAGACCTTGGTCCTTGGTTCAGAGCCTGTTATTTGGTCCTTTGAGATCTGCAGCTTGTGCTTGGGTCTTTTCCTAGAAGTTGTCAGACCCAAAGAAGCAGTGTTTTGAGAACTATTAGTGCTATACCAAACTGCACGGCACAGTAGAGCCCAGCTGTGTGCTAGGGGACTTTTTGTGGGCCCGGAGCTGTGCTCAGAACTGGCAGGTAAGAGTTGTGTGGTTCTCGGTGCAGTTTGTGGATACTACAGAAGGAAGAAAGGCCTCCGAGGGCTCTCTTTTTCCAGATGCTCTGTCAGTGCGGAGCTGTGGCATCAGATCAGGTGTGTGCTTTAGTGAGTTGTAAAACAGGACTCTGCTCAGTATTTCTCTCCCAGTCCCCATGGGGCATCATCTAGTCTTGAGACTCCATCTCCCATAACAGCTGCTTGGCTGTTTCTCCCTGTGGAAAGGCATCTTTCATGGTGTGGAATGATTGCTATCCAATATGGCCCTGTAGTCTCTCAAACAGCTTTCTCTTTCTCTCCCCTGGATCCTGGGGTGCCCCAGTCTGCTCAGATTCTCGGCACCACATGGCCATACACTGGGAGCAGAACAGGCCACACGTGTCCCTTGCATGTCCATCCTGGGAATGGCTGCCCGCATGCCCACCCAACCTTCTGCCTTTCTTTCTCTTTGGGCCAGAATGCAGCTTCTCTTAACACTGTATGGGGCTTTGTGGACACTTGGAGCCCCATCCCCTAACACACATGCAGGCCTCCTCTGCCAACTAATGTGCTCGCGCACTCCCAGAACAAGAGCTTTAGCTGTCAGTGAGCAGGGAGTGGCGCGCGACTGATTTCTAATGCTGTCTTGTTTTCTCCTGTTTTCAGCTGTAGAGTAGCTGCTGGGAGGAGGCGGCCACCCGGCCCTGTCACACGGCAGCCCCTCCCCCTCCCCTCCTGTGGCCCATGCAGAGGAAGGAAGGGCAGCCTAAAGTCCACTTAGAAATGTTTGGATATGCCACTGTAATTCTTTTCAAAATAGCGTTCCCCAAGTTTTTAATGGGAGAAAGAAAAAAAAAAAAAAAAGCTTTACTATTGAGAATGCTGCAAGCTGCTGCTTGGGAAGGTCTCTGTGTGGCCGAAGAACCTGCTTCCACAGCCACCGCGCTGCCAGGCTCTCTAGGGGCCTGCTGGACGCCTGCCACAGGCTCTCCTTATTACACATGCTCCTTTTTTATCCGATCAACCTGTGCACTTTTGATATTTTGATATTATATTTGCTTCCTTAATTCCTTGCATAGAGACGGTCTCCAGTGCCGTGGTCTGTGCTCATGGTCCTGTAGCTGTCCGTCCTGGCTCTGATGTGTTGACCTACGTCAACACAAGGTAGAGCTGTGCTCCATGGTGTGTAGCTAGACTTCGGGTGAGGCTCCGACCCGGCAAGGAGCTGGCCAGTGTATCCACGCTGTGGTTCAGCAGCCTTTAGAGGACACGGCATTGTGGTTCATGTTTGAAATTACAGATTTTAAATGCCATGTTCATTAAGAAATCCAGGGTATTCCAATTCTGGGGTTTTTCATATTGTATTATTATTATTATTCTTAGGAATAGTTCAATGTAACAAGAAGAAAACTTGACCTTTGCTCTGGTTAAAACAGTAATAGGCACTTGAAAGCATAAATTATTGAATGAGTAGTATTACCTACAAATTCCAGAGTTTTCTGGGTTTTAGGACATTGTGAAGCATGACTGACTAACAGAATTTTATACAACTGCACCAGTGAAATTCCAAATTGGAATTGTTTTGTTATTCTGGTTGTCGTGCCAAATTGTGGTACACTTAGAAAATTCTACAGCCGTCGATTTTCAGGTGTTCAATTTCAACACCTTTTTGTTAGTAACCATTGCCAGTAGTGCCTTCATCAGTTCAGGGAGGTGTCCCAGCCAGGTCAGGTCTCCAGGACGGGCAGCAGTGGAGAGCTAGTTGGGAATGCTGAAGGCCATTGTGGACCAGCAGGTACCTGCCTCACTTTGTACTTGGGCATCTTCATTGAGGGAGAGAGAACAGTGATTGTGCAAAATTCTGTTAGTCAGTGATTCTTCACATGCAAATTCAGGGGCTTAGAAACAAAACAAACACACAAACCTGGACTGTGCTTTGGGAACCAAATGGACTTCATGGGACAAGCTAAGCAAGCTGTACAGACATCACGTTTGTGAAGAGCTGAGGGCGTCAGGAGAGCCGGCGAAGTCGGCATGTGAGTGGGGAAGAGGGTTAGCCATAGTGTTCTTTGCAAATGTGAAAGTCAGACATTGTATCTTCTCTTGCTTGGCGTAACTAATCGCTGTTAATTTCAGGAAACAGAAGTCAGTAAAACTCCTTAGTAAACTCCTTGCTAAGTGAGGTTCAGGGTGTGGTCAAATTGGTACTAGTGGAGGGGGCGAAATTGTCCTCCAGCCTAAAAAGGGACAAATTATAATAATATAAATTGTTGAGAATTGAAGAATTCTGTTTCCTGGAGTGAGCATTTCTTATTCCTAGTTGTTGGGGCTCTTTGCCTTCTGTTACAGTGTTGATTCATACAAAATATTGTTACATTTAAGATAACATCATCTGTATGGGGTATTTATTTGCAATGATGTCTAAGTACTGTATTTTTTCTGTGTGTTACCTTAGTGTCAGAATGTTGGTCTTTATTTTAAAAGTCATATGCATGTTCTCCTGCCAAGGCACCTTTACACAGACTCAAAACAAAATAATGAGCAGATGCCTTCAGTTTCTGAGAAAATGAGGCCAAGTGAGAAGGCATAGGAAGGTTAGACGAGCTGAGACTTCTGTCATGGCTGATGGCGGACCGTCTCCACAGCCAGCACACATAGGAAAAGTGGGCCTGGGTGACGAGTCGCGTTGGTAGGACCAATAAAGAATAATAAAACAATTGAAGCACATGCGTGCCCTCTGTGATTGCTTCACTCCTGCACCAGGTGACCGCTTCCAGCGTGCACGGTAAGTCTGGGACCCCAACAGCCAACCCTAACGGTCACTGAAGGTGCTGGCCGGAAACAACCTGGGATTTATCCTTGGGAGGCAGGATTCTCCTCCAGGGTTGCCCACATTATTCAACGTGAAGACTGACAGCAGGGTGGTCAGAACCCATTGCAGTTTGTAGGACTCGTGGCACAAATAACTTGTGTTTCCTGTACTGGCCAAAGTCTTGCTTCAGACCTAGGAATGAATAACTCTTGGGGACAAGGGTGATTCATTGTCAATATAAAGCTGTATTTAACTGTAGAAATATGTACAGAGATACACAGTGCTTTGGTATAACTGCGAGTGTGAGAACTTGGGGCAGTGTCTAACTCCTTAGACAGATGCCAGGATATTCTCCGGTCATGTCTTCTGTCAACCTTGCCTACCCAGGGTCTCCCTCCAGAAGCCTGCCCCGGTCTTCTGCAGTCTCCTTTCTCTGGCAATACTTTAGGTAAACAAGACAAAGAGGTAGAACTCAAATTACTGAAATAAATAAAAACAGATATACTACTGGTTTTACAAAAATATTTATATATATATATATATATATATATACGCACATACACACATACATACTTTATATAAATGTCTGTGTATATATATGTATGTATAGTGGATCATTGTGCACCAAAAATATTGACTCTCTTTTTTTTTTTTTTTTTTTTTTTTTTTTGGTTTTCCGAGACAGGGTTTCTCTGTATAGCCCTGGCTGTCCTGGAACTCACTCTGTAGACCAGGCTGGCCTCGAACTCAGAAATCCGCCTGCCTCTGCCTCCCGAGTGCTGGGATTAAAGGCGTGCGCCACCACGCCCGGCTAATATTGACTCTCTTAAGCCCAAAATAAGAAAAGAACTGTTGGAGCTGACGAGATGGCTCAGCGGGTAAGAGCACTGACTGCTCTTCTGAAAGTCCTGAGTTTAAATCCCAGCAATCACATGGTGGCTCACAACCACCCATAGTGAGATCTGACGCCCTCTTCTGGTGCTTCTGAAGTCAGCTACAGTGTATTTATGTATAACAAATAAATCTTTAAAAAAAAAAAAAAAAAAAGAGCTTGATATAGCTGTCTCCTGTGAGGTTCTACCAGTGCCTGGCAAATACAGAAGTGGATGCTCACAGCCATCCATTGGATGGAGGACAAGGTCCCCAATGAAGAAGCCAGAGAAACCAGGGCGCTGAAGGGGTTTGAAGCCCCATAGGAGGAACATCAATATGAACTAACCAGTACCCCCAGAGCTCCTTGGAACTATACCACCAATCAAAGAAAACACATGGTGGAACTTGTGGCTCTAGCTACATATGTAGCAGAGGATGGCCTAGTTGGTCATCAATGGGAGGAGAGGCCCTTGGTCCTGTGAAGGCTCGATGCCCCAGTATAGGGGAATGCCAGGACCAGGAATGGGAGTGGGTAGGTTGGGGAGCAGGGGGAGGGGATAGGGAATTTTTGGAGGGGGAGCTAGGAAAGGGGATAACATTTGAAATGCAAATAAAGAAAATATCTTTAAAAAAAAAAGAAAGAAAGAAAGAAAAGAAAACTGTTTAAAAATAAGAATGAGCTAGGGCCAGAGGTACGGCTGAGAACTTGCGTGCATACACTGTGCTTACAAAGGGCCCTAGTTCAGTTCCCAGCACCCACAGCAGGAAGCTCACAATCTTCTGTAACTCCAGCTCCCCAGATCTGACATCTCTTCTGGTCTCTATGAACACTTGCATTCATATTCATAGGTGTGTGCACAGAATTTTTTAAAAGATTAGAACTGTATAAATAAAACAAAAGTCAAAAGTGAACATTAGGCCAGCAAGATGGCTTTGTGGGTAAAGGTGCTGGCTGATGCACCGCCTCCTTCAGGTCACAGTGTGCCCTCCACAGGTACATTCTCATGAGTGCATGCGTGCACTTGGACACAAACACATAAATATAAAGGGAAACAGCAACAGACCCAAAAATTCCTTTAAAGGGGGGGGGGTAAATAAAAAAGATAAATTGACACACTTTAGCCTGTTTAAGAAATGAGCAATAAGACATTTGAGAAGAAATTAAATTGGTAGTAGAACTATATCCCAGCGGGAATCTGATACAGAAGCAGCTTAGAGGACATAATCGCATTCCAACAAGGTGAAAGATGAAGCACTGGACGAAAAGCAGCTCTAAGACCCATATTTGGGGGCTGGAGAGATGGCTCAGTGGTTAAGAGTACTGGCTGTTCTTCCAGAGGGCCCGAGTTCAATTTTCAGCAGCCACATGGTGGTGACTTACAGCTGTTGTCACTCCAGTTCCAGGAGATCCAACACCTTCACACAGACAGACATACATGCAGCCAAAACACCAATGTACATAAAATAAAAATAAATATTTTTTAAAGGAGCCATATTTTAAGCAAAGTGTTAATGGGGCAGGTTCCTTGGAACTGCTTATAAAAATTCTGTACCACAGAAGAGAGAAGATTGAGGAAGAACAGGTCAGAAGGGACCTTGAATTTTAAAATCTTAGGATACCTCAGCCTCCTCTCATTGGAACAAATGAGAAAGCCTGCTGGGGAAAGGGCAAAGGTGCAGCCACAACCCTTTAATGAAGTTGTCCAGTATGGATCAGCAAACTCCGTGGAAGCAGGTGCCATTCATCAAGAGAAAGCCACCTGCCCTTTATAAGCAGAAAGCAGTGGATGAATGATCACTATGATAATCACAGGCCCAGAGTCTGAAGGTAGGGATGTGGCTACTTTTACCTAGAATTTAAAGGATGTGTTAGGAGCCATGAGAACCCAGGAAATGGACAGGGCCCAAGGGCAGGGCCACCACAGAACTGTAGGAGCTGAGCCTTTAGCCTAACAGGTGCTGTTCACTGAGTCCAGTAAAAGCCTGCACTGCTGACTTGGGCACAGTGCTCCTGTGAAGGTGGGGCCACTACCAAGAACCGCTGCAGGGGTATGCCCACTCCCAGTGCTTTCTGAAGATGCTGCTGTCCCCTCTGCAGGGCAGAGTCATCCCATGACAATGATCTGAAGCCTTAGGATCTGTTTCTGCTTGTCCCATTGGGTTTCAAACCTTTTTAGGACCCACCACTCCTGGCTGCCACCCCCATTCCTTCCCTTTGGGATCGTGAGGGAATCTTGTCTTGTGATCACACCACAACCATAATGTTTGATTCCCAAGCACGGAGCAGTTTGCTGAATGAATGAATGAATCAGGGAAGGCCTTAGCAGTTTGGAGGTTTCTGATATGGAGTCATGAACTTGAGTTCAGTGGAAAGCCAGAGTCCAAATGTTACCCTCCCCAAATTCCTGTGTTGACACTGATTTCTAAGGTGCTAGTACTAGGAGCCGGGGCATCTGGGAGGTGATTAAGTCATGGAGGCAGAGGCCTGACTATTGGAAAAACACCCTCAGCTACATGAGGAGTTCAAGAGCAGCCTGAGGTAGAGACTGTCTCAGAAACAAAAGGTGTTTTCTTCCTATTCCAAGACATGACAATCCTTGGCATAGATCTACTTAGTAATAGAACATCAAACACATGCAAAAACTTAGAACTTTCAAGAAAAAATAGATGAATCCACTGTCACACACAGACACTTCAATCCAGCTGAACAGGAATGACCAGATCTGGGCATCCTAGAACACATCTGTAATCCCAGCAGAGAGAAGGCAGAGGCAGGAGGATTGTGAATTCTAGGCCTCTGAACTACGCAGTGAGTTTCAGGCCAGTGTCAAGACCTTGTCTCAGAAAACCCAGGGGTGAAACTTTGAGGTAGAAGAGTACTTGCCTAGCATGTACAAGAGCTCAGAATTTGACTCACTCGGGGTGTGTGTGTGTGTGTGTGTGTGTGTTGCTCGTGCATGTGCGTGCACAGGAAAGAAGAGCAGAAAATCAGGACAGTTTGACCCAGCACCGCCAGTCAACCTAAGGTAGTTGACAGCTACATCTTTCAACAACAGAAAATAAACTTTTCAGAAGATCATGTGGAGTGTACGGCACAACACCTAATTCTGGGCCCAAGGCACACCTTAAGCTGTAAGAACAGAAACGTACGATGGGTTCTCCAAGCCCATGGTGGAGTTCAACAAGAAATTGTTAACAGAAAGAAAGCTGGGAAGTCCCCAGATATTCGGAGATTAAACAGCACCCTTCTGCAGAGCACAAGAACAAATATCCAGGGATGCAAGATTGCAGTGAACTAAATGAAGGCAGAAAAACATCTTAATGCATGTCATGTTAGGTAGCTAAGGCATTCATAAAGGGGAAAAACTTGGCCAAAGGTCAGTGGGATAGGATATAGAAAATTGGTACAGGAAATGACCAAAAAAGCTGGTTCTTTGAAAAGATTTTTTTTAAAGGGAGGAGAGGAACATTTAACCAAGTTCACTTGGGGTGTGGGGTGGGGGAAGAAAATACACAGTACAGATGCTAGAAATGAAGAAGGAGATAGCATTAGCACTCACATGTCATACAAAGTGCTTACAAGTTCAGTAATAGGTGAAATAGACCCATTCCTTGGAATACAGCCTACCAAGAGGAACAGGTAATGCAAGTTAAGCCTCCATTAAATCATTTTTTTTCCTTTAATATTAACATTTACTTTCATTTTACACGCATGGGTGTTTTGTCTGCATGTAAGTCTGTGCATCATATGCATGCAGTTCCCACAGAGGCCAGAAGAGGGCATCAGATCCCCTGGAACTGGAGTTAAAGACAGCTAGCTATGAGCTGTCTTGTCTTGTGGCTATTGGGAAATGAGCCTGGGTCTTCTCTAAGTGCAATCTGTTCTTAGCCACTGAACCATCTCTCGAGTCCCTTTTAAAAATCTTAAATTTTTATTTTATTGTTAAAAGATATTTATTTTAGATAGGGTTAAAGTGAGGAGGAGGAGGACTATATATATTTTTTGCTTTATTTTAGTTTTTACATTTATGTTGTATGTATGTGGGGGAGTACATGTGTCATCATGTGTCATGGTGCACATGCGAGATCAGAAGATGACTCCCCTTCTGCTTTGTGGATTCCAAGTTCAAGTTCAGATCAAGCTTGACTACAGTAAAGTGCCTTATTTGCAGAGCCATCTTACCAGCCCTTACATGAAGGGCAAAAACAAAAACAAAAAACCCTGCTGAGCAGTAGTAGCCCTTGGTAGCACTTGGGAGGCAGAGGCAGGTGGATCTCTATGCTGTGCATTCGAGGCCAGCCTGGTCTACAGAGAAAGTTCCAGGACAGCCAGGGCTACACAGATCCTATCTTGAAAACAAGCAAACAAACAAAAATCCTTTCTTAATGGGTTGAAATGTGCTCAAAAAGATAGTAATGGCCCATTTAATTACTATAGCTCACCCACTGGACAGGAATGTAATAAGGATTGAGGGTGAGAAATGTATTGTTTGAGGATGCTTCAGGCAGGATCTTACAGGTTTCCCTAAAACTCACCACCCTAAAACTCGTCTCAGGCGTTGAGATCACTTTAGGTGTGCTATTGGTCCTGCCTGTGATCTGATAGAGTGCTATCCAAAAAAAAAAAAAAAATGGTCTTGGATTGGTTGTCAGTGTATACTGAAAACTCTGGGGCAGTTATTTGCATTGTTTTAGATACCATACTAAAATGATGAGCTATAAAAGAAAATGCCAAACTAGCTTCATTAGAGTTAAAAGAAAAAATGTGCTTCAGCAGGCACTTAAGGGCTGGAGAGATGGCTCAGCACTTGAGAACACGTGTTGCCCTTGCAGAGAACTGCAGTTCAATTCCCAGCATCCACAGTAGGTGACCTACAGGGGGTCTGTCACCCTCTTCTGGACTCCATGCTCACTGCACACACGTGTGTGTGTGTGTGCACATACATGTCCACATTGAAACCTACATATGCACATAATTAAATCTTTACAAAGGAAGCTAGGGCTCAAGAGATGGCTTCGTGGTTAAGAGCACTTGTGGCTCTTGCAGAGGACCTGCACAAGGGTGGTTTCCAGCACCCACGCAGTAGCTCACACCCACCTGTAATTCCAGGGGATCAGATGCTCCATTCTGACTTCTGTGGACACCAAGCATATATATGGTACACAGGCATACATACAGGCAAACACAGAAAGAAAATTAGTTTTTATAAGATTTGTTTAAGGGAAGATATTGAAAGGACAAGGCAATTACTAGAAAAAAAATATACTTTTGTGTATCTGATAGGTGCATAGATGAGCAGTGCCCAAATATATAAAGCATCATTTCTCTCATGCTTTTTTTGAGACAGGGTCTCGTGTAGCCCATTGTGAACTAGAACTCCTGATCCTCATGCTACACCGTTGGGGTCCTGGAATACAGGCCATGCTCCACCACACCTGTGTTATGTAGCAATGAGGACTGAACCCAGAGCTCCATGCAGTAAGCATTCTACCAACTGAGCTACACACCCTAGTCCCAGAACTCCTAAACGTTTGTTTGGGTGGATGGGTGAGGGCCCCCCAGGGTGTGCATGTAGAGGTCAGAGGGCAACTTTTGGGAGTCCTGGGAATTGAACTCAGGTCATTAGGTGGGCTACCATGTGCCTTCCCCCACAGAGCCATCTTGGCTCTCTTGTAGGTCAACAGTAAGATGGCAGGTGTAAAAAATGAAGACTACAGATGTCTGAAGAGCAGAGGCTGTTGCTCAGAACCTCCCCTCAGTGGAGCAGGCCCTTGCACTTAACAGAGGAGGAGGCTTTTTAGTGGGGAGGGGGAATTACTTGGAGGCTGTGGTTAGGGAGGTTGGATCAGAGAGGGGAGTGTGTTTGGCTTTCTGGTTGGTCCTAAGTTGGAAACAGGTTATTGATCGAGTCCTGGTGTTTGGGACTGATTGTTCTAGAGGTTAATATTTAGCCTGCAGGACTGAGTCCCTAGAGATAGCATCCCGCTTCCTGCCGGCTGCCCAAGCAGGCTGCCCTCCTTGGCTGGTTTCTACAGATAAGGGTTGCCTTCCAGTTCAGGCCACTGTGGGTGGGATCAAAGTTCCATTTTTATAGATGGTCTGTCTGGATGGACCTTGTCCATTTTGTTGATCAAGATCTCACAAGCAACCCAATTTAAAGTTGGGTGAAATGTTTGAATAGATGTGTCAGAAAGAAAATGCAAATCAAAACATAGTAAGTACCTAAGTGTTATTAGCAAAGCAAGCCAGTCAGACACCACACACCAGGTACAGGTACACACATACCATGCACATATAAATGCCACACACATGCTCTCACTCTCAAAGTTGTGGTCACACCCCGTCATAGGTGCATTGCCACAAAGCACCTATGCACCTACACATCATGTACGAGTCATGTATACACACAGGACACACAAAAAAGACCCAGGAGTTTCTATGTCTATAATTGTTTTGTTTTGAAACAGGTTCTAAAGTAGCCCCCAGCTGGCTTCCAACTCTGTATATAACCAAGGTGACTTTGAACTTCTGATTCTCCTGCTTCTGTTACAGGCATGTGACATGACAGCCAGCTAGAATTTTTCTTTTTTTTTTTTTTTTTTAACATACATACAATCTGCTATTTTACAGCTCAAGCTGGCCTAGGATTCTTAGCAATCTATCTACCTCTGTGTCTTGAGTAATGAGATGGGCACCCCTCATGCCAACTTATCCCAAGAGTTCTACTCAAGAGCAATAAAACAAAACATCTACTCAAAGACTCGGACTCAAAGAGTTATACCATGATTATTTATACTGACAAAAAAATCTACTTGCTTCTGAGCTCGCCGATGGGCATGCAAGCACACGGCAGTGTGCTCCGATGGGCATGCAAGCACGCGGCGGTGTGCTCCTGGGATGGAATGCTAGAAGTTTAAAATGACCCTAGAACAAACCGTGCCCATTGGGTTCCAAGAGCTTATTACTGCAGCCCAAAGCTTGCTTGTCAGAACTTGTGAAGCTGGAGACAGGCTGGAAGGCTCCTCCGGCTCCAGCTGCAGGTCAGCCCTCCATCCTGGTCCTCGGAGTAGACCCTCCACAGCGGTGGCTTTGAGGAGTGTCACAGTGGACATCTTCCTCCCATCTACAGCCCCTGGCCCCTCGGAGTCCAGGTTATTGGCCTTCCTCTCTCTGGAGGCTGGGAGGCTGCCTGGGATCTGGCCTCCTCCTCGGTCATCTTCTGGTCTGGAGTACTGAGTGATTTCCACAGCTTGACTCAGATAATGCTGGGATCGCATTAGGGGGAGACAAGAGGGTTCCTCTATGCCAATTATAGTGCTTTTGATTGTAAACAGCTGGAAGCTGGCTTCTCTGATGACTCCTGTTGCATCTTAACTGTGGGAAGGCACCTAGGCACCAAGAGGAGCTTGACCAGGTTTTGGCTGCTGTGTGTGTGTGTGTCCCCCGAAGTCCCCAGGGTATAGAGCCTTTGTGAACTGGGGTCTTGTGAGTGGATTTTGAGTCATCTGATGTGTCCCTGCTGGTGACTGTGGCGACACTGGTCCTTTCTTCAGCTTGGCCTTTTGTTCCCTGGCTGATGAGGTAAGTGGTTTTGCCTCACTGTATGCTCTTGTCATGATGTTCCACCACACTGCAGACTGCGAAGCAGAGGACACAAGGCATGAACTAAAACCTGTAAAATCTTGAACCAAAGTGAACCCTTTTTAATGACCTCAGACATTTTGTAACTTTAACCAAAAGCTCACTATCACATGACTTTTTGTTTTTAGATAGGATCTTGCTAGGTAGTCAAGGCTGGCCTGGAACTCAGTCCTCCCACCTCAACCTGCTAAGTGCACAGCTCTGCACCACCAAGCCTGCTCTCCCATTCTCCGTCTCCTTTCCATGTGGCTCCATCCTCAGAGCAGACAGGTTGCAAACTGGCTTCAGGAGCTGTTGCTGGCTCTGCATGGCCCATCGCCCCATCCACGAAGACAGAAAGCTACTTCCCACCCATAAAACAAAATGCTGCTCTCATCCAGGGACTTTGTCAGTCGCTTATCTGCTTGTGGGAAAATGCCACAGGTGGTGTGGGTCATAGAGCTAGGAAAGAAGGACTCTAGGATCTCGCTAAGGCTAATGAAATGTCTCTACCTGGATTTCATGAGTACTGTCTTGTGGGCTCCCAGGGAAGCCATGGTGGGATTGTAGGTACCATATGCAGAATTGTAACCTGCAGGTCTCCAGGTTATCTGGGATCACAGACCACAGGGTTGAAAGGCCCCCACTGGCATACCAGTCTTAGACAGATAGCACAAGCCTATGCCACCTCTTCCTTAGGGGTTTCCTGCAGCCCATGTGGAAGGAGCTCCCAGCCTAGCATTTCCTCCAGATACCCCAGTCCTGCGGTGTCAGCATGTGGACTGTTCTAATTCACAAGAGTTAAAAATTCAAAGATTTCCAACTGCCCAGCCCAGTACAGAAGCATCTTCCTTGTGAGGGATTCCTACTGGAGCTGGAGATTGTGACTTTTCTCAGTTTCATAATAATCCAAACAAAAGAGAGAGAATGGAGAGCCAGTGGAGATGTGAGGGGGCCGGCCTGAAATCTAATATCCTTTCTTATGCCTTTCTATGACTAGAGGGTATTCTGGCAGGCCTGGTCTGCCTTACATGCCTTGGAACCCAGGTGAGGATGAAGCCAGCCTCACTTGAAAATTCTGAACTTTGTCATCTTGATGTGGAATGTCCCTCAAAGCCCGTGTTGAAGGTTTGATAAGACAGCCTTTATTGGGAGATGGAACTTTTAAAGGGTGGGACTTGGGGCCAAGAAATGTGACTCATTTGCTTAGTGTACCTAGCTCTGGGCTCAATATCCAGCCCGAAGTAACTAGATGTGGTGGCAGACACTCCAGGGAAGGGGTGATAGGGGGTCAGAAATTCAGGGCGAGCTTCACCTACACAGTGAACTTGAGTGGAGCATGGATACAGGAAACTCTGTCTCAAATAAAATATATAGGGCCTAGTAGGAGGAAGTGAGGTCATTGAGGGCATGTCTTTGGGGTGATAGAGTTGGGACTCTGTCTACTTCTAGGCACTACAAAGCAAACAGTTTACCACCTCATAACCACCAGAATGTGCTGTGTCTACAGGCTCAAAGCAACAAGAACGAGTGAGCAGGAACGGAAGCTGAGCCAAACTTGACTATCTCGGGAATTCTGTCACAGTACTAGAGAGGTGCTGTCTGACTCAGGACCAGCAGTGCTAGACAGCACAGTGCTAAACACCTCTGTTAGTCACCACTGGGGTTTTCAGAAGCCTTAAGAAGGGCAAAGGGCTGTCTTCCAGGAAGGAGGGACTGTGGAGGCTTTAGCTGGCTTTCAGACCTCTCTGAAGAAGGATAACTGTAACACAAAACTGCCAGCACTAAGAGGCTGAGGCAGGAGGAGTGTGTGTGTGTGTGTGTGTTAGACATTGGCTATCTTTCTCAATTGCTCCCCACCCACTTATAATTTTTTTAAATAAAGTTTCACTATGTAACCTTAGCTGATATGGAATTCACTGTGTAGACCAAGCTGGCCTTGAACACAGAGCGTCACCTGTTTCTGCCTCCTCCTGAGTGCTGGGATTAAAGGTGTATGCTACGTGCACAACTTCCACATGCATGCAGGTGCCCACAAAGGCCAAATAGGACATGGGGAAAGGAGGAATCGGAGAGGTAGTTCAGTGGTTAAGAGCGTTTGCAGCTCTAGCAGCGCCTATGTTCAGCTCATAACACCTGAGTCTGTGATTCCAGTCCTGGGGATCCAGTGTCCTCTCTGGCCTCCATGGCCCCAGGCTTACAGGTGGTGTATACTATCCGTGCAGGCAAAACACTTTGACACCTAAGATAAGTCTAAAAGGATACACCTGTAACCTCAAAGTTCAGAGTCATCCTTGGCTTGAGGCCAGCTTGGGACCCCTATCTCAAAAACAACAAAACCCAAGCAGTCATGTGACCTTATGTACCAAAGCCGTGCCACTTGGTTTCTAATGTTTGTGACAGTTGAAATCAAATGCTAACAGTTAGTTTTGTTCCTAAAGGTTGTGTCACGCATCTGTCTTTCTGTTCTCATCAAGTTTTAGGGGCAGCTTGCCAATTTCTGCAGTGTCTTGCTAGAAACATTAGTTACATCTATTGTGTTTTAGCACAGACAGCATAAGAGAGAAATGTTATGTTTCACTGCTGCTCGATTAATACCTTTAACTTCGAGCGGACTAGAAATGAGCCAGGTGTGATGGTGTGTGCCTGAAGTCCCAGCTACTTGGGAAGCACAAGTGTTTGACACCAACCTAGGTGACCTAGTGAGACGTCTAGAGGATGGAGAAAGAGAAGAAGGAAAGGGAGGACGGGAGAGGAGAGGAGAGGGAAGGAGGAGAGAGAACCACATGCCCTGCATACTGTCCTGTGGCTGCAGGGCTTTCTCATCACATGGTTTCCACTTGCTGTGGAATAGCCATACTATGTCTGTTTCTAGCTGAAGGCCAGGGAGGCAGTTTCCATTTTGCTGGGGCAGGTCTCTTCAGCAGCCGCTGCTCCAGAATCAGTACAGTGGTTGGGGGCGGGAAGGTGGGGAGCTATGTGGAGCCAGTGGTGGGATACCCTGCTAGCGGGTGGGCTGTAGCAGCTAGGAGTCAAGGTCAGGGTCACCAAG
Organism: Mus caroli; assembly: GCF_978045245.1. Classification (NCBI taxonomy): domain Eukaryota; kingdom Metazoa; phylum Chordata; class Mammalia; order Rodentia; family Muridae; genus Mus; species Mus caroli. The sequence continues at coordinate 71,704,973 of NW_028227270.1, read as the reverse complement.
CAGGAAGTGACCGTGGTAGGTGAAAGCTTTGGGAGAGGACTCTCTTCGCCCAAGTGTTAGAGCTCGTCTGTAACAGATACTCCCAGACAATCTTTGATAAAATAACTCTCGTGCTTTATCCCTTGAGGACAGGGTCTTATATACATTCTGGGGAGGGTTGAGGTCTAAAAACCGATGCTTTCTATTGTTTTGGTCTGAGATGTTAGGGATGCCTCATCTGCATGTGGAGGGGCTTTGGGCACTGCCCTTGACTGATTGTCAGGTCTTTGTCATGGGGTGCTGTGGTCATGTGTACCTAACCATCCTCACATATGAGGGTACCAGGGTTTCTGAACCCACTCGACCTTACCAAGTGTCCTTGCATGGTCCACTGCCCCCACCCCTATATCTGTAAACTTCCTCATTCCTCTCTAGAACCCCTCAACCATTTCCCATTAAACTTGAAGTGCCTATCTCTCCTGGCCTTCCATGGCCCTCTGTGTAGCTCTCGGAATCAAGAATATCCCTACCTCAGGACCTCTGCTTTTGGTCCTCTCACCAAAGGTCTTTTTCTTCATCTCTTCCCATTGCCCTCTGTTCTTCTGACCCTCACTGCCATTAGAGCTCCTTGGCTTCTCTGCTCTGGGCACTGTGCCGTGCTCTCTGCGAATCGAATTTCCCTTGCTGGAAGGTGTATACAATTTCAGTTGTCACAGCTGGCACGGGGGTGGCTGCTGGCATCTAGTGGATGAATGCCAGGGACACTGGTCACCCTTCTGTTCTTTGTACTCCACATGTGGAATAAGGCTTTTTTTTTTTTTTTTTTTTTTTTTTTGGTCAGGAAGTGGCTTGTACGTCTGTGGGGGCTGATAGGTCAGAGTCAACAGCAGCGAGAAACCTAAAGGTGTGTCCAATCCAAAGGCTGTGAGCTCCTGAGAGGTATTTTAGTTTAAGCACTCGGGCAGGAAATCCCTGAGAAGGCAGTGTTAACCTTTCTCTCAGACTTAGGTCCCTTTCGGGCCTTTAGCCTGATGGTTGGAGCCCCTCCGTGTGGCTTTGTGCAGTGCTATGGTCTGAATGTTGGTACCTCCCACCTCCTACATGTATATGGTCGAACCCTGCCCCACAGCGTGATGGTACTAGGAAATGGAACCTGTCGAAAAGGGGTCCTACTCACCCTTTGGGTCATGTGTGAGCACACAGTAGGTGCTGTCTGTGGGGAGCCCTGTCCACCAGATCCTCCTCAAACTTGGATGCCAGCCTCAGAATGACAAGAAATCAACTTTGTTTATAAGCCCCACTCCCCAGTCTGCAGCAGCTAGGGCAGACAGCACAAGCCTGACTGATTAAACACCAACTCATCCAGAAGTACCTCCTAAGCACCTCCTGACCTAGTCAAGGTGACACATGAAAATAACCCTCACGCCATCCCACAAAACCACACCGCTCTAGTCCAAACACCAGGAGTGTGGAGACAGAAAAGCTCTAGCCTAAGGTTGAGGTAGGATTTATCTCCATTCAAAGGTGTGTCTAGGACAGGTTCCATGAAAAGGCATTTGCTTGCTTGACTTGTTGATTTTTATGATAGTAGGAATCTAACCCAGTGCCTTGAACATGAATAAGCAAGGTGGGTCAAGAGCCCCACTATGGAACTGCACCCCAAAACTCTTCACATGTCCTATTTAATAGGTATTGCCATGGTGTCTCCCAGAAAGATTACCCCCAACAAGCTACTTCTTTACCGTGTCTGAGGGAGCTGGGCATGGTGGCTCATGACCCTAAACCCAGCTCTTGGGAAGCAGACGCAGGAAGACTGCTGAAAGTTTCAGGCCAGCCAGGGCTACTGAGCTGCATCCTGTCTCACTCAGACAATGTAAAACAAAATAACAGTGGGTGAGAGAATGTATTTTATTTTCTTAGTCTCACTGTGGAATGGCTCATGTCTAGTTGACAGGACCTAGAATGACATTGGAGACAACCCTCATGGCATGCCTGTGAGGGATTGTCTTGACTAGGTTAATTGAGGCAGGAGGAGGACTCACCCACCCTGGGCAGCACCATTCCCTGAGGTAGGGTCCAGAACTGAACAGAAAGGACGAAAGTGCCCAGCACCAGCATCTATAGCTCAGTGCTTCCTGACAGACAAATGCAATCTGGCCTCAAGCTCCTGTGTGCTGGAGTGTAGTCCCTCAGACTGTGAGCTAAATAAAACTTCCAGCTTGCCTTGTGTCTGGTATTTGGTCACAGGAAGGCAAGAAGTAACTAGTACTCATTGTGAACTACTCATGCCTTCCTTTTTCTTATCAAAGAGATACATAATCAAGTCTTCAATCAGCCAAAAAAACTATGTTGCCCTCTAAGGTGAACTTGTTGCTTTTTTTGAGTCAGGGAGTAGGCCAAGGTGCCATAATTTGCTACTAGCTGAGGCTGGCCTGCCTATACCTCCAGAGAGCTGAGATTACCCGGTTGCCAGATGCAACCCCATGCTAGACTGGGTCACTTGTCTCCTAATTAGTTTTCTGATAGTTTGCTGACTGTTAACACGATGCCTCTGAGTCATCAGTGATCATTAGAAGTGGCTTTGCTAGCTCCACACGTTGTCGCTAATCTGAGGTGGGTTCACTGGGAGAGGCTGAGGTTAGTATCTGGCCTGAGTTGTCTGCGGGGGGGGGGGGGGTGGGGGGGGTGGAGGGCCAGTGGGAAGGGACATCTTTTCCCTGGAGTGGGATCTCCTCGGGTCCTAGGTACCCTCCTAAAGTCTCCTGGATAGGGAGGTCCCCCCTGAGCAGCCCTAAGCCTGGCCACCTTCTAACTTCCCTCTGCACAGCCTCACCTTTAGCTTCCGTGCAGGGGGACTTAGTTTCTTCCTCTTGGTCCTGCAGAAGGAGCATCTTTCCGGGGCCAGATGTGCCTGGGGGCTGTTGGCTCCATTCTAGTCTCTGAGTAGCCTTGACTCTGTGTCCCCTTAGTCCCAGCCTGAAGGCATCCTGTAGCCCTGTGTTATTTGCTGTGAAATGGCTCCTGCTTGTCTGCCCACCTCTGGGCACCTACCAGATGTTTTGAGGGTCTGGAAACTCCCTTTAGGTAGCTTGGGGGTCATGGGTACCACCATTTCTCTGCATATGCAGATATTCTCACAAATGCCTGCATTTCCTCTGAAGTACAAAGGGGTGTGGTTGCTGCTGACCAAGCCTGCCCTGCAGCATACTCCTGCTCTTTGTCACCTGGCCCACAGCACTTGCATAACCCAGTGACTCAGGGAACTTCCCGTATGCTGAGATTTTGTAGCCACTGTTCCCATCGATTGTCCCAAAGGCTGGGCCCCTCCCTCGCCCACACGTGTGGGTGACTAGACTACACCTGCCTGCCTCTCATGAGTTCCTCCCAGGACAAGAGTCTTGTGCTTCCTGCCATCTCGTCCTGTTCCCTGGGGAAGAGAGGCACCAGGTCCCTTTAGCCAAGAGAAGGGAGATGCCTAGAGTTTCAGGGTCATCTCCAGGGCTTGACCCCCACCCCAGCCCATGCTTCCAATGTACACTTGTGGCTCTTCCAGAGGACCAGAGTTCGATTCCCAGCACCCAAGTGGGGTAGCTCACAACTGCTTTTAACTTTTAATATTTAAGAAGTAAAACATTAGAAACCCAAAAACAGGGGTTCTGGTTTTTGGGCTCCATGGACATGTGCAAATACACAAAGAAAAATAAAATATTTTTTAAATGGTCTCTGTTTCTGACTTTCACAGTCCTATTCTTGGTAGACATCTACCTCCCAGTGTCCTACTGCCTAACAGGGTTCCTGCTTCCTGCGTTCCTCCTGTCATGGTATCACCTTTTGTTTGCCGAGGCATAAACTCTCTTAAATGTACCATTAGCAGCTCTAGCCAGGACTGAAGGACCATGTGGACACAGACATCCTCTTCTGGATGTCAGCAGTGCATGTGTGTAGGCATTCGTGCCCCAAAGTGAGAGTTCAGTTTCATCCATCCGTCCTTCCATTTACCACCCGCCCATCCACCCATCCCTCATTCATTTTGTAGCTGTTTCCGGTGCTGCTGGGCATGGGAGCCAGGGCTTTATGGAAGTATCCTACCACTGAGTGACACCCTAGACATTATTATTATTTTTTAATATTGAGAAGTGAAACAGTAAATATCGAGTTTCCTGTGTATCTGTATTCCTGTTGTGAATTCATCAGTGGCCCTGTGTAGTTCTTCTGGCTTCGTGTCCACAGACATCACCTGGGGATCATTTGCAGGGTGACTCCAGGGTGAGTCAGGTCATCCCAGCATAGGAATGTTCTCCAATGTTTTGTTTCCTTTTCTGCTGTCAACCTTATGTTCTGTGATTCCTCATTTATTTTCAGTACCAGGCACATGTAATTTAACTGCTGCATGTGTTGTAAGGTCCAAAAGACCCCAGACTCAAATAGTATGCAAAGATAAAGAATATTTATTCTACAGAATCAACCAACATGTGGGGGGTGGGGGGATGTCAACCATTCTTTGAAATGGTGACCCGAGATAAAGGCAGGCAGGCCTTCTTAAAGGGGGCCAGGGGAACTCTCTAGAAGGATTAGGTAATCTAAAATTCCATTGGTGGGTGCTGGGGGGGGGGTCACAGGTAATCAGTGGTCTACAGCCCTATGTCATGAGCATTCAATTGTATGATGAAATAGGGCTGTCCAGCAAAGATAGTCCATTCTGAGATATTTCCCCATTTTTCTGGTTATTGCCAGGCTGTTCCTTGGGAAAGGGTTTTATGATCTTGTTCTGGATTTTATGGTCTGTTCCTAGAGCTGGTGTCTTATGACCTAGTTTCTGGGACGTATGGTCTATTCATAAAGCTGGTGCCTTATGACTTTTTTTGACATCAGGCCCAGTCCTCAGAGACAAATGGGATCCTTAAATGGGGACAAATGGGGTTTATAGTGTCCTTTCAGTCTTGTTTGGTGACATCATTGTAATGCATTCTTCTGCTTCTCTTGATTAATATTTAATTTACTTTAATCTTTGCACATTCTTGTGCATGTGTGCATGTATGTTCACGTGTGTGAGCAGGGCATATGCATGCCACAGCATTTGTGGGGAGGTCAGAGGACCACCTCAGACATCAGTGTTGGCCTTGCTTCGGGTTTGAGACAGGATCTCTTCCTGCCTGCTGTGTTCACCAGGCTAGCCAGCCTTGGAGTCTCTTTGGACTCTCCTGTCTCTGGCCCCCATCTAGCCAGAATGATGAAGTGAAAGAAACTCAATGAAAGACACCTCCCTCCACAAAAGGGTGAAAACCAATAGAGGAAGTCATTTGCTGCCTATCTCTGGCCTCTATACCCATACATGAACACACAAAGGGATGGAGATGGGGAAGGAGGCTTTAGGGTTGCATCAAGTAGCAACAGAAAGGACAGATCATTTTTGTCCTAGTTTTCCTTCCCAGTAGACAACCTCATGAAAAGCACCTTAGGGGAGAAACGCATTGGTTTGGCTCACAATTCCAGGTATAGACGATCACTGAGGGGAAGTTGAGGCAGGCTAGTCACATCATAGTCATAGTAGCAAGAAAATGAATGTCTGGGTGTCTTTATTCAGCTTTCTCCACTCTTTCACAGTTCAGGGCCTTCCCATGTCAATTAACAGGGCAATCCCTGACAACAGGCCAGCCTGATCTAGATAGCCATTCTTTTAGATTTCCTTCCCATTAGACTGTGTCAGGTTGACAAACCTAACTGCAACAGTTCTTCCGAGAGTCAGTCACGAGTTGGGGAGGGGCTCACGTGGTCCTGCAGAACCATAAGTGGCTGGTGGGGTCAGGGAAACTCATTGTTTAAGTTTCTCACCCACTCGTGACTCCACCCAGCTTGTATAGGTCATTCCAAAGCCTGTCACACAAACAACCCTGGTTAAACTAGTCACAAAAGAAAAAGATGGAGCTGAGGACCAAGGATTTGGAGGGAGGGGAGGGAGCTGGTGGGTGTGGGAGAAACAGAGTACAGAGGTAAAAGCTATCACAGTGCATTATATACATGTATTAGAATGTCAAAGAGCACATTTAATTAATAGAAGAAGAAAATAAGTTTTGTAAATCTCCTGCCCCACCCCAAACAACTTACACTGTGCTTGTTTATTTATTTGTTTGCTTTTTTGAGACAGGGTCTGTGGTTGGGTTTCTGATCTTCATGCCTTCCAGTCCCTAATGCTGGAATGACAGGGGTGGGCCACATGCGATTTGGGAAATGAACAGTGACATGTCTGCCATTGTAATGTCATGCCCTGCCTCCCACCTCTAAGTCCCTGGCTATCACCGATCTCTCTACTATGTCCATAATTTTACCTTTTCCATATGGTAGAGCTGAACTCACAATGTGCTGTCTTTTGGGGCTGGCTTCTGGGCTCGTTCCCTCTGTGTCTTCTCAGGACCCGGGACACTCGACAACTGACAGCTGTGTGTTGATGTGTATGGCCGGATACTGAGTTCCCCTATCGAAGGACACTGGCGTCCTCCAAATTCGGACAGTTTTGGACAAAGCTGATACCAATATCTATATACAGGTTTTTGAAAGGACATAGAGTTTTGTTTTTAGTTTTTTGAGACAGGGTTTCTTTGTGTAACAGTCCTGTCTATCCTGGAACTCACATTGTAGACAAGGCTGGCCTCAAACTCACAGAAACCCACCTGTTTCTGCCTCCCCAGTGTTGGGACTAAAGGAATACTCCAACATGCCCAGTTGAGGACATAAATCAGTGATTCTCAACCTGTGCTTCCTGACTCCTTTGCTGGTCAAATGACCTTTTCATAGGGCTCACTTGAGACCACCAGAAAACAGGACATTTATGTCACAATTCATGACAGTAGCAAAATTTCAGTTATGAAATAGCAACAAAAATAAATATTATGGTTGAAGGTCCCCACAACATGAAGACCTGTGTTAAACGGTCTCAGCATTAGGAAGGGTGAGACCGCTGGCATTTTCTTAAACACCAAGAAGCATATTAATTGACCACATAGTGAGATCACTCACGTTTACTTTTGTAAGAAACTGCTCTGCATCTTCTGGTTAATCAGTCTATTTTTTTCTTCTTTTTGGCATTTCCAGTAGCCATGGTGCTTGTCTTTCTTTCTTTCTTTCTTTCTTTCTTTCTTTCTTTCTTTCTTTCTTTCTTTCTTTCTTTCTTCCTTCCTTCCTTCCTTCCTTCCTTCCTTCCTTCCTTCCTTCCTTCCTTCCTTCTTTTCCTTTTTCTTTTTCTTTTTCTTTTTCTTTTTCTTTAATTTAACTTACAATTCCCTACCGGTATTTGACAACCACTTTTCTTCTTAATTGCTAGCTGGTGAAATGTCTTATTAGATGATCTGCCTGCATTTTTACTGCTAAGTTTTAAGGGTTCTTTGTCTAGTTCAGGTAGCAGTCCTTTATCAGACGTGCCTTTTACAACTATAGCCCCCCACTCTGTGGTTTTTCTTGTTCTTTTGACACTGTCTACTGCAAAGCAAACTATTTAAGCTCTAGCTTTTAATTATCTCATCCATAGATTATACCGCTGATTTTTTTTAATTAGGTATTTTCTTCATTTACATTTCAAATGCTATCCCAAAAGTCCCCCAGACCCTCCCCCCCCATTGATGTTTTATTTAAAAAGTTATTTGTGGGCTGGGTGTGGTGATGTATGCTTTTGATCTCAGCACTCAGGAGACAGAGACAGGCAGATCTCTGAGTCTGCAGATAGAGTCTCAGGCCAAGCAGGGATACATAGTAAGACCTTGTTTCAAAAAAAAGAAAAGAAAAAAGAAAAGGAAAGGAAAGGAAAGGAAAGGAAAGGAAAGGAAAGGAAAGGAAAGGAAAGGAAAGGAAAGGAAAGGAAAGGCAAGGTGGATGTGGACAAAAGCTGGCTGAGTGAGAAATTAAAGATATTTGCTTTATCAGGTAAAGGTATTTGCTTCCCAAGTCTGATGACTTTAGTCCGAGCCTCAGAATCTACTTGGTAGAAGGAGAGAACCAACTTCCACAAACTGTCCCCTGACTTCTACCCATGTGCTGAGATCTGTGCCCTTCTCCTCTACAAAGTAAATAAATGTTTAAAGAGAAATGATAATTTCTCAGATTTGTTCATCTCAACTGGGCAGGGTTGTTCATATCTGTAATTTCCCATAAGCAGGAGATTGAGGCAGGAGGATCACTGAATTCCAGGTCACCCTGGGCTACAGAGTAAGACTATACCTCAAACCAAACCAAACCAATCCAAACCAAACCAAACCAAACCAAACCAAGCCAAACCAAGCCAGCAAAGAAACAAAGGATTTGTATCTCTCTCTGCTTACACTGCCAAGAACTTCTGGCACCCTCAGAAGAGTGTTCATAGATCAAGTTCCTGGTCTGGGAAGTCTGACATCCTGGCCTTATTTGAGTCTGATGTTTGCTATTTCTTTAAAGCTGGGTTTGGCCTTTTATCATGAGATATAATTTGTTGTTAAAATACGGTCATGAAAGTAGGTGAAAGGGACTCCAGTAATGAGTCCTTTAAGGATGTGAAGGGTTGGGGAGGGGAGGCCTTCAGCAGTTCTGGAGTTAGCAGCTGTCTTTCCCATGCTCTCAGGGCTATAAGGTCTTTGTCCTGTCCCCATCCTGTCTGGCCAGTGTCTCTCTCTCCTCGTGTCCCCTTTCGTGTGGTCTGGGGTTTGAACTCAGGTCTTTCACACTGCGGAGCCCTCTTCCCAGCTTCTCACTCGTACTTTTCAGTTCTCCCCCTCTGATGGGGTGGACTCAGGCAAGTTGCCTTCTCCCAGTCAGACGGGTCACTCTGAAGAAGGCCCTGGGAGGTAAGGCCTCTGGAAGAACACAGCCTTCCTTCTCATAATGGCTCCTTCTCCTCTCTGTTCAGTGCCTGGAGTTTTTCTCTAGTAGGTGAGTCACAGAAGTGGAGCAGTCCGTCTGTAACCCCCTGACCCCAACCAACCCCAGGGCTTTCAACTGCCAGCATTCACGCTGACATACAGTCTGTCCATTACAGATCAGTGGATTTCCTACCCAGTACCATGGTGTTGGTGAAAATTGGTCCTGGAAGGCTTCTTCTTTGGATGGCATAGTTCTCTGTGCTGGTTTCTTTCTATAGCTCAGATGCCACTAGTGACAACGAGGAGTTGAGAATGGGGGTCCAAGTGCCTGTGTTGAGCCTGGGACAGGGTAGAATCTGCCATGGCTCCCAGTGAGTGAAGGAGCTGTAAGAGAGGCCTTTTACAGAAGATTTAGGCACAGCTCTTTACAACGAAGCCCCCCTCCCAAGCCCCCTCCCCGCAGCCATCCTTAATGAGGGAAACAGCTATTGCTTGTCCAAACTCTGTTATTCATGGTGGATATGAATGCAAATGTCTTAGGGTGACTCAGGGACTAAATACCTTTTGCAGGAAGGGATGCCCAAGAAGGGAAGCTCATTGGTTAAACACTCGGAGCCTATCTAGATACCTCAGTAGCATGGAGAACTTTAGGTTTTCATGCTATGTGACCAGTTGTGGTCCTCTTAGTGGGGTATCATGGTCACGTGCTTCAGGACAGGTAGAGTCTGGGCAGGAACTGATTCTAATGCGTACAATGCTCAATTATGAGATTTACCAGGGGTTTTGAACCCACTTTAACCTTACCAGTTCTTCTGTCTCATGGCATGGTCCACCTGCCCCCTCCCCCTCAAGAAGCGTGACAGCATCAGGCAGACATAATGCTGGAGATGGAGACAAGAGTTTTACATCTTGATCCACAGGCAGCAGAAGGAGAGACTGTCAGCTGTACATAGCTTGAGCATAGGAGACCTCAAAGCCCTGCCTCCACAGTGACACACTTCCTCCAACAAGGCCACACTTCCTAATAGTGCTACTTACCATGGGTCAAGCATTCAGACACTTGAGTCTATGGGGCCATATCTATTCAAACCATCACATACCTCATTTACTACTAGGATGTAAAACTGTCCTATCTTACTGTGGTCTTTTTAGACATATTCTAGTATATAGAAATATTTGGTTGACTATATATTTGTGTTATGGTATAATTTTTGATACAAGTGGTTGCATTCAGTAAGTACCCTAGAGATTTTTTCTTTCTTTCCCTTCTTCCTTTCTCTTCCTTCCTTTCCTTCCTTTCCTTCCTTCCTTCCTTCCTTCCTTCCTTCCTTCCTTCCTTCCTCCCTCCCTCCCTCCCTCCCTCCCTCCCTCCCTCTCCCTCCCTCCCTCCCTCCCTCCCTCCCTCCCTTCTTCCTTCCTTCCTTCCTTCCTTCCTTCCTTCCTTCCTTCCTTCCTTCCTTCCTTTCGTAGGAGTAGGGGCTCAAGTGTCCTTGGCTGGCTTTGAATTCTCTATGTAGTTAAAATGAACTTGAACTTCTGACATTTCCCTTTTCTGACTCATATATCTTTCTATTCTTTGTCATGGCCACAGAACACTCAGTACCCAATAACTTCTTAAATATCCACCTTCTAATCCAGTAATGGCTACTAAACTTAAACGTGAGTTTGGAGGGCATAAACATTATAACCATAGAATTTTCATCTGCAGACCCCTCTTGTCTCTACCTCTTTTCCCCCAAGTTTGAGAAAGTATCTCTTGCAGACTGACCTCAAAGTTACCATGGCAACTGAGAATGATCTTGAATTTGGGATCCTCCTACTTCCTTTCTCCAAAGTGCATTGCAGATGTAGGCCACCACACCCAACTTATGAAACTTTATTACAGGTATGGCACATAGGGCTGTGGGTATAACTTAGAGGCAGAGCATCTGCCTAGTCTATGTTAGGCACTGGACATTGAAAGGGGAGGTACATGCATGTATTCTGTGAAGGAGGGACTATAAAGGAAACTGAATTTCTTCTCTAGTTCTAACTGGGTGCATTCATGCGCGTGGACTTACAGTCACACATACCCAAAGCCATATACTTTCTTACTCTCATATGTTTGTTTGACTTAACCATAGAGTTTGGCACTTTTCAAGTCAAAACAGAGTGCCTATTACTCACTGTGCTGGCTAGTGTTATGCCAACTTGACACAAGCTAGAAGCATTAGTATGGAGGGAGCCTCATATAAATGTCTCCATAAGATCATGCTATTGGCAAGCCTGTTGAATATTTTCTTAATCTGTGATTAATGGTGGAGGGCCCAGCCCTTTGTGGGTGTGTTATCCCTGGGCTGGTGCTCCTGGGTACCATAAGAAAGCAGGCTGAGCGAGTAAGAAGGAGCAAGCCAGTAAGCAGCACCCTTCCATAGCTTCTGCATCAGCTCCTGCCTCCGGGTTTCTTCCCTGTTTGAGTTCCTGTCCCAACATCCTTTGATGATGAACTGTGATTGGGATCATGATCCAAATAATCTCCCCCTCCCAAGTGTCTTTGGTCATCGTATCTCAGCATAGCAATAGTGACCCTAAGACGTTCACTTGGTTTTTGTTTTGTTTGTTTGTTTGTTTGTTTTTAAGAGCTTTATGAGTTTTCTTACTATATTGTAACTCAGTGATTGAGAGGCTCACTATGGATTTGAAAGAACACCAAGTGCTAGTTCCTGCTCTAGGTCTCACACTAGGATGAACTAATGATATCCCGATGCTATACTGAAGTGTCCCAAGGTGGGAGTCCAGTCCTCTTTCCAGCATTTCCATTTTTGTCTGAGTACTCTTTTCATATATCTGAGCATTTGGGAATGTTATAGGAGGTATTTCTAGGTGAGGAAGTGATTAAGTCTGTTAAGTGTTATCAATTTGTTAACACACTTTTAAAGTGTAATACGTACATGTATGTGCACCACATGTGTGCAGAGTGCCCTCGGAGACCAGAAGAAGGCATCAGCTCCATTAGGATAATGGTTCTCAACCTATGGGCTGCAGCCCCTTTGTAGGTATAGCTAAGACAGCCATGAAGCCAAAAGAATTTTATGGTCAGGGTCACCACAACATGAAGAACTGTACTAAAGGGTCACAGCAGTAGGAATGTTGAGATCCACAGCATTAGAGCTAGAGTTACAAATGGTTGTGAGTATTTCTGACAGGGGTGCTGGGAACAGAGCCCAGGTCCACTGCAAGAGCAGGAAGTGTTCTGAACCATCGAGCCATCTCTCCAGCCCCAGCGTCTCCAGTTTTAATATTTCCAAATGACCTCGAATGGTGTTATTCTTCCCCCTCATTCAGAGCATGTGACTGTGTGCTATCTGTCTCTATTACACATGAAAAAAAAAAGCCTATAGGAGATTGTTTTCATGGGCTGGGCTGTGGATTGGTGATATGAGTACTTGTCTGCCATGAGTGAAGCCCTGGGCTTAATCAGCACTGCAAGAAAAAAAAAAGTTTTTATTTTGCCACCTCATAAAGAAAAGATAACTTCACTCTGTTTAAAGGTTTTACCTATACTTAGTCACATGTGTGTCTGCATGTCTGTGTGGATATATGTACACTATACATACTTGCTGAGGCTGGAAGTACACATGTCCTCCTCTTCTACACTCTGTCTGTTCCTCTGAGGTAGGCTGTCTTTCTGAACCCAGGCCTCACATTTTTGCTCATGTGAAAGCTGGTAAGCCCTCGTGATCCTCCCGTCTCCTCCCCCTTAGAGCTGAGGTTACAGGCATTTATTTGCCAGGAACATCCAGCTTGTTACCTGGGTGTCAAACTCGAAACTCTGGGTGGCCCTCATTGTTGTGGAATGCTGCTCTTAACCCCTGAGACATCTCTGTGGCCCCTACTTCACAGGTTTATATATTGACTCTGAAAGAAGCCAGACAATTCATGCTTTGTTTTTGTAAATGAAAAGTTTATTTGGGGATTATTTTAGATTTACAAAAATGTCCGGTAGAGCTGGCAAGGAGACTCAGCTCAGCAGGTGAAGACATTTGCTGCCAAGCCTGACTGACGACCTGCGTCTGATTGCCTGGAATCTGCAGGGTACAGAGAGAGAACAAACTCTTACGGCCATTCCTCTGACTTGCACACATGTACTGCAGCAGCTATATACTCCCCTCCTCCCAAAGTAAAAAAAAAAAAAAAATAGGGAAGAAATGAATGGAAAGAGCGTGTGCAGTTCCCCAAAGTGGATGCTCAAAGCTATACTCCACCTTGCCAAAACTAAAAACTTACATCAGTGCATTCCTGTTAGCTGAACTCTAGATTTCCCTTTTCCCTATCAGGGTCTTCTTTCTTCTTCTCCTATCCCTTCTGGTTTTGCAGTGCTGGGATCCAGTCCCAGGAGCCTTTCACTTGTAGACAGATATTCTGCCATTCATTGTGCCCCGCCTGCTCTTCCCTCCCCCCCCCACCCCCTCCCCCACCCCAGTGGTTTTTCGGTGTGCCTGGGAAGATCTTAACTGCTTGTGACTTTTCTCTTTGCCTCTTCCTCTCCTCTGCCATTTCTTTCTAAGGTAAAAATGGAGAACACTACTAAACAGTGATGCAGGTATAAGCAGGACTTAACGGGAAGAGGTCAACAAATCCAGCCCTATTGCTACCTGTGTTGCAATACTCAGTGTATGCTACCATATACAGGCAGCCTATATTATTAGAACAAGGCTTGTCGGCTTAACCAGTGTTTCTTACAGTTGGCTCTGTAATCAGGGTGTTGAGTGGCCAGGCTCTAAGGTGCCAGCTGCCTTCTTGCTGTGTCCTTATGAGCCAGAGAGATATGGATGTTCTCAAGGGTACTTAATCTCATCACAGGGCTCTACCCTCCTAACTTCCAAAGGACCCCTTTTCACATAGCATCACATGTACAATGAGGGCCCCAACATGTGAATTTTGGGGGTGCAAAGTAGTCTGTACTACTGATGATGGACACTTTACTTAGACACTACCAAACACACTGTGAGAGGTGGTCCAGCCCAGCCCAACATGCTCTGCCATTGACTTGAACCCAGGAGGTTTGTCTTCGGTGAGTGGGAAGGACTCAGTTCAAGACAGGGTCTCACCGTGTAGCCGAGGCTGGCCTTGAACTCTGGATCTCCCTGCCTCCACTTCTCAAATGCAGGGATTATATAGGTCACACTACTGTGCTCATCCACTAGGAAGCTGTAAGTAACTTGGTGAATGGCTTATGTATTCTTGCAATTCCATAGCAGTTTCCCCTTTGTTCCTGTGACCCGTGGTACCTTTGTCATCCCTAGCTCTCATTGCTTCACTGAATGCTTCTCTCTTCACTTCAGTGCAAGCTACAGGAGTGAGCTTCAAGAGATGAACCTGAACCCTCCCGCCCAATGCCTTCTGAATCAAATGGGTGAGGGGGAGGTGGTTGTTTTTTATCCTCAAGGAACGTAAGGCTCGATTATTCTGGTCAGCATCATATAAGATCAGCCTTGAGAGTAGGAGTGGGGTCTACTCAGACTGCAGAGGCTGAGAAGAGGAAGGGTGCTTTCTGTGTTATAAGGAGGAGGAGGTACGGGCCAGGCCATGGGAAATGACTTTGTACTCTGTGCCTTTGCTGGTGTATTGCTCTCCAGCCTTGCCTGCCCTTCTTGCAACCCCTTCAGATAGGATCGTTCTCCTCTGTGATGCCCTCTCATACCCTGCACATTTCTCTCCAGGAGCCTCTTGCCCTGTGTCCAGTATCAAGGCGAGGAGAAGGTTTCTCTAAGTGCTTTGTCTGTGGAGACATTAAAGGCTATCACAATGAAAATGGAATCTTCTTCCTTTTTAATCATAAGCGTATGCTACAATATTAAGTCAGATCAGTTATAATTCTCACTGATGGGAAAAATAAAGCCAGTGTTCTCAACCGTGAGGCTTCTTCAGGGAAATGTTTCAGTGCAGCACACAGAAACACAGCTTCTGCCAGCACACCATGCTCCTTTTACAGTCTCAGTCATGTTCAGGGTCTCTAGCCTTCTTAGAGTATGGGCAGGCTCCTCTGTGAACTGTTTTCTCACTGTCCTGTGCATGCCTCTTCTCCTTGGGGGGCAATACCCACTTCTAGGAGTGGTCTTTCTACCTTAATTTTTCAGCTATTCTGACGGACCTTCTGCCACCTCCCCTGGGGCAGGGTGGGGCGGGGGTCCTAGTATCCTGGGAAGAGATTCTCAGTGCCAATTTGTGTTCCTGACTTACTGGCCTCCTTTTGCTGTGTCCTTAGGCCAGCCAGTGGCAAAGAGGTACCTTGGAGCAGCCATTCTTGGGGTTTGATCTTTTCCGAATCAATGTGTGGAACACAGTTCTCCTGATATAGCATGGGTGCTTGCTCCCTAATCAGAACAGTTTTGACTACCTGCATGAGACCGTAACAGGACTGAGCCTGTTACAGTCACTTATAGAGTGGGGGAATGGAGGAGGGTCATTAGACCCTCACCTGAGATTATAGACACTCTTTCCTGCACACCACTGCCAGTTGTAGTTCTGCTTTAGCTGTGCATAGTCCGGGGAGAATATGGACCGAAGGTTCATGGGAGCGGGGCTCCATCTGTGCAGCTTTTAGGAAGCTATTAGCCACATCGGGGGTAGGGCTTTTCAGTGGTGCATCTGTTTGAGAGTCACCCCTGCTCCTGTAAAGTCCCGTAAACGCCGTACTAGATGTTTAGAACCAAACGGATCCTTTGGTCAAGTGCTGCTGTTCTATCTGGGATGGACGGACATTTGCACTTGTCTTCCTCAGAAAAAGTATGTAGCGCTTGGTAACCAGACAGAGACAGGACAGAACCAAGCGTGAGTTTTGGGGAGAAATTGCTGCAGGGTGACAATACACAAATGAAGAGAAGCCGTGTTGGGTGGCACACTGCCTAGGGCGCATCTGCAGTGGCGTCCTCCATGCGGTATGGCATAGCTTGCTTCCTTGGTGCAGTTGCATCGGCATTGTTCCTGCTGTGGTGATTTAGACGTGCAAAGGAGGCCGAGCTGTCTGTCCAGAGGGGAAGCCAGGATGGAAAGTTCATGGGGCAAATCTCGGTGGTGCCCCCTTCCCGAATGCCTTACGCGGTGCCATCCGTTCTTGATCCGTTGTTCAACACGGGTCTCTGAGATCTCTGAAGTGACTGGCAAACAGGAAACACGTTTCAGATCTTGAGAGTCGTATGTGTGGGATGTTTTGTAAGAACACTGGCAAAGCTGTGTTGCCCTGGCTACAGGGTCATAAGACATGCAACTGAGGCTCGGTCTATGCCCAGAAAACTTGTCTGCATAAAGAACTAACACTGACAAAAAGACATCATGTCAGCCTCTGGTTTTATAGGTAATTTGGATAAAGGAGAGGATGCATTTCTTACAGTTGGAGGAATGTAAGGAAAGGAGACTGTAAACCAAACCTTTTTTTTTAATTAATTAATTTATTTATTATATGTAAGTACACTGTAGCTGTCTTCAGACACTCCAGAAGAGGGCATCAGATTTCATTATGGATGGTTGTGAGCCACCATGTGGTTGCTGGGATTTGAACTCGGGACCTTCAGAAGAACAGTCGGCGCTCTTAACCACTGAGCCATTTAGACAGCCCCTAAACCAAACCTTCTAATTAGCTCCTTCTGGAAGGAACCCTAAAGTGGGAGCCTAGTGGGAAGAACTGAGTAGTGACAGGACTGGGGAGAGGTGCAGCAGAAAGGATGCTGAGGGAACTGGACAGGACAGAGAAGGTATATGATCCCCAGTTCACTAAACCAGATAGGACCATGTTCACCAGAGAGCTTACGGAAGGTGATTCGGTAGCGGCATTGGGGCAGGTAAGGCCCATGATGGGCCATGCTCTTTATGAGGTAGGAAGGGCTCTGGCGGTTCAGATGATTTACACTGGCACGTACATTGGGTTCACATAGAACCAATCACTAGGGAATGAAAAATAAATAAATAAAGAAAAAGCAGACACAGGCCACTCAGAAGCAAATACAGGAAGATTTGTGTTGAGATGGAGTTTCTAGGGAGAAAAATAGCTAAATTCGGTGCTTGTGGTCTCCAAAGGCTTTCAAGGCTGAGTAATAGTTCACAGAGGGGCAAAGAAAGGGGTAAACGAGAACTGCACACCTGAAAATGGATAATTGACCCAGCGGCTGACAATCATTCCCTCCTTGTCTTCCTTTCTTTCCTGCAAGGTGTTTCGTGGGTGGAGATTGTTTGCCCAGCCGTGCCCTTTCAACAGCCAGGGGTAGATAATGCAGAGGCAGCAGCTTCCCACTCTGCCCAGAGCCCATCAGACCCAGGGAGCTGGTGGGCATAGCAAATGAGGCATGACCCACTCCTCCATGGTGCCAGACCAAGGCAATCTGTATGAGCCAGCTCCATTGAGCTCTTAAATGTTAGAGGAAAGTACAGTGGCCCCTTGGCAGCACCCCAGGATGAGGAAATGGGACGGCTCATGGATAAAGGCTGGGTTACAGAGAGCTAAGTAGGTAGTGCCTCCCAGCCACATCACGGTATCCAACACTGCTCTTTTGAAAAAACAGTTGCAACAGATGATTAGGATCTTCCATTCTGTGCTGGACCTTGTTTGCTAACTTTTTTTTTTTTTTCATTTCGGTTTCTCCAGACAGGGTTTCTCTGTCTTAACAGCCCTAGCTGTGCTATATAAACCAGACTGGCTTTGAACTCACAGAGTTCTCTGCCTCTGGGATTAAAGTCATGCAACACTAACTGCTCGGCACATTTTTGGTTTTGAGACGTGACCTCATGTATCCCAGTCTGACCTCTAACTAGCCAAGGGTGACCTTGAAGCTTTGATCATTCTGCCTTCCACTTCTGAGTGCTGGAAATACAGGAGTGTATCCCCAAGTCTGGATTATACGGTACTGATTGTATACGCCAGAACTCCACCGACTGAGCTACACCCTCAGCCCCTAACTTCTTTTTAAGTCTTCCTTTACCTGCTGTGTTCTAAGGCAGTTGGCAGTTTTTCTTTTTAATGAGTTTTTTAAAAAAAAGATTTATAGCCGGGCATGGTGGTGCACGCTTTTAATCCCAGCACTCGGGAGGCAGAGGCAGGCGGATTTCTGAGTTCAAGGTCAGCCTGGTCTACAGAGTGAGTTCCAGGACAGCCAGGACTACACAGAGAAACCCTGTCTCGAAAAACCAAAAAAAAAAAAAAAAAAAAAAGATTTATTTATTTTATGTATATGAGTACACCATTGCTCTCTTCAGACATACCAGAAGAGGGCATCAGATCTCATTACAGATGGTTGTGAGGCACCATGTGGTTGCTGGGATTTGAACTCATGACCTCCGGAAGAGCAGTCAGTGCTCTTAACTGCTGAGCCATCTCTCCAGCCCCAGTTGGCACTTTCTTAGTGGTTCTTTGGAGATCTCCCACCATCTGTGAAAAGGTTTTTATTAGATAACTCTAGCCTCCAACTACCTTGCAGTTAGAAGAGCATCTGAGGGGTGTGCATATGCGCTTAAGGACCAAGAGTGGGACGTCAACCTGCACTTGGTGCAAGACCAGCCACAGCTGTGAAGTTCTGAGTTTTATGGTTGAATGATGTGCAGATGATCCCCACCTTCGTAGCCAGTACGAAGGAAAAGGACACTTCCAGAAGCCATAAAGTTACTGAATGAAAATCCCAGTGTCAGGGGCATGAAGTGGGAACTCAAGGGATCTTTGGAAAGTCCATTGTGTTGGATGGTGTTTTGCTGGGACGAACATGGGAAGGAGTGTTCTCCTGAAGCGGACACAGGTGAAAGGCTAAGGCAGACTCGTGAAGGAATGTTTTGACCAAAGCAGGCATAGGTGAAAGGATGTTCTGTTAAAGCAAGCATGTGAAAGGACATGTGATGGATTTTTTTTTCCCTGACAACACGCATGTTTTGGTCTGCCTCACAATATGTAGTTGAGCTCATTTGTCGGGACTCCATAAAGAGAAATGCACCAAGAACTTCTGGTGGTGTGCTTTGGCTTCTTCGGCTTCTTGCTGCTTCTGAGGACTCGGACTGATTGGCAGAGTGATGTCAGCTGAGGCAAGACACATGGAGGACATGTGATGTTCAGAGGGAATATAAACAGAACTGGACAGAAGATGAAGGAGGCTGGGAGCTTGGCTTGCTTGCATAACTAAACCCTTGTTGGTATCCTGTCTTTGCTGATTTTCAATTCGCTGAGAGATGCACAGCCAAGAACTTCTCCTGGTGTCTTTCTGGGTCTCTCCTGCTGACTTGTGCTGAGGCTGAGGCCTGGCTGTCTCTGCTAGGCAGTGCCACTGCTGCTGATTGGTGTTTGCTATCCCAACTCTACCAAGCTGGACTGCTGCTGTATCTGTGAAGTTGTTTGCAAGTGGATCAAGCTGCTGCTGCTAATCTGTAAACTGAACTGGCGATTTCCAGACAACACAGATGGGAGTTGCTCCAAAGAACCTTTCAAGACAGGTCCACTTCCATATTCTTTCTTTTCCACTACCTCTGGTGGGTGGTGGGCCACAAGGGAGGTTAAAGTGTCTTAAGAGCCATCATTAAAAATGGGACTTGAAAAACATAAAAGTTACAGGGGTGAGCTATTTCTTTCTTTGATTGTTAGCCAGGGAAGTTCCTAACATCCTAAAACAATCCAGGCCATTGCCAGTGCTGTTGCTGGCACATGGGAACTAGATGGTAAAATGCTATTGCTGAAGACCTCACATGCTGATTGCAGGACATGCAGAATTCAAATGGGCTGAGCTGAAAGTTTCCTTCTTGCAGAGTGTGTTTGGAAGTGCCAGAAGTGCTATGTAGGCTGCTAGGGAGAATAGTCACAAATGGTCCTGCTAGTCTATGGACACCAGTGTTATTGCTACCTGGTACTGCTCTAATGGGTACAACTCATCGTCTGATTGTCTTTAAGTATTCCTCTACAGGGAACTCATGTTGGTATTGTACCCGGGGAGGTCATAGGTATGGCCCTTGTATGGAACTACTTCTATAGTTAAATGGGTATGTGCCTGTCAGATTTCCTGTTGAACATTTATGTGAGTACCTATAGATGACTATGCTGTTAGTGTCAATTGTACAGAGAATCACCACCCCCCACACACACACACGCACGCAGCCAGTAGAAATTACTAGGAAGACTGACAGCCCGTCAAGTTGCCAAGAATCAAGTGGCCGTTGCTATGGCATAGTGGTTCATTGCTCAGCCAAAATGAAAGGCAACCACCAAACATCTCTATTGCTTCCTTCAATGCTCAGAGAATACAGCAGCAGAAGAGGGGGTGGGAGGAAAGCCTGAGAAAGACTGAAATGCTGTGTACCCATTTTCGGAGCAAAACACAGCCTTTACCATCTTAATCAAAACAGCCGCCTCAGCTGCATGGGTTTCCAGGGGGTATCTAAGGCAGACTAGCTGAAGGAGAAACACACTCAGCTTTTGAAGAGGAATGGATCTGTGCTAGGATGGGAGGTTTTTTTTTTTTTTTTTTTTTCCTTCAGTGCAGCTGGTTTGAGGTCTTCCACGCTAATATAAATAACCCTTCATCCATGCTCCTCTAAGCATGACCTGTAAATTCATTTGGTTCACCAAGCTATAATTGGGTACATCCATTTCTGTGGTCTTGAAAGACCCTGAGAGGAGCCCCTTGCTCAAGTCTCGGGATAATAGCAGACCCTCAAGAACTCACAAGAGACCAAACTTGATGCAAACCACCTGAGGCTTTATTGGGGGGAAAGCCAGAGCTCTGGGGACAACTCGTATCCCACGCAGGGGTAGAGGTAGAGGAGTCGACCCCGAGGGGAAAGGGGTCCCAGTTTTTATAGGTCCTCAGGGGGGAAAGGAGAAGAGGGGAGTAGGGGATTTCCAGATCTAAACAATGTAAAATGACTGATTTCTCAAGAAATGGGTATGGGAGGGAAACAGAGAGTCTAATGCAGGTGTAGTAACTCCGGATTGGCCCCGGCTGTGGTTGCTGGGGAGATTTTCCGACTCTATCCCAGCAACCAATATCACAAACATCTGGCAGTGAGGTGCAGCAGTGGGCACACACCTGGGTTCAAGGAACGGTCAGAACACTGGCAGACACACGGGTTCAAGGAGCGGCCAGAGCATTGTGCACCTCTATTTTTCTAAATCAGTGAAGCTACTTCTACTAACAATGAAATCTATTTTGCCAATTTGAGGGCTTCTGTGACCTTTTACATTCTGTCAGGATCTTTCAGTCTGTTGTTGGTGTCCTATTTAGAATGAACAGTTTTTTTTTGCCCAGTCTTCCTTGGAAAAATTAACACAAAAAACCCCATACTATCTGCCTGCATTAAGCTGGATTTTCTTCACATACGCCAGTTACAGCAATATTCAGTGCTGTGGCCAAACAATTTAACACAAATATGAAAATTATGTTTGAGACAGGATCTCACTAAGTAACCCTGGCCAGTCTCGAACTCCTAGAAATCTCTTGCTTCCACATCCAGAATGCTGAGATTAGAGGTGAGCATCACCATGTCCAGCCCCAAATCATTTTTAAGAGCACAAGGACCTCATATAATCCTTAAGGAAGCTCTACCAGGCAGGGCCAATCTTCCCCGCATTAAAGGATAAACTGAGGTCATTGCTTTCTGCAGGGATGGGGTGGGGGGAGTCTATTGCCTCATCTGTATTTCTGGATGTCTTGGGGCAAAGGCTCCACGGTGAGGTTCCCTCGCCACGTTTCCTGGCATAGTGTGAACACCACCTAATGGCTCTCTTGGCCGGAGCAAGGCCAGTGAAGGTGCATCCCATTCTACAGATGTAAGCGGAGGCTCAGAGTCGCCCGGCGCCTTACTGCAGCCCCACGAAGATCCAGCCGTGGCCCTAGGACGGCGCGAGGGTGAGCGCCTCGGACTCGGGGCGCCAGGAAGCCGGCGGCCTCAAGGTCCAGGAGCAGATCCGGAAACCTCCCTTCCGGTTCCCAGGTCCGCGTTTCGGAAGTGAGTCACTCTGCCAGCACATAATATGGCTTCCACTCCACCTACCGCCCTGGACGTCGAGGGTAAGGTGGGCGGGACCCGGAAGTTGACCGTTCTGGGAATGGCGGCCGCCGGGGGCGTGGCTTCCGGCGCTCCTTGCCTGCAAGTCGCCGCGGCTGAGAGCGCAGGCGGCAGCTGACAGGCGCTTTTCTTCAGACGGCTGCGGCGGGAGCCCTGCGAGGCGGGCGGCCTCCAGCTCTCGTCCCCACGTCCCGGCCCGCGAAGTTCCAGGGCGCCGGGGCATGGAAGAGGGGAAAATGGACGAGAATGAATGGAGTTACCATGGCGAAGGCAACAAGAGCCTTGTGGTGGCCCACGCGCAGGTGAGCGGCTGGCGGGCGGCACGGCTCCGGGCCTCACCCGACGGCTCCCACAGCTCTGTGCCTGGTACGGTCTAGGTACCCAGGTCGTGATTCTTCCTCCACCTTCCGCCCGGGTGGTTCCCTGGCACCCCCACAGTACCCTCCTCTGCTCCATACTCATCCCCGGCACCCCTAGCTCCGTTGGCTCCCCTTTCCTCCTAGTGTCCCTTCTCGGTTCTCTCTGTCCCGTCAGTACCCTTTCCCCATGCCTTGTGGGTGCCGCGTGGCCTCACTCCGTGTAGCCTCCCCCGGGATGTTTGTCTTACTATCAGGCAACGGTGGGCCAGAGGCTGAGCTTGGACCAGGGCCTGGGCAGCACAGGGGAAAGTTCCCAGAGTGCTGTCAACCCACAGAGTGGAGTTCAGCCTCGAGAGACCACAGAGCTGGTGTTCTGCCTTGCTGCTGCGCTGTCAGGAACGGGGTGCTGCCACAGGTTCGCGTCCCGATCATATACTTTAAATGGTTTCTCCTTCGTTCAGCTTGAAAGGCGGTTTCAGAAGATGTAGTCCTTTCCAAGGAGGCGAATTTAAAGGAAGAGAAGCGTATGGATGGATCTTTATGCAGCCCCAGATTTCTCTGACATCTTGCTGTCTGATTACAAGCTAGCAGGAATGTGGTGGGCTGGGGGAGTAGAAGGCGGGGAGGTGTCATGTGAGAAAGTTAATAACTCAGGGAGCTGGGGTGATTCACACCTCCACCACTGAGAAGCAGTAGGCTGCATTAGGAAAGTGAAGAGAGGAATAGGATGTACTTTTGTCTCCATGAAGTTCAGATTGTATGGAGCTGTACTGAGTGTTGAGCAGCCTAGAGCTTGGCTCTTGTGTCTAGTTGGTACCTCTGACCTCCTGGTGTATTTGTTCAGAATGTAGACTGAAGAGGGGAAGGCCCCTCTTGGAAGTGTTTTAAGGCCTTTTGTGACCAAGGAGTGCTAATGTAAGTGGGGTGGAGAAACTCTCCGCTCCCTTCGGTCCTGGGCATGTCTGTAGTCCCCCTTCTCCTTTGAGAGCAGGTGAACTTTGTTTCTCTGCTCAGCTTCCCAGACCTGTCTCATCCAGTCCTGGAGAGAGGGAGGGAGGCTTTTACCTAGCCTCCCCAGGCATGCTCACTCTTTCTGATCAAGCATCAGTCACTGAGTTGAAAAGCTCTTCTAAAGTCCCCTGTCAGCCCTTCCTCCTCATGTATACACAGCTATCCTTAAGCCCATCTTGCAGGAGCTGGGGTGGGGTGGGGGAACTGGACATCTGTGCTGTCACTGCCATGTGCAAATGGATTGAGAGAGAGAAAATGAGCCTTGTAGGGACCTGGGGTCTTGGGGTAGAGGAGCTCAGTGAGGGCTGCAGGAGTATATGGGGCATGCTTGGGTGCGCAGGAAGGTGGACAGCCAGCCAGTTTCACAGAGGAGTTGTATCAGGGTTCTTTGTCTCCCCTACTCCTAGCAACACCTCCAGAAGTTTCCACTGTTATACTTGTCAGTCTGAGTTACGTCGTGATTTGTGACAGCTTTGCGGTTTGTCCATTCTCAGGTACGGAACCTTAAGTTCCTGTCCACCTGGCTCAGATAGCCCTCTGACGCACTCATTAGGCTGTCAGCCACCTGGTCACTGTCCTGTCTACAGGCTCAGGCATGGACCCTGAGGGCTCTTGGGCAGGAACTTGCTGCATTTTAGCACTGGTGGCCCTCCATGCAGCCTGAGGGTGTGACTTGAAGCCTGTGGCCTCCCTCAAGGCCACTGCAGCTTAGCTGTCCTGAGGCAGCTGCATTTGCTTCCTTTACCTTCCTCTGGTTGACTTTGGCTCTGGAGTCTTGTGAGCTCACTGTACATTTCATTGTCATTCAGTCTCTTACTCAGTTGTCCCGGGCACCTAGCCTTTTGGGTTGTGTTGGCCATGAGGTTCAGGGCAAACAATGTTCGCTCCTATTATGCAGAGCTGTCATGTTTTCCTTCTTGACAGAGGTATCGTGAAAGACTTGTTATTTAACTAACTTGCCCAGGAAGAACTTTTGTTGAGACTTGAAGAGAACTGCTCATTGCATGTTGGTCTAGTTTTAAAACCTATCAGAGACCATGTGGAGAACCTCAGGTCATTTCTAGAGCCTGTAGTGTCTGGGGCATGTGTCTGGAGTGTTTAGGGCTGAACATCAATCTGTAGGGATCATCTCACATTTTCTGTCTCAGCTTTGCATTTTAGGATTTTTGATTTGTGGGTTTACGTTTTGCAATTTACTATTGTCTTATCTGTCCAATGGAGACAGTTTAGATGGTTACTTTACTGTGGATGGATTTCTGAAAGTAGGTTAGTAACCCTCAGTGTGGGGAAATGTTAGTAATGTTAATTGGGAAAAGAGAATTACAGACAGTGTGATTGTAATTACAACAACTAGAAGAAAATATGTCAAATATTGCCAAGTAGTTATCGCTTTTCAGTCGTATCATTTGATTGCTTACTTGAGAATGGATCTCACTGTATTGCCCTGGCTGACCTCAAACACTCCAGCTCAAGCAATCTTTTTCATTCTCCTGAGTATCAGGGTTACGGGCTGCCACTCCTGGCTCCTCATTTTGTTTTAAAAAATATTTTCTGCACTGGTAAAGCCAAAGGCAGGAAGATATCTTTGAGTTTGGAGGTAGCCTGGTCTATGTAGCCAGTTCCAGGTCAGCCAAAGCTACATAGGAAGACTCTGTCTCATAAGAAGAAGAATCTAAAACCTTTTATGTTGAGTATATGTTATAATCAGGAAGAAGGAGTTTTGAGTGTAGTTTAGTGTTAGACATTTGCACGCTTGAGGCCCTGAGATCAATTTCCAGCATGAAAACCTTCTCCGGGTTGAAAGGGACACATGTGTGAACTATGGAGTAGGTCACAACATGAAAGACTGTATTTGATCACATTAAGATAACCCTGAGAGCCCAAGGGGAGCTATGGAGCCAGGCCAGCTCAGTGACCCTTCATGGGTAACGACCCTAACAGCATGTGAAAAGGTCAAGAAAATGGACAAAGTCAGTTTTTCAAAGTTTATTGTTTTGGATCTAATTTCTGTACTTCAAGAAATTGGAAGTGATAATAAAGATATTGTTTACAAAGATTTTCATCACAGGGTTATTTATGATAGCCTAGGTAGACATCTGGTTAATGCTAGAGGAATTATCCTCCTCTGTGGAGATAATGGAAGCACAGAGCTGATATTTTGTTTTTCCAACCTTGTGGTGTATCCCCAAGCCCTGGACCCATCTTCAGTATTCACCTAGAACTGGTTGAAAGAGTTTGAACTTTTTCTTGTTACTGGTATCTGTTAAAGAGATGGCATGTTCCACACGTGAGATGTGCAGGGGTGGTCTCTCAGACTGACGCTGCTGAATCTCTCTTGTGATGGTTGCTCTGGTCACATCCTGGCTCATTGCACATTCTCTCTTGATTCCTTACCTGGTATTTACCAGGTTAGAATTTATTTCCATTTTCCCTTTGGTGATGTCTAGTTTTGTGTTTGTCTTTCTGCATTTACATTGTCAGAGGTGACCTTCCTCCCTCCCTGACTCCTTCCTGTTTGGTTAAAATTCAGTCAGCACTCAGGTCATTTCTTTCTTCTGAGAGCAGTAATGCAGGAGGCTTTTGTGTGTCTAGAGAGCAAGACTTTGCTGTGCTGGTCCATCCATCCTGGGTGGGCAGTTCAAGGGCCTCTGATGTTTGCTTGTACTTCTCTGACTCTACCTGTGGCTTCTGAGAGCCTGGCTCCTTTTCATGTTGGGGTTATTACACGTTAGGGTCACTTAGCTGGCATGGCTTGTCTCCATAGCTTCCCTTGGGCTCTAAGGATCACATCAGTGTACAATACACTCGTCACTTTGTGACCTCCTCCCATGGTTCACTCTTGTGTCTTCTTCACCCTGGGAGGATGGCTGGGAGGTTGAGGTAGAGCTACAGAGGGTTAGGAAGGAGGTTGGACAAGGTGCCTCTTCCTATTGATGCCGATCTGCCTTGTTCTCTCTGAGGGTATTAGTTGTCACTGAGGCTAAGCTGTGCTGTTGTGAATGCCTTAGCCTTGGCAGCCTTATTCTCAGGTCCTGAGGATATGTATTTGGCTATGTCATAGACATCAGTGACTTGGCATCTCTTGCCTCTGGTAACTAGCATCGTAGATGTTTTCCTTATAGGTTGAGAGTCTTTAAGGAAGTTGGGCTCAGGAGACACATCTTGGATATACCATAGCTCCCACCTGAACATCATCCTCACAGTTGGGACAGGCTGGGTAGAGTGCTGTTTCTGGTACCTGGGGCCACATCCTGAGGGGTGACGTTCTTTTGTATTTCCTCCCTTGACAGTGATCTGAGCTTCCTGGTATCTCTCATGGGCTCTTTTCTGGACTATCTCCTCACTAACTTGTCAAAGGACATGGTCCCTGGGACATCTGATTCAGATTGTGATTTTCTACTCTGAGAGTATCCTGTAGGATAGCTTATCTTCACTGAAGGGCTTTAATGGTACCCTCCACCCCAATTATGGTTTGGATCTTAACTGACCTCCAAAGGCCATGTTGAAGTCTTGGTCTCCAGGTGATGGTGCTGTTGAAGCCTTTAGAGGCAAGGCCTAGTCAAAGGAAGTTATGTTATTGGATCCTTAGCTTTGAGGACTGTGTTGGAGCCCCAGTCTTTTCAAACTCTTGCTTTCTCTTCTGCTTGAAGTTAGGGAAAAGCTTTCCTCTGCTGCACACTTCTGTTGTGATGCTCTGCCTTACCACACAGGCTCAGAGCAGTGGATTAAACAGCCAAGGATGGAAGCCTTGAAAGACTTGAACTTTTTTTGTTAGGTCTTTTTATTTCTATTTGTATGATATCTCACCTGCATATGTCTTTTTATCATGTGTGCAATCCCAGCAGAGACTGGAAGAGGGCCTCAGATCCCCTGGAACTAGAGTTACAGATGGTTGTTTCTACCCCGTGGGTGCTGGGAGTCGAAGCCTAGTTTCTTTGGAAGAGCAGCTACTGCTGTCTTTCTAGCCCCATCTTTCCTCCTCTTAAGCTTATTTTTCAGACAGTTTGTCATGGAGTTAGAAAGCTAGCACTCCTTTGAGTTCACTTTGGCGAGTTCTCTGTGGCCTTTTATTTCTATTTAGTTATTCAGTTGTAGCCTCTTTGCCTCCAGAAAAACATAGTAGAAGAAAGTGGAAAACACCCAGTAGCTCCCCACTTAGAAAATGTCTTCTGAACACTTTGATGTTCTTGCTTCCAATCCTTTCCCAGTTCCGTGCTTTTGCTGCTGGTGGGAAATCCTCTGCAGCTGTCTGTTTTAGCCTCCTCTGCCTAATGGTACCTCTTCTACTTGTCTTTGCTAATGTTTTGGGGCAGGTTTTCACTTGTTTTATACTGTCACTGGGTATTCCCTGATGTGTACTCTTCACTTCCCATACCCACCCCTCAGTCAGGGTAGGCCCTTTGTGAGGGTTGAATGGAGCTGGCTGGTTGGCTCTGGTGAGCTGAGTGTGTCTGAGTGCTGATGCTGACATTGACCTTTAAAGCTAATGACAGTTCTCCTGGGGGAGGAGTGGTTGGGAGCTGATGACGATTTGTGGATGATGAATGTGTAGATGGAGAAAATAGTTTCTCTTGAAATGGATCCATCACTGGGTTGAGGTTTTTCCTAGTTGGTAATGGTTTGAGCTACCTGATGGGAAGGGAGAGGAGACTTCTGTGGGTGATAGAGGCCGAGCTACTGTGCATAGATGTGATGGCTGAGGACATCTTGTGGGGGGATGGTCCAGCAGTGGCGAACCAGTGGGTTACTGTGGGCTTTGCTGCTTAGGCCCCACAAGGTTTGTGTCTACACTGTTTGCCTGGGACTAGTCAGCACCCCCAGCCCCTTAGTTAACAACTCAGCAGCTAAATGGAGCAGGACAACTGGAAATGTGATGTGGAGATCCCTGGGATTCAGGCCTGCCTCCAAGCTCTGTTCCCTTGCACATGACCTTGACCTTGAGAGCCAGAACAATGTTTGGGCTTCCCTTCAGGCCTAACTTTTCACATTCTATACCTTGGGATTCATGTGGCCCACCTCAGAGGGAGAGGTGGTGGAGGGACTGTAGTCTGGGAGTGTTCTCTGGTGCTCTGCAGTAGTGATGATGTTGATGTTAAGAAGTACTGGGGATAGTGACACTGTTTTATGTATCAAGAAGGAGCCAACAGGTTTTGGTTCCCAGGATTCCCCCCACTCCCCGGCTCCCTCAGGGTCTCATATGTAGCTCTGACTGGTCTAGACCTCTCTATGTATACCAACCTAACTGCAGACCCACAGAGATCAGCCTCTCTCTTCGGAATTAAAGGCATACACCACACCTGGCTTTTGTTTGTTTTTGTTTCAAAGACAGATTTCTTTGTAGTCTAGGCTGGAGTAGAACTTACTTTGTGGACCAGGCTGGCCTGAAATTTGCCATCCTGTGTCTCAGCCTCCAACTACTGGGATTGTAGGTGTGACCACCTTGCCTAGCCGTTAACTTTTTCCCCCTTAGTAGGCTAGAGACTTGCATTTGAATTAACTTGTATTGATGCTAATGGTAGTGTGTGTGTGTGTCTTAGTGTATTAGTAATGCAAAGGAAATATATACTTTCCATTTGTAAATACGCCAGCTGCCCTATGTTTATCAAGAACACAGTGACAGGAACTTTGGAAATCTGAATTCATGTTAATAGTAAGGTGCTGCCAGGTGTGGGTTCAATGTTCCTGTTGTTGGCATGTGTGCACAGGGCTTCTGAACTGGTTTCAATGAGGATACAGCGGGGAGCTCCTGTGATAGAAAGGCTCATATGACTTGCCTGCACCACCCTTCCTGGGCCTGCCTGGCTACAGTTGCCTGCACCACCCTTCCTAGGCCTGCCTGGCTACAGAATTCTGTTGTGCAACTTTTTAGTTCCCTGGGAGGTGGAAAGAGAGAGACACAGCTTTCCTCTGGCTTCAGTATAGCTCTAAGAGAACAAGCTGGGCTCCTGAGGGCTCCCCATGTGGGACAGAGTGAAATTTCCCCTGCTTTAGGCTAGGACAGCAGAGCTCTGTCCTCACTGATAAGGGCATCAGTGTGTCCTGTGTTGATGTTCAAGCATGGCCAGGCTTTCCCTGGAAAACACACTTATTCTTGTCACTGATAGACATTGTCTTAATTGTTGGAGGGAATAATCAGGCAGGCTCTTGAGCAGAGCAGCACTATTGTGCCCAGCTGAGGAGAAAATCAACTTTTTTCCCCTTTGTTTTTGAGTTCCCAGGCTGCCCTGGGACTCACTTTGCATGTAGAGTAGGCTGGGTTCCTACTCAGAGGTCCACCTGCCTCTACCTCCTATAGAGTGCTGGGCTTAAGGCATGCACCATGTCACCCAGCTTAGAAGTTGTCTACAATTAGCTTTTCTGAAGATGATGACCCTCCTTCTCCTCCTCTTGTTCTTTTTCTTTTAAATTTAGATGGTGTTATAGTCCTATTAAAGTTATCATTAACCCTGTGATTCCCAAGATTAGGTGATAATGCCTGCTTTGAACATGGGAAGGGAGCAGCTGGAGCCTGTATGCCTTGGTTCTCAGCTCTGAAGGCCAGGATTGGCATTTAGCTGTGCAGTTGATTAGCAGTGCATCTAGTGCATCGCACCAGCTGGGAATGGGAACTCAGAAAGAGGGGTTGGAGAGCCTGAGCTTGGTGGAACATGCATAGTTCTCATATAGTCCTAGCTACTTGGGGGGCCCAGGCAGAGGATCACTTGAGCCTAGGAGTACAAGGCCAACCTGGACAATATAGCAAGGCCTGGGCCCTTAAATCTTTAAGTTGTTGAAGTCATAATATTGAGCAGGAAGGACAGGGTATATGAGAGGCATTGGAGGGAAGAAAAGGAGAAATCTGAAATTACATTTTAATTTAATAATTATTTTAAAATATTTAAATTAAACAGGAAGGCCTTGGGTCCAGGAGGGTCCCACCCAGCATAAGAGGAGTAGTGTGCATGGTGGGGACATCCATGTGCTGCTGCTTATGTTCCCCCCTTACTCTTTTTACAAAAAATTCTGAAAGAGATTATTTGTGTGTGTGTGTGTGGGTGGGTGCACGTGTGTGTATTGCTGGTGTCTATGTCCTTGCACCGTATACAAGACCTCAGAAGTCTGAGGAGCATGTTCGATCCCCTGAACTGTGGGTACAGATGGTTGATGGATGTAGCTACACATAAGCTGCTGTTCTGAAAATTGAATCTGGGTCCTTTGCAAAAGCAGTGTACACTCTCAACCTCTGAATCATCCTTCCAGCCCCACGTTTTAAAAGTCACTTTTGAGACAGGGTTTCATGCTGCATGTAACCCGGATCAGCTTGGAGGTCATGGAAGCCCTTGCCTCAGCCTTCCTACTGCTGGGATTACATGCATGCGTGTGTGCACATTTGCATGTACTTGAAACATGTTCTTGCTATGTAGTCCAGGCTGGCTGGGAACTTAATCCTCAGCTTTAGGAGGCTGAGACAGGAATACCATGAGGCCAGCCTGGGCTACATACCATCTTCTGAAGTGAGATTGCTAAAAAAAGAAAAGGAACAAAAAGAAAAGAAAAAGAAAACCCAAAACTGTGGTTGTTGCATCTGGAAATGCTATTGAACTTGTCATGATGTCCTTTGAGAGCTCTTCATCCAAAGATACGTATGCATGCTTCACTTAACAATTTGTGCTTAAAAGAAATTCTGTCCCTTTTTTGGAAACAAGATCTTGCTAGAAATTGTGATTTTTTTTTTTTTTAATGGGTTTGGTGGCACACAACTATGATCTCAGTGCTTGGGAGGTAGGAACAGGAAGATGATGAATTTGAAGTCAGCCCAGGCTATGTAGTGCGAGCCTGTTTAAAAAACAAACAAACAAACAAGGAGGGTTGGAGGAATGGCTCACAGGCTAAGATGGTGTGTGCTTGCTTTTCCAGAGGACCTGAATTCACTTATCAGCATTCAGCTTTGGGCAGCTCACAGCTGCCTGTGCTCCAGCTCTTGGGGATTCAATTGTTCTTGTGGGCTTTTAGAGCCCTTGCCCTGTACCTGGGCATAGATTACCCCTGTGCATCTCCTGCCCCATAGTGATAATGCCAGCTTGCTTATACTACATTTGCATAACTAGTACTGCCACGTGGGTGCTGGGACTCAAATCCAGGTCCATTCGAAGAACAGCCGGTGCTCTTAACCTCTGAACCATCTCACCAGACCCTGGATAATGACTTTTTGAGCTTCCTTATTTCCTTAAGATAAATATCTAGGAATGAGTGGGCTGGGTCAAAGGCCACAGATTTTGCTGGCTGCCTTGTAGTGCAAGCTTTCTGAAAGTGACCCCAGCTGGATCTCTTCCCTGCTACCCTGGCCCTTTCTCCACAACTGCTGACCCTTATGCCTAAGAGTTAGGCCAGTACTGATCATGCTTTGTTTTATTTTTCCAACAGCGCTGTGTAGTTCTGCGTTTTCTGAAGTTTCCTCCAAATAAGAAGAAGGTAAGGTTGGTGGGCTGGCTATTGTTGTTACAGCCTTAAGAAGACCTGGATGTTT
This sequence comes from Mus caroli, assembly GCF_978045245.1. Taxonomy (NCBI): domain Eukaryota; kingdom Metazoa; phylum Chordata; class Mammalia; order Rodentia; family Muridae; genus Mus; species Mus caroli. Next base: position 71,673,285 of record NW_028227270.1, on the reverse strand, counting down.
TCCAGGGCTGTGTATGTGTGCTTGTGGTGCTAGAAGTTGAAAGTGGCGCTTTGCCCAGGATAGGGAAATGCTCTATCTGTAGGGTTTATCCTATATCCTAAGCCTTCCAGTGCATAAATATTAATGCTAATTGTAGAAATTTAAGTATGATGTACTCATTCAATGTGGGATGTAGTGGGTCCTCATTTCTGACGTACTCATTCAATGTGGGATGTAGTGGGTCCTCATTTCTGATGTATGAGACCTAACAGATCCTCTCTGTCACTGTGTGTCACTCTATGGTAGGTCTGTCTGCCCTGCTTGGGATCCCAGGGCCAGGTTTCAACTTGATGAGTTCCTTAGCTGCCTCAGCAGAATTGTGTGTCCCACTGGGTAGATAATCTGTTATACTAAAATCACAGTGGACAATATCTGCTAGAGCAGAGGTTGAGTCATCCAGGCACAGCCCGTGGACCCTCCATGAAGACTTGCTTCCACCCTCTTTACCCGAGTTGAGGTATTGTCGATTTCTGGTAAATCTCAGGTAGATGTGGAATATTGGAGGCTCCTGTGGCCACAGCCTTTTATCTGCTCCTGCTGTTCTAGCACATGGTGTGGGAGACTGAGACATTCAGCCTGGCTTGCTTTGCATGGCCAGCTACCTGAGGGCCCCATGGACATGGCCTGGCTTGTGAGGGCAAGAACCTCATAGTGGGGAAGGTGGGACTCTGAGGAGGCCATTACATCATCTGTGAGACAGTGTGTCAAGTGTCTGAGAGCAGAGGCAGCTATGGAACATTGGTGACAGAGGAGATGGGACCCTCAGGCCTTGTTTCCCAGGAGCCAGCAGGAATGTTGCCTTTTACTGTGCACAAGTCTGAGAGTCAAAAGTGGGTTGAGCAGTCAGAGGGAATAGGGTGGGCTTCAGGTATCCCATGGGACCACCTCAGTTGATGAAGAGAAATGGCCCAAGGTGTTCTCTTTCTGTCAGCTGTGTCTTGGATGCTTCATCCTCTTTATCCTTGCTTGTCCTTGTGCGGTGGCTACAGAGTACATGCACCCCACCCCAGTGGATGCCATACCAGGCTTTCCTAGGCAGTGTATTCCTGGTGGGATTCATGTACTCATCCTTCTGTTCTCCAGATGGTTTTTTGTTTTTTAAATCAGAAGTTCTGGCATAGCTGTACATGGCTACTGGGTGTGTTCTGAGAATTTCTGTCAGGCTAAGTTCTGACAAGATCCAATTGTAGGAGCTGGGTGATACCTGCACATATTTTGACTGTAGAGCATTTCTGGGTATGAGTGGTGAGTTCTCCAGAGGTTTGTGGGGTACATGGATAGCAGCTTAATCTGTCCTGAGCTAGGCTTCTGGGAGTGGGGGCTACTAGGAGCCCTTCCTGGAGGTCCATCCTGAAGCTATCCTGTGCTTGCCTCTTCCAGACCTCAGAAGAGATACTTCAGCATCTGCAGAACATAGTAGACTTTGGCAAAAATGTCATGAAAGACTTTTTGGGAGAGAACTATGTTCATTGTGGGGTAAGTGCTGTTTATTCTAATCTCAGTTGACATCTAGTTCTATACTCAGTTCTGACATCTCAGTGATAGCTCTTGTGCAGTGAGAATCTCCAAGCTTTTCTTACCTGCTGTGCCACGTGGCAATCAGTCATCTCTGCCAGAGGTGCCTGAGTAGTGGAGTTCTCCAGTGAGAACCTCGTATATTTCCCTTGAACTCGAAGGATATCTTTGGCCCGTGCTCCTGTGGTTTAAGAATCAGTGTGGTTCCATTCCCAGAGACTCCTCCTGGAGGAGGCCTGTGGATGCGAGCATGGGTGTGAGTTGCTATGTATGATACTCACTGAGGGCTGTAGAAGAAACGCTTTGGAAGCCCTTAACATTGCTGTCTGTTTGGAGTTTACTGTCCTGGCTTTCCTGTGTCAGGGAGGGACTAGATAAGGGATGTCCCTTGGCCTACTTGTCTTCTGAGTTTGGGACTTTGAAAGTCTCCATTTTGCCTTTCCTTGGCTGCTGACTTTGTAGTCTCTCCTCCACAATGTGTAGGGTTGGAGATGTTTGGAGGTCAAATGTGACCCCTTAGGAGCACTCCTGCAGTTTTCACACAGGATCTATCCATCGAATAGTGTTGGTACCTACCCATAACTTCTTGGAGAAAGGTTGTCAGAGGTACTGTCTGCTGGGAACTATGTCTTCCAGCCCTGGCATGCTAGGCTGAGTGGGAGTCTCTGGTCAAGACTAGATGGCTAAGGGGAGCTGGGTCTTCCAGGCCAAATTCCAGCAATTTTGTCCTAGCCAGGTTTCCTTTGTCACTTAGGAAATTTTTCTGAAGACTCCATTCTGTCACATTGGGAACATAGGGCAGGGATGACAGTGAAGAACATGGTTTAAATTGATGCAGCTTTCCTTTGCATAGAAAGTTGCAAATAAACAGCTGAGGGAGTGAGAGCAGCAGGCATGTGTGCCCAGTGTTGTCAGAGCTTGAGCTGCTGCTCAGGGGGTGCAGTTTGCTGGCCATCTGGCTGGATTCCTTGCAGCCCTTGTTCTGTGTCTATAGATGCTACAGGACCAGGATGGGCTATGACAAGAGATGCTGGTGGTGTGGCTGGTCACTGGTGTCATGGGTTCTGGCTGGCTCTGTGGAGAGCTGGCTGCTTTTAGTGCACTGAAGTGTTCTTGCTTCTGTGTAACTTCTACATGTTCTGAAAATAATGGATCAGCTCTTACTGCCAAACTGGCACACAGAATGTTTTTTTGTTTTTTTGTTTTTTTTTTTGTTTTTTTGAGACAGGGTTTCTCTGTGTAGCCCTGGCTGTCCTGGCACTCACTTTGTAGACCAGGCTGGCCTCGAACTCAGAAATCCGCCTGCCTCTGCCTCCCGAGTGCTGGGATTAAAGGCGTGCGCCACCACGCCCAGCTACAGAATGTTTTTAAACTATAGTATTTTACTATGAAACATACTGTGAAATTTACCATTTCAACTGTGTTTAACTATGCATAGTTCTGAAGCATTAACAGTCTTCAGGACGTTGTGAAATCTGTACGTTATGTGTGTTTTCTTTCAGGAAGTTGTTCAGCTGCCTTTAGAGTTTGTGAAACGACTGTGTTTAAAGATACAGTGTGAAAGACCAGGTAAGGGTGTATATATTATTTATTTATTTTTGCGACAGGTCTCTCTATGTATCTATCCCTGGCTGGCTTGGAACTGGATGTGTAGACCAGCTAGTCTTCCATGCCCAGATACCTGCCTGCTTCTGTTTCCCAAGTGTTGTGATTAAAGGTATACACCTTTGTCTTTGAAGTGTTCAACCCAGGTTAGGTTCAGGCATTTTGCAGCAGTATTGTGGCCAGAGGCTCTGTCCCCACCCCTATGGTCTCTTTTCTTGTGCTTGCTGGTGGCTTTGATGGCAAGAACCAGACTAAAGCTTTTATTCTTTATGATCAAGCATGTAAAGTCCATGTGTGGGTTGTGAAACTGTCTCATTATCAACTCTACCAGGCAATAATGCTATAGAATTCTACACAATAAAATCCTTTCTGATTTGAATAGGATTCAATGAAATAAGACTCTGAGGTCTGTCTGGGGCAGAAGCAGGAGAGGGTGGTGTAGACTGCAGGACAGCACTGGGCTCTGGTGTTCAAGTCCACAAAGGACTCTGTTTCAGGGCTCTGTTCATTCACAGATAGATGCTTAGCATCCCCATTTCATTTCATAATCCCAGTTGAAAATCTGATAATTCTCATGATGGGCAGTGGTGACTTTTAACAAATTGGTGGAGTGGCAGAGGCAGGCAGATCTGAGTTCCAGGTCATCCTGGTCTACACAGTGAATTCTAGGACAGCCAGGGTTATATGGAGTTTTTCTTATAGTAACAAGAACTCTGTTACCCTTTGTAATGACGGCTGGAACAAGTCTGTTTTTTGGAAGGGAAGCTGGTTCCCTGGAGCCAAGAGCCCGCTTCTAGCAGAGCATGCTGAGGTGATGTGGGAGCACAAAGAATCAAGAGTTGGAAGGAAGGAAGGAAGGAAGGAAAGAAAGAAAGAAAGAAAGAAAGAAAGAAAGAAAGAAAGAAAGAAAGAAAGAAAGAAAGAAAGAAAAAGATGGGAGGGAGGGAGGACCTTTCTCTTCTCTGTTCTGGGCAGAGAGTGGTGGAATTGGTAGCCATTTCCAAGACTCTTCTCACTTCTGATATCTGTTGCACATTTTAAAGTTCCCCAGGGTCATATTCAGGTTTAAAGACTGGCTAAAAAGACCTTAGATCTCAGTTATGTGGTTAGGATTTATGCAGTGGGAGGTCAGGATGAAATCTGCCAATTGAAGAGTTATGGGATCTGGAGAGTCTAGACATCCCCTCCTATGGTGACTATGTGATGGCATATACCTCCAGGAAGCTTTCTAAGCCTCAGTGTTAAAGGTTTAGAGCTTGACAAGGCTGACCTCCTACTGATTCACTCAGGTTTTCATCCTATATCGATGGCAGTATGTAGCCTGGTTATATGTCCTAGTCTTCCCACTTCCAAATATTGCCTGCCTGAGGCTATCCTGTTCTCCTTCCCCCAGGATTGTAGTAGTATAGGGCTGGCTTTCTCTTATCTTGACCCTCATGTGTAACTCTTACCCTGTCTTCCAGAGTCCCGTTGTGACAAGGACCTGGACACATTCAGTGGTTATGCTATGTGCCTTCCCAATTTAACCAGACTTCAGACCTTCCACTTTGCAGAGCACCGGCCGATTCTGTGTGTAGAGATTAAGGTGAGTTTTCATTCATGGTGGGACTGCACTACAGGTAAAGGGAACGGTTGTTCTCAGGCAGTGAGTCTCCCTGGCCCTGCTTTGAGTATGAGTTCAGCCTTTCTCAGGAGCTCAACTAGCCTCTTTCCCACAGCTTCCCTAAGTGTCTGTGTGCTCTACTCCCTTTCATAGCCCCTAGATACTACATTAGGTTCCTTCCTGGGTGTTAACAATGGAGAAGCCAATCCACACACCTGGGCTGGGAAAACTTTGGTTATGGGGATCAGGAAGAACATGTTGGGTGCCCTTCTGAACAGGATGTATCTCAGAACCTCAGTCTTGGCCATGTGCTTGCTGCTTCCTGCATTGAAGACTCTGACTAGAGACTGCTTCCTGTCCAGGAGGACGTTCTCAGAGGCACAGACACCTGTGTGCCCTGCAGAAGTCCCTGTGAACTGACCCAGTGTTCTAGATCTTAGACCAAGACTCTCTTACTTCAGCTGCCCTTGTTCAGTAGTTGGCCAATTGCCCTAGAAGCCACCACTCCTCCCCTCAACCGCACAGGACCATTAAACTTCTCCTCTTCCTTCCTTCTGAAAGGTGATGACCCCCAAGGCATCCCTTGGCCCAAATGCTCGGGTCTTGTGATCCTTGAGGGCTGGACATTGTGTCTCCCACTACATTGTTCAGAACTAAGCTCAGGCAGTGTGTGCTGACAGCATGCAGATTTTAGAAGGCAGCTGGGATCTCTGACGTTCTGGAAACCTAGCAACTATCAGATGGGCGCTTTGCAGGTCATACATTAATACCAGAGGGAACAATGGTTGTGCTTCTTGGAGCTGGGAGCCCTGGACCCATCTCCACTCCTTCTAGTCTGCCAGTGAGAGTACAAAGCTGCACTGTCTTAAACTCCTGTAAGCCAGGCAGAGCTCTGCCAGTCCTCTCAGTGAGAGGGCTGCCCTTGGAGGCAGAGAGGTATACCGTTTTCTGGGAATATTTTTACCTGATACTTGTTCTTCTCAGTCTCGTGTGTGTGTGTGTGTGTGTGTGTTGAGAATTACGTGATTTCTTCCTAAACATTTTTTCTCTTACATTACAGCCAAAATGTGGGTTTATTCCTTTCTCAAATGATGTTACCCACGAGATGAAGCACAAGGTGTGCCGATACTGCATGCACCAGCACCTCAAGGTGAGATTAGAGTCCAGTGCAGGAGTGCAGAGCACAGGGCATCTGGGCCCGAGGGAAGCCACTTGGAGTTTTCAGAAGATGAAAAGGAATGGCTGAGAATCCTCTTTTTGTTCCATAAGCAGCTCATATTGATTTTATTATTTCAAGAGTTTTGATTTTTTGACTATAATTTATTTGTGGCTGTGTGTGTTCAAGTGTGGGTACCTGTGTGAGGAGGTCAGAGGACAGCTTGTGTTTGGTTCTCTCATTCCACCGTATGAGACATCCGTGGATCAAACTGTTTATGCAGTGCTGGCCACTAAGTGCCAGGTTTCACGCATGCAAGGCAAGCACCTACCACCTGAGCCAAGCCCTAGTCCTCCCTACACTCTTCTCCCTCAAAGTCCACCCACCCTCCCACTCCCAACTTCCACTTGGCTCTGCTCTAGTTCTCTGGCCTTTAAACATATCCCTACATCATACAGAAAGGTAGAGGCTGGAGAGGCTCTGCATGTGAGAGCTGGGCTGTCAGCTCTCTGAGCCTGGGCCTCACAGTGCTTTCATTTCCATCCTCTTTGCTGCAGCTTTTCTTCCCCCCTACTCTCTCTCCTTCCGTCATGGCCGAGTTGCAGTGCTCGGCTTGCCGATGCCTTAGAGGTGATTTGCAGGAGCTGCTCTTGTTTTTCTCAGTGGGCCCTTTTTGCATAAACATGTTTAATTAAGTTCAGTTGATTTCTTGTTTCTTTGTTGTGTGTGTCTTGATGTTTTAACCAAGCAGTCACTGTTGAAAGTGGTGGGAACCTTCCCTGGTTTCTTCTGGAGGTTTCATTTATTTTATGCAATGGGAGCTATTTTCAGTTAATTTTTGTGTATGGTGCTGTGTCCAGTTTTTGTTTTTGTTTTTGCATATAGATAGGTATCTGGTTTTCTTGGTTTCTGTGACTGTCCTTTTCTCTAAGCATTGGTCCCGGCACCCTTGCTGAAGATGTTTGGCATGTAGGTGAGGGGCTCCTCTCTGTCCCTTTTCTTATTGCTATATTTGTCTGTCTCCATGCCAGTGTCATACTGCTTTGATTACTGTGTTTTATTTTTCTTCTTAAAGATTTGTTTTTATGGCCTGGAGAGATGGCTCAGCAGTTAAGAGCACTGACAGCTCTTCCAGAGGTCCTGAGTTCAATTCCCAGCAACTATATGGTGGCTCACAATCATCTGTAATGGGACTGATGCCCTCTTCTGGGGTGTGTCTGAAGACAGCAGCAGTGTACTCATATATGTTAAATAAATAAATCTTTAAAAAAAAAAAGATTTGTCTTTTGTGCATTGGTGTTCTTCCTGCACATCTCTGTGAGGGTGCCCAGATCCTCTGGAGCAGTATTTACAGATAATTGTGAGCTTCTGTGTGGGGGTTGGGGGCTGAACTCAGGTCTTCTGGAAGGGCAGCCTCTGAGCCTCTTAGCCATCTCTCCAGCCCCAATTACTTTAGTCTTTTGTGTTGGAAGATTTTTTTAATTACTGATTCAATGTTACAAGATTCCTCTCTTCCCTCCCTCTCCCTTTATCCCTTCCCTTCTATTGCTTTTTGAAGACAGGGTCTAATGTAGCCTATATTGGCTTTGAATTCGTAAGTAGCTGAGGATGGTTTACACTAGGAGTGTAAGCATGTACTGCACCCAGTTCCTGTCCTTGGCTCTGACAGTCCTGGGGTGGGTGTGTTGGAATTTATCTTAACAGTTAGGGCTGATCTCCTGTTTACTCAACAGAGCTGCTGACCTTTCTAGTTACTCTTCATTTGAGTTACATTTTTCAAGTACACACTTACTTAGTTATTAAAATGTATATTAAATGATGTTGGGTTTGTATCTGTGTGGATATGTGTATGAGGTGTGCAGACCCACATGCAGGCAAAACACCCATAACATTTTCTTTTCAGAAGGTAAAAAGTTTTTAAAATTTGTTCTTTGATAACTTCATATGTAAAATATATAACATACACTGGTCATCTGTCTTCTCTTATCCTATCTCAACCCCTTTTAATTGTTACTGCTATTAAGTGATGTATTATTTACATATGTGTGTATGTGTGCATTGTGCAGAGCTCCTGAGTGAGGAAGCCAAAGGACTCCTTGTAGGAGTCACTTCTCTGCCTCGCTGAGGCCAGGTGTGCTCTTGTTTCTGCTAGATGCTTATTCTAGTCAGGCTGGATGGCAAGCTTCCAGGAGAGTCTCTCGTTCCTGCCTCCCATCTTGTCACAGAAGTGCTAGAATTACATTCAGTTTTTTTTTGCTTGGGTTCTGAGATTGAACTCAGGTGTATCCACTGACCCATCTTGCCAACCCATTTAACTGTTTTTGAGGTAGGGTCTCATGTGGCCCAGACTGACTGTAGACTTTCTCCTCTGTCTTACCTCTCAAGTCCTGGGACCATGGTCTCACAAACATGCCTGGTTGGTACAGTTTGTTTAGTGACCTCTCTGCTTATTCTGTAATGGCTATATATATGTTTTAAACTTTATTATTATTTGGATGTGTACATGTTAAGGCACACATTGGAGGTCAGCCGGCAGTTTGGGAGTCAGTCTCCTCTTCACACTGTGAGTTCTGTGACTGGAACCTAGGCCTCCAAGGCTTGCTCTACAACTTTCCTCCTCTGAGCCATCTTGCCAGCCCCATAAAGTCTCTATTCTTGCTCACTTATAGTTCCTGAACTATGAACTCTTTACTTGATGAGCTTTCTGGGATTGATATTTTCTCAAGCCAGTGTGTCTCTCAGTGTGGGCTGAGTCTTCCGCAGGGTTCTCAGGCTTTGTTCTACCTTTTTCTTCCGTGGAACCTCACTCAAGTGAGCTCAAGTGAGAGCTTAGGGCTTCCTCTGGTCTTTCCAAAGCCTGTCCATGGTTTTCTAGATTTCAGGAATGTGTTAAGAGCTTTTCAGACCCTCTGTACATCCTCATTACTCAGCTTTTTCTTTTTGAGTTTTAGGTTACATGTTTGCTTGCCCTAACTGTTATCTACTGTGTAAGGAAGCCATGAAGTGAAACTGTAGCCTTTGGAGGGTTTTTTTTTTTTTTTTTTTTGACAAATACTCCCAAAAGACCTCTGGGAGTGTATGGGCTCTCAATCAGGTCAGTAAAGACAACCATGCAAGGACAGCCTTCTTGGAACTGAGAGTCAGGCAGGGCGGTAGTGACCGTTCTGAGGCTGAGGCTGTGCATGTGCCTGCCCTGTTCTGTGCTCTTCCTGGAGGCTGCCAGGCTGCTGTGCACTTAACAGTTTCATGTTTGTTTCCCTTGGGGCTACAGATAGGGAGCTAGCTAGTTTTATGTCACCTTGACATAAGCTAGAGTCATTTGGGAAGAGAGAACCTCAGTTAAGCAAGTGTCTCCATTAGAATAGCCTGTGGGACATTTTTTTGATTAATGATTGATGTGGGAGGGCCCATTCCATAGAGGGCAGTACCCTACAAGGAATACAGTCACCTCTGGGTGGGTGGTCCTGGGTTGTATAAGCAGGCTGAGCAAACCATTGGCAAACAAGCCCATAAGCAGCTCTCCATGGCTTTTGCTTTAGTTCCTGCTTCTGGGTTTCTGCTCTGCTTGACTTCTTTCCCTGACTTTCCTCAGTGACAGAAATGGCAGTGTAAGATGAAATGAACCCATTCTTCCTTGAGTCAGTTTTGGTTACGGTGTTTTATCATAGCAATGGAAACCCTAACTAGGACAGAGGGATGAGAAGAGGACATTTAAAGTGTCAGAAAGAAACTGGGCATCGTGGTGCATACCTTTAATTCTAGCATTTGGGAGGTAGAGGTAGGCAGATTTCTGCAAGTTCAAGGCTAGCCTGGTTTACAGAAAGAATTCTAGGCCAGCTAGGGTTACACAGTGATATAAGAAACAAAACAAAACAATGTGTCAAGGTTTCTATTCTTATTTAGATTTAGCTGATTTTCTTTTTTTAATAAGATGGGTTTTTATTTTTATGAATGAGTGTTTCTTGCATGTGTGCATGCACTCTATTCCTGGAGCCCACAAAGGCCATAAAGAGGCTGTCAGAATCCTTGGAACTGGAGTAACATTTGTAAGCAGCCATGTATATGCTGGTGTAAGAACCTGAATTCTCTGTAAGAGCAGCTAGTGCTCCTAACTAACAAACTTTCTACTTCTTTACCTGTTTTTTTTTTTTTTTTTAAAGTGTGTGTTCCCTGGATTCTTAAAGAACTTGAGACACTTTCCGAGGTGATTCTGGCAAGTTTTGCTACTTTTTATATATAAAAACCATGGCCAGCTTATATGGTATGATTAAGAAGTATATATTCTTTAAAATTATGAAATAATACCCATTCATAACTGGTAGTTAGACCTCCTTCTAGTGTGATTCATGCTCTCAGTTTGGTTACCTTTCCAGACACGTTCCTATGGTAACAGCATATACAGAACACAGGTGCTGCTGCTGGTGTCTCTTTCGGATTGTTTGTACTTGTTCTACCCAGTGCTCCCCCCTTACAGTGATCTTTGAGGGTTTTGTGTTGTATGTTTTTCTCAAAATGTATTTGATACATAAGTATACCTTTAAAGCAAGCATGACATCATATTATATGTGTTGTTCTGCCAGTTGAGTAAGTGCTGACAGGCGTTAGCCCATCTTTTGGAGTGGCTGTATTCATACACTCATTCATCCCTTCATTGTGTGTGGGCCCTGCAGAGTGAGTGAACGTTCTTTCCTCCTGCAGTAAATATCTTAGTATCTGCAGCAAAAGCCATGCCCCATCCCTGTTGCCTCTTTGCTCTGTGTAGTTATTTTAGATTCCTTTAGGTTTTCTCAGTTTTAAACTTCAGTGGCTACAACAAAAGATTGTGTTGGGTTATCATTCTACTGGCAGCACAAGATTGCATGTTAGTGTCCTATCCCTGGCTGTTAGCAGCTTAGAGACTTGCCATCCTCAAGGCCAAACCTTTAAGTACCTGCTTTTTTCTTCTGCTCACACGAGTAGCTGCACTGGCAGTGACCGAAGCTAAGAGTAACTGGAGTTTCCTAGGGTGAGGGGTCAAGTTGGCTCCTTCCTATTTAGGGTTGTATACCTAGGTCCTTTTCCTGGTCAAGGCTGCAGCCCATTGTGGTCTCATGTATTTGATACCGTCCTATTGGTGTTTTACCAGGTAGCAACTGGAAAGTGGAAGAAAATCAGTAAATACTGTCCCCTTGACCTCTACTCAGGGTAAGAGTCCCTCTGATTTGTTGTTTTGAGGGTGGGTGGTACCTGCTAAGGGAGCACCTTTGAGGTGGGGGCTTTGAGGGTTATTTTGTGAGGTGTTGATGGTGTGTGTATGAGGGGGTGGGGAGCCAGAGGCCTGTTTGTGAAGTGAGGATAGTGGGGCCTGGGATCTTCTATGAGGGAGGGAGGGCCCTGGGGGCTGTGAGGTGAGGTCAAGAAGATGGAGTCTTTTTTTTTTTTTTTTTTTTCTTTTGGTTTTTCGAGACAGGGTTTCTTTGTGTAGCCCTGGCTGTCCTGGAACTCACTCTGTAGACCAGGCTGGCCTCAAACTCAGAAATCCGCCTGCCTCTGCCTCCCCAAGTGCTGGGATTAAAGGCATGCGCCACCACTGCCCTGCGAGGATGGAGTATTTTGTACTGTGGACAAAGTAGGGTGTATTCTGTAAGCTGCTGGTAGTGACTGTCTGATGTGTCATCAGTGGGGTATGTGCTGTAGGGTGGGTGTTCATGAGCTTGGAAATATTTATGGAAGTTCTGTGAGGAGGTAAATGTGGGATTTGGTGAAAGGGGAAATGGAGGTATTCTGTGAGGTGGAGATGGGGCTCTGCTCTGTCTAAAGGGCTCTTTGCTTATTCAAGAAAAGAATGTTATTTTTCCTGTGAGAACCAAATCGGGTTGACAGTGCATTAAGGGAGAGTCATGATTGGCTTACCTGTGCACCCAAAGCTGCATGTTTTGAAGAAGATAATAATACAGAGTATTGTTGAAAATTTGTAACTTGTCAAACCCAGTCAGGAGCTGCCCTCGACATGTTCATAATGCAGCCTTTTCAGAGCTGGCTGTGGTGACTATGCTGACGTGTTGTCCCCAGTGTGACCTTAGGACATAGCTTGGGATGGGTTTGCATCCCTGGGAGCCCTGTAGATTTCATGTGGGAGTGAGAAGGGGGCTGTTCAGGGACACTGATGGAGGTGCGCCTGGGTGAGGTAAGGTCTGGAGCCTGAGGGGCAGTGAGGAGACAGCAGGTGCCAGTTGCTAATGAGTAGGGCAGAGTTCAAGAGGGAGCAGTCCCACAGCTCTCTGAGAGGGGGCCGGGGGGAAGGGCCCATGTTCCTGTCTCTTTTGGGCTTCCTGAACTTTCCAGAGATCTGTCACAGGGATCACGATGCTTGAGTGTCTGCTGCAGGCTTTGGAAGCTACAGAAGGGCGAGAGCTACGTGGACTTTGAGTGATTGATGTGCCATGGCTTTCTGGTTCTCCTGCCTCTGCAGGCTTCCTCGTGGCTGCCTCTGAGCCCTAGTCTAAGCTCCCTTCCTGCATTTACTGCATTCAGGCTGCGGTTACTGGAGTAAGGCAGCTGAGGTCCAGCTCAGCCTGGAGCTGTGTGTGTGTGGCTGTGAGGCCCAGCCTGCAGCCTAACCCCTTCTCTGCTTTGTCCTTTCAGAAATAAGCAGCGCATGCACTTTGCCCTCAGAAGTCTGCTGCAGGAGACACAGAATAATCTTAGGATATTTAAGGTAAGGGTCGTTTCCAGTCCACGCTGGTTTCCAAGTTAACCTACCACACTGTGATCCTGGCCACAGGTTCTGTGACAACATACATCGAGGTGTCTAGGCTGGCTTGCCTCAGATGGAGCTCTGTCCTTGACATTGCAGGAGAGCAGATGGAGCTGAAGGAGGGAGGAGACAAGGCAGGGCTAGCCTTGGAAGGAGGTAGTGGCTGTGTCCATGCTGTGAACATATCTCTAGAGTTCTCTTTGGCATTGTTCAAGTGATCAGTAGGCTTGAGGCAGCATGAAGACTGTGTGAGGGAGCAGACTGAGAATGGGCTTCTCCAGACCTGTGTCTCACTTGGTCTGGGAAAAGTGACAGGTGAGCTAGAGAGGTCCTGTCTTGCTGCTGTGTCACGGGCTGGTGTTAACTAGATCTAATTTGAGAATTTCCTTGCCCTAGACGCTGGTCAGAGTAATCAACATCCTTCTTTGTCTCCATCTCCTCAAAACCAGGAATGGAAGAGAGTTTTAATTAATTTCACTCTTTCAAAAACATAAAAATAAAAATGGCTGTGGGTGTGCACTTGCTGTGGTCCTTGTGGAGACAGGGTCGCCCTTGTGAGTCAGTTTTCTTCCCATGGTGGGCATCCCTCTCACCAGGTTTTTTACTTTTTAAGAGATTAGGAATCTGACATATGAATTCTGGAGATAAATCTCTTCAACTTTGAGCCCATTTCTGAACCTGTCAGGTCACATTTGAGGTATCTGGTCTGCAGTTTCTGTGTAATCCATATGGAAGGATTCAGAGATCAGCTAGTACTTTCCCAAGAGGCAGGCTAAGGGATGTGATCTTCAATGACTGTTTTAAGAATAAAAAATTAAAAAAAACTTTCATCTCTTTTATTGTGTGTGTGTGTGTATGTATGTATGTATGTACGTGTGCACGCATGTGTATAGGTCAGGACAACTTGTATGTGTGTACGTGTGCACGCATGTGTACAGGTCAGGACAACTTGTATGTATGTACGTATGCACGCATATGTATAGGTCAGGACAACTTGTATGTATGTACGTGTGCACGCATGTGTACAGGTCAGGACAACTTGTATGTATGTATGTGTGCACGCATGTGTACAGGTCAGGACAACTTGCAGGGTTGGTTCTGTCTTTCCATTATGTGTGTCCTTGGCTTTAAACTAAAGTCATCAAGCGTGGTGGCAGGCACCCTCATCCACTGAGTCATCTGCCCTGTGATGGCTTTTTATAACAGTGGGGTAGCAGTACAGTGAGTTCTGTCTGCACAGCAAGAACTGGCAACTCTCTGGTTCTGATTCTGTGCACTCGCGTCTCCCTCCAATGCTGCAAACAGCAAAGCAGAAATTCCTGAAGCTATGATAGCCCCACTTGGAGAAGCTGCCTTCGCAGTGATCCCATGCTGGACACTGGACTTGTGGTGAGACAGTGTTGAGAGACAGGAGCTTTTGTTAGAGTCCCCACTCTACCTAGGCTGTGGTCTGCTGGATGCACCATAAGATCCTTGCATGGCTATATTTGTATGTGTAAACACTGTCTCTGGATCTCCCATTTACAGTGTCCCTCAAGTCTAGACCCTTGATGCTGCGGTGAGACCTTGCTGTGAGGACTCCCTTGGCCACTTTTGGGTCTGGAGGAGGGGCCAGCTTCACCATGGGCACACATGGCTCTACCCTGGGTGTCTTAGCTCCACTTTGGTCACCTTTTTCCTCTTGCCTAGCATAGCGAGCACTACCTTCATTTGTCCCTTGAACAGCGCCTAGACAGGGCCTCTAGAAAAACATCCCAGGATCCCATGATGAGCAGGGCCTTCTCATCTCTCTCAAGGACTACTGCTCACCTGAGCCCTTAGCATCTCATACTATACCTCATTGCTTCAGAGCCTTAGAGGGTCAGCCTAGCTGTTACTTTGTGAGGCATTTCTACCCTGTGGTATCTTGGGTAAGAGCCTTATGGGTGCTGAGATGTTGTGTCTGCTCATATTTGTTGTTTACACTGGACAGACTCCATGTGGAGAAGATACCAAGGGCAGGGGTCCCCAGGGTAGTTCTAGAGGGCCCACCACATGGCTAAAATATGAAAGTGTGTAGTTCAAAGAACCCTAAAATGCTCCTGGTGTTGTGCATGGGTCAGGCTCTTATCACAGCCCCAGAGTCAGCAGTGGGCACCATGTATCCTTGCTTGAGCTCTGGGAATAAGTCTGTGTGGTAAGGAGCATCTCTGGGGGGCTCTATGAAGATCAACAGTGTTAAAACAGGAGGTTTCTCTGTCAGTGATCCAGTCACTCCTCTTACCATAGGACTGGCTCTGAGGCTCTGGGGATTGTGGGGCCTAGTCCTAACCTCTAGTCACTGCTTGGGTCCTCAAGTAAATGGTGATTTGTGGACATCTGTGGTTTTATGCTCAACATTTGCTTGCAGCTGTGAGGTCATTGTCTGAGGGTGTCAGTCCAGGGAGCTGGCCTGAAGGTTTTGGACCTTTCCTCCTTTGAGTCATGCTTGTGACACAGCATGGAGAGTGGGACTCTTCTGAGGAGTTACTGTGCAGCAACCCTGATTAGGCTCGTCTGAGAACACAGGGTCCTATTTCTGTGCCCTGCCCCTGCTTGTGTTTCTGTCAGCTTGTGTGACCCTTCTCCCTTTCCTTTTTTTCCCCTGTCTAAAGAATGGAGAGCTGATTTATGGTTGTGGTGATGCCCGGAGCCCTGTGGCTGACTTGAAGGAGCTTGCTCACCACCTGAAGCCCTTCTTCTTCCCTTCCAACGGCTTGGCCAGTGGGCCTCACTGCACGAGGGCTGTGATCCGTGAGCTGGTGCATGTTATCACCAGGGTGCTGCTGAGCAGCTCAGAAAAAGCCCGAGCTGGTGCCCTGAGGCTTGGGCTCGAGGGCCCACGAGTCTGTGAAGCCAGCCCTTTCAGCAGGAGCCTACACAACCAAGGTAGGGCCTGGCATTCCCTAATCAGGTTGTGGGGTCTACAGGTTCACTGAGACTATCCCTTCTCATGGGTATCCAGAGTGGAACCTACAAAGTGACCTTTGTGTCCCTGGCTTCATGGTACCTTTGGGGATGTGGTCTAGTTGCACAGAATGAGGCTTAGCTGACACAGAGGGTCAGGACTTGTTTTTGCATCCGTAGCTGGTCTGTAAGCTGCTTGCCTCACTTGGATTATATGGTTTCTAGCAATATACTGTGTGTCTTCTGCAATGACTCAGTGCTTACAGATTCTCCTCAGTCTGTGTGTAAGAGAAGAACTCAGACCAGGCGTCCTTTGTGGCTGGGCTGAGTGCCATGGAGTGAGGACCGGCTCACAGGGCCTCTGGGTACAGTTGCCTTCTTGGTCAATAGGAGGGAGATGGAGCAGCCCTGTCACTGTAGTGTGTTGTGATGACTCATGAATCAGGGTCAGGTGTGACTCTCGGGGACTACAGAGACCTTTGAGTTTGACAGTGCCCTGTATTCTTCAGAAACCCCACAGGCCTAGCCTTCATTGTTACTTCCCCATGCCAACCGGTTTTGCAATTTTTTTTTTTTTTTTTTGGTTTTTTGAGACAGGGTTTCTCTGTGTAGCCCTGGCTGCCCTGGAACTCACTTTGTAGACTAGGCTGGCCTCGAACTAAAAAATCCGCCTGCCCCTGCCTCCTGAGATTAAAGGGTGCACCACCACACCTGGCTGCAATTTTTTTTTTTGTAAAAACTACAAGTGAATTTTGGGGGGTTTGTTCTTGTTTTGAAATTGAAATTAAACCCATAGTCTGGGAGGACACAAATGGGTGCTGGCACTTAGGTATCTGGGACTCAAGAGGAGGCTCTGTGATGCCTGAGGCTTCCCTCACAGACCTTCTTGACACTGATGTGCAAACAGGCCTAAGTCACGGATGAGTAATATATTTTCTTGTCACCTGTGGTTCTGAGATAGCATAAGTCTATCAGCACATGTAGGTTTTCACCTTTTACCTACCATACACATTCATTGCATGGGTCTCCTGCTCTCTTGACCCAGGGCAGGTTATGTGGCTGAGAATGTCCAGCTGGAGTGCTGCTTGAGTATACATTGTTCCCTCTCCTGTCTCTGCCTTTAGTTGATTCTGAGAGATGGTCAGGGATGTCAGGCTCGGTTGAGAAGGCACTGTACACATCATTGTGAGTGCATGAGTGAAGGATGGAGCTTTGCTTCTTCATCTGTCCCAGAGAGGACGGATGGGACCTTGCCAAGGTCCTAACCACAGACCATGGCTCTGCATGGTTTAGCTTGTCCTGTGGCAGCCAGATCTTGCCCCTCTCTGTGTGGACTTAATGCTTTTTGACTCTGGAAACCCCAATTGGTCTTTGAGGGTTTGCGAATGTCTGAATGGTTTTCTTGTAGTTCTGACCTTTATCTCATGTAGGGTATCCTTTAATTTTAAATATAAAGTGACTTCTAGGGCATGTGATGGAGTTTAAGGGTATTCTGAGTTGGTGTTTGGACAGACCAGGGCCAAAGGGAGAGGCACTGTTTCTATCTTTGTGTGTGTGTAGAGCTACTGGGTCCTTAGGATGGTCTGAGGTCAGTCAGCCTTGTTCCTCTGTGAGGTGTGCAAATCTGCCTCCGTGCTAGGCTGGAGCCTCTAGGCCTTGTCTGTGCTGCCCAGAGTGAGCTCTGCTGTCTGTGCAGGCCTGGGTCTCCCTCCTGGGTCTCCCTCCACAGTCTTCAAGAGTTGATAATAAACCTGCTCTCATTCTCCCCTGATGTTCTTGGTAGGAAAAAACACCTCAGAGCACTCGGGGTTACCGAAGGGCTGTCTTCTGTACAAAACCCTCCAGGTGCAGATGTTGGACCAGCTGGACATCGAAGGCCTCTACCCTCTGTACAAACGGGTTGAGCAATACCTGGAGGAGTTTCCTGAGGAGAGGTGAGGCTGGCACCAGAGGAAGCTGTGAGGCTAGGCTGGGATCAAGGTTGCCTGAACTCCAGAACAAAACAGAGCTCTAGGACCTGGCTCTAGGAGGTGCCTACAACCAGCTCTGTCCAGGAAGTCCCTTGTTTGGGTGTGAGATTCATGGTCACTCAGACACTAGAAATAAAGCATGTATGAAGGCAACCATTCTGATAGCCTATGTCAGGGCCTGACCTGTAGAGGGCAGTGTTGTCCCACAGGCTGCTCCTGGAACACTGGCATAGTGTAGCTCCTTAGCAGTCTCTGCCACTCTTAGGGCCTTAGGACTGCACTGTGGGTCCCCATGTCTGCACCTGCAGTATCTCATGGGCAGGATTCTTTTTGTACATCACTGGCTTTCTCTTTAGAGTATGGTGAACAGCTTAAGCTGAGCCGCAGCCTCCTGCAGCCCTGGGTTTTGTGGAAGATCTTGATGTTGCAGAATCAGGCTTAATGAGAGAAAGCAGTAGATCTTTTAGGTGCCTTTCAAACAACGTGATTGTTGGGCTACATTGTGTGATACAGAACATATTTGTGACTGAAAGTCCTTAGAGCTTTGTCACCCTGTTGATTTGGTTTTGGTGCTTTTTCTTCAGGAAAACATTACAGATTGATGGGCCTTATGATGAAGTATTTTACCAGAAACTGCTTGATCTGTCCACTGAGGATGATGGGACGGTGGCCTTTGCATTAACAAAGGTGAGTAGACCCATTGAGAAGCCCCATGTCTTTCTGAGAGTTTCCCTACTCTCCCTTCACAGCAGTGACAGCCCCGAACTTAGATCTAAAGCAGAGAAGGCTGCACTGTTTCTTAGGTGGGGTGGGCAGGTGACCATAATGCAGGGTCCACGTGGAATTTCTCTTGGCCCTAACAGGCCAGACACAGGCCCCAGTGCTTGGTGGCCCTGGGCCCCATCTTGTAGATCCTGTTGACTGTCTTCCTTGGCTGAAATAATTCCACTGGGAATATTAAAAAAAAGTGCTGGCTCTGAGATGGGCTGCTGGTAGTCAGGTTTTCAAGTCAGATGTACCTAGAGAAATGAGGACCTGTGCTCGCCCTAGAACTGTATAAAGATGTTCACAGTGCTCTTTTGCTGAGGGTAAGAACTATTGTAACCCCCGAGTTGTCAGCATGTGACTGTACTAGCTTAGAAATCACATTTGCAACTTCACTGCATTTGTTGGATAGATCAGGGGAGTACTTCTGACCAACAGAACAGTTCCCAAAGGGTCCAGTGATGACTGTGTGTGCAGAACACTCTTTGAAAATGACGTGGATTGCTTGTTCCTAGGGTTTGGGAAGGGGAGATACTTGTGGAAGTTCAGAGTCTCCGTGGTAATGGCAAGCCACAAACATATATTGGATGTGGAGGATCTAACAGGACATGTAAGAGTCATGCTCATTTCCCATCATGATGCTACTGTGTAGTTTTGAGATGTTGCTGGGAACTTGGCACAAAGCCAGAGAACGTGTTAGAACGTGGAGCTTGGCTCATTCATTCTCTTTCATTCTCTTTCTCTCTCTCTCTTCCCTTTCTCCTTCCCTCTATTCCTGGTGTTTCAAGAAAGGGTTTCTCTGTATAGCCCTGGCTGTCCTGAAACTCACTCATTAGACCAGGCTGGCCTCGAACTGACAGAGATCCATCTGCCTCCTGAGCACTGGGATTAAAGGCGTGGGCCACCACTGCCTGGCCATTCTCTTTTTAAAGTATTGTTTTAAAAATGTATTTGGTGTGGGTCTGGAGAGATGGCTCAGAGCACTGACTGCTCTTCCAAAGGTCCTGAGTCCAATTCCCAGCACCATATGGTGGCTCACAACCATCTGTAACAAGATCTGGCGCCCTCTTCTGGAGTGTCTAAAGACAGCTACAGTGTACTTACATATAATAAATCTTTTTAAAAAATGTATTTGGTGATTGGTTATATGCCTCAATGAGAGTGTGGAGGTCAGAGGTCAACGTGAGTGCTGTCTTTTTTTTCCCTCTGGGTTCTGGGAATTGAACTCAGGTGTCAGGTTTGGCAGCAAGTGCTTTGACCCACTGAGCCATCAGCCAGCCCTCTTTTTCTCTTTTTGAGGCAGGGTCTCACTCTGTAGCCCAGGGTAGATCTAGGTTGTCATGTCTTTGGATTGAGCCTCCAGAGTGTACCACATCCAATTGCTCCACTTCTCTTTTAGGATGGACACATGTTCATGTAGTTGAAACTGGAGACAGTGCTTCATAAAGCTGAAGTTCAGGAGTGAGCTGAGAGGAACCCAGTGCAAAAGCTCGTCTGCTCTTTTTTTTTTTTTTTTTTAGCTGAACCAGGTGCCTCTTAGAGATACTGTCATCTGGGGACACCATGACCCTTTTACCTCTCACTTTGTGGAGCAGTACCTGGAGGTTGAGTCAGTGGGCTTTCTAGAAAGGCCAGCAGCTAATATTTCAGGTTAGGTGGGCCCTCTTATCTGCTGACAGCTTATTTGTCTTAGGTAGGGTTTCACTGCTGTGAAGAGACACCATGACTAAGGCAACTCTTATAAAGGACAACATTTAATGGAGGTTCAGTCCAGTATCAGTTACAGTGGGAGGCATGGCAGTGTCCAGGCAGGTATGGCACTGGAGGAGCTGAGAGTTCTCTTGTTCCAAAGGCAGCCAAGAGAAGACTGGCTTCCAGGTAGCTAGGATGAGAGTCTTCAAGCCCATGCCCACAGTGACACACTTCCTCCAGCAAGGCCACACCTCCTAATAGTGCCACTCCCTGGGCCAAGCTTATTCAAACCATCAGAGTATTGCTCTTGTAGTACAGGAGTATCTCCATCAACAGGACACAGAAGAGAAGGAAAACTATGCCAGAAACAGGTGTGGGAGGGGTTGGAGTGACTTGTGTGTTCCCTTACTCAGTAGCTTCTTTGCTCCACTGGTTTGGAAGTTATCTGTGTTTTTTCCACTGGTGGCATTTAATGCATATTAAAGTGTAGTTACTCACTTATTTGTGGCCCCAGCTGGCACGTGATGTGGGGTATTTAATTACAGTTATTTTTCCCAGTATATGTGCACTTACTGTTTGATAATCTTAGATTTGGGGGTACTGTGCAGCAAGTTAGTCAAGCATGCTACCATGTACCTATAGCTAAGATAGTTTTCAAGGTCCCAGTTTTGAATATTGTTTTTGACATGTTTGTCTAGATTTATTCACGTGTTGGATCATTATCATTGCCTGACGTTGTCATCACTCAGACCAGTCCCCTTTGTTGTTTTCTTTAGCAACAATTTTACGCCATGTCTTTTACTCACCACAACCACGTCACTTAAAAACTCCTCAGACTCCTTAGCTGTCATTGTCTCTGTCCCTGGTGTAACTTCAGTCTTTCTATAAGTGTTGCCTATAAATGGGACAGTCAGTGTGTGAGCCTTTGTGTCAGATTTCACTACCTCATTCTCTCGAATGGCTCAGCATTCCAAGTGGACAGTTGAGTCGTCTCCAGTTTGTACTGTTATAATCAGTGCTGTTGTAAGGGTTTTTGTTGTTGTTATTTGCTTTTGCTTTTTGAGACAGGCTAGCTTCAAGCTTGGACTCTTCCTGCTTCCATCTCCTGAGTAGCTGAGAGCACAGGTGTGCATCATAAACTTTGCCTCCTACTTAGTCTTTTTCAGGGATGAAGTGGGTAATTGGTATGAAGAGGAGGTTGAGTTTGGCATAGTCTTGCTATGTGTAAGGGAAGAGCTGTTAAAGTCAGTGTCACCAGGGTGTGGTCATTTTAGAGGAGAGTCTTTGGAAGTCCTCCACCTGCCTGCAGCCTCTTCACTGTGGCTGCCATTGCTCCTGGGAGGTAGTTTTAATTTGTCACTGACAAATTAAAGAGTGATGAAAAGGGGAGTGAGTGTGGAGACAGAGGTGCAGGAGCTGTGCAGTCTGGAGCTGTGCACAGGGGCTGGGCTGGGCTGGGCTGGGCTGGGCTGGCTCCCCAGGAGCAGTTCATCTCTGTATTACGTCTAGTTGTTTAGTATCTGTGGGTCTCTGTTTTCTGGAAAGAGGGGCTTCTTTGATGAGGGGTAGCTACAGTTATCAGTGGGTGTAAGGATAAGATTTAGAAGACAGTATAGAATTATGCTTGATTGGCAAAGAGGCAAAGTAGATTCTTGTCTAAGTCTGAGACCTCACTGTCCCTGGGAAGTTGGCAGGAAGATCTTAAAAGCCAGACTATGAGGAAGTTTCTCCTAGAGAGAGCTGCATAACAACAGTACCACAACACGGGCAATATAAACAGACCTGTGAAGGTGGAAGGGGAAAAGTTTGCAGTGTCCCCTTGCTAGACAAAGAACTATAGGCAACTAATGGCTGCTGGGAGGAGACTTAGACCCTTATTGGTTATCCAGTGCAGAGTGGTGAGCCCTGAAATCAGATAGTAACAGACAACTGGACTCAGCAGGTTGTGTGTGTGTGTGTGTGTGTGTATTTGTGCATATAGCCTTATGTTTGTTCATACATACATGCATTTAACAATAATGTGGTGATTTGAATATGCTTGGCCAAGAGATTGGTACTATTAGGAGGTGTGGCATTGTTTGAGTAGCTGTAGCCTTTTTGGGGGAAGTATATCATTGTGGGTATGGGCTTTAAGACCCTGTCTTAGCTGCCTGGAGGCCAGTCTTCTCCTAGTGGCCATCAGATGAAGATGTAGAACTCTAAGCTCCTACTGCCTGCCTGGATTATGCCATGCTCCCACCTTGATGATAATGGACTGAACCTCTGAGCCCCAATTAAATGTTGTCCTTATAAGACTTGCCTTGGTCATGGTGTTTGTTTACAGCAGTAAAACCCTAAGACAAAGAAGAAGAAAGGGAAGGGAAAAATGTCATTCTATTTCAATTATTATTATTATTATCATTATTATTATTATTTTTGTTTTTTTGAGACAGGGTTTCTCTGTGTAGCTCTGGCTGTCCTGGAACTCACTCTGTAGATCAGGCTGGCCTTGAACTCAGAAATGCCTGCCTCTGCCTCCCAAGTGCTAGGATCAAAGGCGTGTGCCACCACTGCCTGGCTTCAATTAATTTTTTTAAAAAGTGAAGACAAATGTTGATATTGACATTGTTTTACTCTCACCTCCTGAGTGAGTGTGTAAATGAGTCGCTGAGTTTAGGTTTGGTAGGTTCCAGTGCCATATGATCATAAAGATTAGATATACTAGTATTTAAGTATTTTCATTTTACTTTTTGAGCTTTTATTTCATTAGCTGTTTGGATTATGAAAACATAGCACATACAGGAAATGTTTAGAAGAAGTGTATAGCCCAATGAGTAGAAGCCAATCAGAGCCCCTACTGGGATTGCTGAGCTCAGGCTGAGATCTAGTATGCAGTCTCTCTGGAGTCTGGCTAAGTCCCCTGTCCTGACCGTATCCCTGTGGAATGCTTTTGGACTTCACGTATGGCATCATTCTGTGTGTGCTCTTGTGTTCGGGAGCCTTTTCGTTAGTGGTATTTGAGCTGTGCCTTTGCTCTGCATTCTGGCTTTCAGTGCTTTGCAGTGATTTCGAGTGGGCAGAGTAAGGATTTCCTAGTCTACTGTGAGGCTTATTTTTAGGTGCCCTGGCATTAGAAGTAAATACTTTCCAGCTTCTTTTTATCTTTGGATATTTTTCTTACCTTTACATTTCCTTTTTCTGTCATATAGAACTTCTTTAGATTCTTGTGCCTAATATTTGTACCATGTCCTTTTCATCTTTTCATATTCTTTTAAACAGACATGAGTCTATACAGTGTGTGTGTGTGTATGTGTGTGTGCAGGAGCCCAAAGAGGCCAAAGTGTGTTAGACCCCTTGGAACCAGAGTTATAGGTGGTTGTAAGCTGTCTGCTATGGGTGCTGAGAACCAAACCTGGATCCTTTGCAAGAGTAGCAAGTGTTCTTAGCTACTGAGCAATCTTATGATTGCTATGATTGTTTTTAAAAAAGTTATTCTGGTAGTAGGGAGATAGATTAATAAATTGGTAAATCTGGAGTTGGACAGATGGATCATTGGTCTAGAGCCCTTGCTTTCCCTTGGAGAAGACCTTAGGTTCATTTCCCAGCATCTACTTCAGGATAGATAGATGTTCACCTCTAATTCCAGCTCCTGTGGATCTACTGCCTTCTTTTAGCCTCTGAGAGCCCTTGCACACATGTGCATACATTCACACACACACACACACACACACACACACGACATTATCTCTGTCATTTAGACTTAAAATTTGAGACAGGCTCTCATGTTTCCCAGGCTGGTCCTCTTGCCTCAGCCTCCCTTGTGCTGGGATTATAGGGGTGAGCCACCATACCCCAAAACATCTTTACTTATCTGTTAGTGCAGGTTAGCTTTGTTTAATAATATGTTAAATATTTTCTGGAGATACTTTGGGATCTGTAGGGCTTGATGCCTTCAGCTTAGGGAAAAGGCCCTTTCATTTCTTTTATTTGACCTGAGCCTCTTCCCTTGTTCAGTTGATAGCTTGGTGGGTAATTAGTGTTAAGCTTGTTAAGAAACAAAGTGTATGGATTACTGTTGCAGTGGACATAGTGAAGGATGCCTTAACTGGCTTACTTAGGCTGGCTGCCCTTGTAGTTTCCCCTCTATTCTGTGGCACATCTCTTCAGTTAATCTGATGAATGCTTAATGTTGTTTTTTTGTTTTTCTAAAATTCTTAAATGGCTGATTTTTTATGGTTTCCAGTTCTCCTCAGAAGTTCTTTTTGTTCTGATTCTCTGAGTGGAGCAGCATGTGTGTTTGGTACCTCAACAGCTAGAGTCCCTGTGTATGTCCCATCCATGCTACTGTGGGGTTGTTTTTCAGTTTTAACTCTTTTTACAAAAGTATTTTTTAGAGAAGTTTCCATTTCTCAGCAGAAGTGAAGGGAACTAGAGGTTCTCACAGCCCTTCTGTGCTCTTTTGTTGGCTTTTATTCATGCCTTGTGCCTGCATATTTTTACTTGTGTGTCAGAAATTGCATTTGTACAATTATTTTTGAGTTCATTTGCTGCTTAGAGAATTTTAGGCTTGTCTCTGCCA
Organism: Mus caroli; assembly: GCF_978045245.1. Taxonomy (NCBI): domain Eukaryota; kingdom Metazoa; phylum Chordata; class Mammalia; order Rodentia; family Muridae; genus Mus; species Mus caroli. The sequence goes on along the minus strand of NW_028227270.1, from coordinate 71,648,721 downwards.
GGAGGACTGGCAGGCTGGTGTCATTCTGATCCAGCTTTGGGATTGATCCTTTGAAGTAGAGTAGCAGTTACTGGTAGGGCCTGCCAGTTTAGGTTCAGGGTCAGAGAGGGTTCATGTGGTTCTTGTCCTACCAGCATTGAAGGTTGATCTTCCTTTGGAAAACAGACCCAAATCCCTGTAGTCTCTGTTATTAGCAATGCCTTCAGTCAGTTTTTGACTATTTCATCCAGTTTTTCTAGTTGGCTATTGCCACTGAATTGGCTCAATAACTCACTAGCACAGTACTCTAAGTGGTTTTGTGTCTGAGATACCCTCCCTCCCCAAGAGCAAAAAGAGGTTTAATTGTTACAAATTTGTATTTGATTTGTAGCAATACCCTTTCATAGATAAGAATGCATTATATATGTAAATATTTTATATTTATATGTCTGGGTTGGAGAGGTGGCTCAGCATTTAAAGAGCACTGGCTGCTCTTCCAGAGGACCCTGGTTCAATTCCCAGCACCTACATGGTGGCTTACACCCATCTGTACCTTCACTTCCAGGGGATTTGATGCCCTTTTTTGGCCTCCCTAGGAACTGCACAACATGCAGACAAAACACCCATACACACAAAGGAATTTATATGTCAAGTCTGGCCTCAAATTCATTGTTGCTGTAAAGGTGATTTGAATTCCTGATCCTTCCAACACCACCTCCCAAGTGCTGGGATTGTTGGTGTACACTACCACACCTGCCCTAGGACTTAAGACATTCTTCATTTTGATAGGTTGGGTATATTTTCTTCAAGTTTCTCACTTCTGTTCTTTAGTCTTTGGATTAGGACTATATCACATACAATCCTTGATAGTTGTTTAGGTTTTAAAACTGTCTTTGAGCCGTGTGGGTGGCGCACACCTTTGATCCCAGCACTCGGGAGGCAGAGGCAGGTGGATTTCTGAGTTCGAGGCCAGCCTGGTCTACAGAGTGAGTTCCAGGACAGCCAGGGCTACACAGAGAAACCCTGTCTCGAAAAACCAAAACAACAACAACAACAACAAAACTGTCTGTGTGTGGCTTCTTTGTTGTACCGGTTAGACTGGCATTGCTTTAAGGGCATTTTATATTTGGCTCTTTCTTGTATCCTGAAATAACAAACTTTACTGTTAACTGGAGGATGTGCAGATGGGAGCTGGCTGTCTCCCCAGCCTGGTGCTCTTTAGGCCCAGAGCAGCCAGCAGGCTTGGTGTGTAGGCTCCTGCTCCTTCCTCCTCCTTGCCTGCAGGGAAGTGAAGCCTGAGGTTTTCCCAGGCTTCTCTTCTGTGAATCAAAAGGAATGGTCCAAAGGGACAGAAGAGAATACTGTCTGCCATCAGACCAGTTACTGGACCAGTGATGATGTATAAGGCATTTCCTTTTGTGTAACTATTTTTTTTTTTTTAAATAAAACTGGGAGCTATTTAAAATCCTCAAAAAGATATACCAAGGTCCAAAAACCAAAGGGGATTATAAACAAAACAAAACTTCCCCAAATTGTGCTATCGAGGCGACCATTGTGGATACTCTGTCTCTCACTATGTGCCTGTCACACGTGTGTGGTATGGGTACAGGGGTTTCTGGCAGGTACTGTGCAGGTTCCGATGCATGGCACCTGTCCCTGCTATCACCTGGCAGTTCTGTCTTCAGTTTTCTCTTTATTCAGCGGGGTACCTTTAGTGACTGCTAAAGATGCTGAGTTAGTATAAACACAGCCCTAAAATGTGCTCACTATTGCTGTAACCACCGTCCCCCCAAATATCCTGCATGTGTCTTCTAGAAGGTACAGAATAATAACTGCTGAATACAGTGTGGTCAACATATTAAGAAGCCGAGGAACTTTCTGTTCCCCCAACCCCCAAAGACAAACTGGTTAACTTATTGATGGCAAGTCACAAGTCTCAGGGATCCCATTGGGGTCTACATGCTTGCGATGAGGTGGGCTGGCATGTGTGTTGTCACGGGGAGTATTTTCCACTATATGTCAGGCATTCGCCTAACTTTCCCCTCAGGTTCTGCTGCAGGAAACAGTTGCTCTATTGAGTTTGGAGGCTGTGTGACTTGGAGCTGCCCTCTCTCCTCCACAGGTGCAGCAATACAGAGTAGCCATGACTGCCAAGGACTGTTCCATCATGATCGCACTTTCCCCTTGTCTACAGGGCACCAGGTGAGGCTCCAGCACTTCTCTTTGTCTGATGGTTTATGGCACAGCCATGGCAAGTAAGCGCTCTTACTTAGAAACCCTGCCTGACAGGCTGCTCTATCTTTGGTATACTTGTTTTCACAGGTCATTTTTTTTTTTTTTTAAAGATTTGTAACTTTTTAAATGAACTCTTGTTTTCTAGAAATCTGTGATTTAATTAGAGGCCATTTCTGGAAACAACAAACTTTTCCATTTTAAGATGATTATTGTATATATTAACATTTCTATCAAATTCAAATGTTCATTATTTTATAAGCAAATACTCTAATAACATAGACACAGTGTAAATAATGTGGCAAGTTCTTTTCAGAAGCAGTCCAGGTTTCACTGGGTTGTAGCCCTGAGCCTACAGGTTGCAAGATGTGCAAACTTTTACAAGTGCCGCTGTCATTCTTAAATCTCCCAAACAGCGTATCTGTTATTCTTGCTCCTCTTCTGAAAGACCAGCATGTTTGCCACATCCCTTCCCAAATGTTTGGCCAGTTGTAATTCCCTCCTCTAGCTTCTAGTAACTCAGGCTGAGCTTGATCGTCTTGTAGGTTACATCTTCAGCACTGATGTTCAGGGTGCCAGACCTTCCACATCTGACCTGTATTCCTTGGTCACGGTGACCACCTATTTTTCTGATGTTTTTGAGCTTTGTGGTTTTTAGTCAGGTTTTCTGGCAGACACAGCACTTTCTGGTCCAGCATGCTAAGGAATATTTATAGGGTATAACTGGGGAAGGTAGTTGACTGTTTAGTTTTAAACTCATGTTATCCTTCAAGAAAGACCCAGAGCTTAGCTGTGAGGAGCCCTTCAGTGATAAGGTGCTGTGCTAGGTGAGAGCCACTCCCAAGGGTACTATTTATTATTACCGTCTACCCTGCCTAGTCAAGGATGCAGTTGGGAAAGGTAGGTAACACACCGATTTTTTTTATGTGTTTCAAGCTTATTTAATTTTAAATATGAAATGTTTAGAACTTTGTGCTTTGCTATTTGGCACTATGTGTCCTCAAACCTATTTTGTGGAAGCTGCGAATTTGGTGACAATTTGAAGAGGGAAGACAGACTGGGAAATCCTGACTTGTTTTTGCAGAGGATTCTGAACAGGAAGAATGGGTCCCGCCCTGCGAGGCTGCATGCTTGCTAAGGTCGGGTGTCAGGGCAGATAGGTTATAGGAGGCTCCAAGTTGGTGGTCTAGAGCTACCGTGAGGCAAGAGCAGAGGAGGTAGGGGAGGTCACAGGACCTTCCAGGGTGCCTCTGCTGCTGTGCTTTCTGCCTGTGAAAGGAGCTACAGAGGATAGTCAGTGACTATGAGGAAGGTTATCCCCAGCCCCAGTTTTTCCTTGGAGAATGCACACAGCCTTCTTTGAAAAAGGTGGTGCTGTACAGGAACTGTACCTACCTTGGGAAGAAACACCTAAAAAAACCAAAACAACAAAAAACCAAAGGCAAAATAGGGCTGGGTTCATCTTAAGATGTACAGTAAAGCCTAAGGCTGAATTTATATCCCTGAACTTTAATGTACAGTCCACAAATCTCTGTGGCTGTCATTTGTTTCAGTCATAGTTGAGAAGTTCTTATGTCATCCTTCCTGTTGCTGAAGACTTTTCAAGAATTAGGAAATACCAGGAAAGTTGCTCATTGCTACTTGTCTCTAAGCCTTGAAGGGTCTATTGCAAACACAGACATGGCAGCTTAGGCTCTGCTTATCTCCTGGCCTTGGTCATCCCAATACCAGTATCCAGGGCTACCACAGGATTATGTGTGGTCATAGCAGTAGGAATAACTGTGCCTTGGCTTTTGCTGACTCCTAGCCATGCAGTCTGAAGGAGACAGGCTTTGGTGTTAAGGAGTTGGTATATACTGGCTTGTGTCTCTGGCAGTCCTGGAGCTTGTGGTCACCTGTCAGACCTGTGATCAAGTCTAATTCAATTCCTCCCCGCCCCGTCCCCCATAAACAGGGTTCTGAAGCAACAAACAAGAATGAAGGCTCTCTTTAGAGTACTTTAGAACAGGCCCATGTATGGCGGTGTTTGCTCTTACAACTCAACTTTGAGACTGGTGTTTTGTGTGTCTTATTTATTAAAGCGTTAATCTTTCTGAATGCATAAGAGCAGTGAGCACAGCGGAACTGTGACTCCCTAGCAGTTCTCTGGGGCCAGCTGGGATCAGATGCTATTTAGGCAGAAGTGCGAATGTGGTGTACTACATTTTCAGAACACAGTTGGATACACTGCAGCCTCAGTATCTGGTTTGAAGTTATTCTCAAAAGGTTTTTAAGTAATTGTTCATATTGTTAGAAGCACATGACTTTCTGATGTTTATAACACCCACAAAAACCTTGAGAAACAAAAGCATTGAAGATGTGATCTGAGAGTTAACACAAGGCCAGCTTGCTCTCTGACTCTGAGAAGCATGACGGGCTGAGCTTGTTCCCAGCCGCAGTGGGAAAGCACATAAAGAGAGTCTGTTCTCAACAGCCATCCATCTGGCTGCCGCACAGCCTGATCTACTTTTTCTTAGGTTTTGTAATACTTGGCTCATGATAAAGTGACTTTTCCAGAATTTGCTAATACCACTGGAGCATAGGGACTATCACTCATGTATTCCACATAATGGCTCTTCCACCTCCTCTTCTTTTAACCCTCTTCCCGGACACAGTGTGCTAGCCTATGGCATAGCAGTCACTCACCTGTGCTTATATGTGAAGCTGGCACAGACAGCAGATGCACATAGACACAGAATGGGTGCTCTGAGAGCCGAGCTGTTAGGGCCTGCATGTTTGTGTAATCTGAAATTATTTTGTTACTTGCAGCTCTGACCAGAGGCCTGTTATTCCTTCGTCAAGATCCCGGCTGGCCTTCTCTGTGTCTGTATTGGACCTCGACCTCAAGCCCTATGAGAGCATTCCTCATCAGTATAAACTAGACAGCAAGATAGTCAACTATTACTCAAAGACTGTGCATGCCAAAGATGACACTGTGAGGTCGACTCGGTTCAAGGACCATGAAGATTGCACATTAGTTCTCCATAAGGTCTAACTTGTCCCCTGCGGTGTCTTTGAAACTTGAATGTGAAAGTTGAATGGCAGAGCTATTTTCGGTTGTGTTGGGTGACTTGGCTGTGAATGTCTCTGCTTTTAACCCAGGTCTGCTGAGGTTAGACTGCCTCTCCGAGACAAGGAGTTGAAAGCCTATAGTCTTCTAGGACAAGGAATGTAGGACGTGAGGCTGTGTCCCAGCAAGCCATCCATTTCCTTAGAGTGCAAATGCCCCTTAAGCCCCAGGCAGACAGAGCTCACGTCCAGTCCTCTCATATGAAAGCCTTATTATTAGGACCCACGCTTTGGATCTCCTACCACCAGACTATTGACACAGAAACTTGAATTGTTACGAGTAGCTTACGGTTTGGATTTTCACGAAAACATGGATACTACTGGAACTTTCCCAGCTGTTAACTGGTCACTTGTTCAATGCAAGTCACACATCAACACAGGCTTTGGGTGGTCCCCTGCCGCAGAGCGGTTAGGGTTTAGTATGGACATTGGTTCTGAGGGGTTTAGACTTAGGTCCCTGTGGAGTTACCGAAGCCCATAGCTTTGTACTGGGGCAGCAGCAGGGAACACAGGACTCAGGTCAGGATGGACACCACTGCATGAGCATTGCTTTTTTTCTTTTTTAAAAATTCTTTATGATTTTAACTCTAGGGGAGCTGAGGCGTTTTTTCCTACCTGACATTGCTGCTGTAGAGGCTGGAGGCAGAGCTGTAGTTCAGAGCTGCTAAGGTCTGCTGCGTGGGTGTCCTGACAGCCCAGAGTTTTCCTGGCATTCTGGTGTCTTGGGTGGTTGAGGATCAAGGTTTCCCTTCCTCCTAAGCCACATTCATCCCTGGGTTAGCTCTGAGGCATCCTGGATATTTGGGTCTAGGGCCTTACTGTTTTCATCAGGGCTAGATAGAAGGCTCCTAGCTGGCACTGAGAATTCTACGGGGTCACCAGAAGTGTGCCTGGCTGCTATGAAATCATTGGGAGTTTTTGTCTTCATTTGTTTTTGAATCCTATGGTAGGCTGTACAGATTGATTATTTATATCATCCTTTTGAGAGACTAATGAAGGCTTATTGTAACATAGTAGTAAAACCATGGAACTGTATGAAAAATACTACATGAAAAATGAAGAAAATATTTTGCTGATTGTAAACTTTTGTGGGAAATTTTGTGATAATTTGAGAATTATACTTGTTTGAATCAAGCAACATCCTATAGAGTTTGTTAAATTCTGTCCTAATATTCTAGCTCTTGAACACTCAGGTAAAGACAGACACTCGTACATTTGGATCGTTCAATTGTTTTTAACTGGTGTATGCAAACAAGCATATGTGCCTATATCCTTCACCTGAGTCACACGCTTGAAGGTCATGGTTTTGTTTTGACTCAGGGATGACTGTCGTGGAGGTGGACTTAGGGGTATATGTTTGTGTGTATTGTTGGTTGTCTGAGGCCATAGAAATGATCTAAGATATGGCTGGGTCCCAGGCTCTCAGAGCAGTTTCACAGAAACCTGTATTTCTAGAATGCTGGTCTGTTTTAGAGAATTATAATCTTTGCAAGAGGCCCTGTCTTGGATAGATAGGTAGATGGAAACAAACAGCGTCTCCTGGAGTAAAGAACACAGATGGAGCACCCTGCCAACATGTACAGGGCTCTCCTCCAACCATACTCCTAATTCTGCTTGGTTCAGGATACCCACACCAACCCCTCATCTTGGCAGCACAGCAGGTAACTGAGGCACTCACCCAACAATATAGCTCTGTGTCTGAGATAATGCAGCCTTAGCCTGGGTAGTTCTTATGTGGTATGGGGGGATTGGACATAGGAGCCTTGTACATTTTAGGCAATTGTTCTACTAAGATGGAGGTATAATCTAGCCTTTGTTTTCTGAGACAGTGGCTCACTATATAGCCAAGGCTGCTTTAAACTTTGGTTGCTCTTGTGTGCTGGAATTATAGTTATGTACCACCCTCAGGCTGTGGGTGTGTCTTCAAGTTTCCACGTAAAGGCAACAGTGCTACTTCTGTAGGAGACCAAGAGGAGTACCAGGGCTTGCTGTGAGATTTCTGCTGGGCAGACCAGATGGATAGCTTTGGGTTTTTCTGTGTCCCATGCTGTCTTGGGCCAACCTGATGTGAGGTTGACAGCTGAACACAGCTCTTTCACACTCATCTGAGAATGGACAACCATTCTTGGAACATTTTTTCAAATACTAAACTTACCTGTACAAAGCACTATATATTAACATATCTTAATAGCTTTATTTTTTTATGACATGGGAGTTCATACATAATATACCACTAATGCACACAAACTCATGTCTGAAGGATATGGTTTCTAATTGGAAAAGAGAAATGCTCATAGTCAACATATTTGGAATGTTCCTCAGCCCAGCAGTGTTCCTGTGTGTTTGCCAGCTGGAGACTAGTTATTATCTCCACTGATCAATCTTATCAGGCTGTCTAGAGCAGCTTCAATACCAAGTACACCTAGCAGGCTTCGGAAACTGAGAGGAGCAGTTTCTATGACTCTGTTCTTGTCCAGTCCTAGGGCTGTGAAGAAAACAAACCTGGTAAGAAACTTCAGAATGTCTAAGACAGCACTTCCCCCCAATAGCCACACAGTGGACAGCACAGACTGAAGACCAAGGGGCAAAGTCACCTGTAACCCAAGGCAGAGAAAATGCCTTCTTCCACACATCCTGCAAAGGCTTCAAGAAAGTAGTTCCTTCTTGTGTGTTTGGGTGCTTACTGATTAAAGTATATTAAAAGCTGATCTACAAAGTGCATTTAATGACATTTTCAACTTTTGATTTTTCCTATGTAAACCCTGATAAGATACTCAGGTGGCTTTGTTGGGCACACTGAGACATCCTCTAGAAAAGGTAGCCACACACCCAGAGTCCTACCTCGCTCTGGGACTTTGGTGAGAAGATCCAGCTTTGGAAAAACTATCCCTTCCTCATCTATTTGTATCTTCCAAACAATCACCAGTTCAAACCTGAAAAAGAGGTGATGGTTGTTGCTCGTGGGATTCAAAACGATTAGTCACATGATCTCTGCTGGCCAGGCTCACCTCCTAAATCCATCTCCCCACAGAGGAGGAGGATGTGTGATGAGTTCCATAGGACAGTTTGGAAATTTGTACTCACCATGGCAAACATCAGTGTGGTAATTAATGGGCCAGACTGCATACTTTGAAAATGATCTGGAATTGATAGGAACTGCACACTGTAAGAGCAGCCATGTGCCATATGGAAGGAGAAACGGGTATAAAGCTCAAGCCCCTCAGGCCTGCCAGAGCTCCTCACTGGAGGATGAGGCATGAGGAGAAGTGAACTACAACCACAGGACAAAGGCCAGCGCCAGTGGTCTGTGTAAGGAAGACCCTGTTAGAAGGCACGCTAGGTGTAGTTAGGCTGTTGAACCTGGGTCCTGACACACATACAGGCATGTACAAATATGAAGCCAGGCTGAAGATGAACAGCAGAAGCCTGACAGTGGCTGTGTGTGTGTGGGGGTACTTCCAAGGGTCTTAGGTATAGAGGGGCATCTGTTTTGGTATTTTAGGTTCTCTCTGGATCTTTGGCTTTCTCCTGCTGTCTCTGTCATGCCAGCAGTCACACACTTCTGTCTTCTCTTGGCTACCTAAGGTCCCTGAGGGGAAGTCTCTTTCTGAACCCCAGGCCAGTGCTTAGATCCTCCAGCCATGTATACTGTCCTTCCTTTGTCTTCCTTCATGGTTCTACAGCAGTCTACCTGCCCACTGTTGGTGGTTTCTCCTGTGATGGCAACCCACGTCTCCACTGGATACTCTTTAGTCCTCTTTAGGTAGCTTCTTAGCCTCTCTTATGGACAGTCCTGGTTCCAGGGGTGTTGAGATGCACAGACTTACCCTGGCTGACTGGTACTGCGGATCTCCATGCAGTGGGAACAGGCACCCTCCAACAGGTGTACACTATCTGGGTATTTCTCCTGTATGTGAAGAGAGTTACAGTCAGGTCCCTCTAGAAGAAGTAGCACCCTGAAAGCCAAGAGAAACACTTTAGCACCTGAGATGGAAGTGTCACACATGCCATTACTGGTACGGATCCCGTCCATCCTCACAGCTCACACAGATAACCTTTTTGTCCTTGACATGGGCTAGCCCCCACCCAGGTGCCCAACTACAGTGGAGGTACCAGGCTCTCACTCTGATAGAGCAAAGCATGTGGTTTGTTAAGAGTCAGCTTCATGGTGAGACCTGTCCTGGATGCAGTGTTCTGTCTGTAGAGAACAGAAATGGGGTGAGTGTCACAGATAAGCAGATATGGTTTCCTCAGTATGAATGACTGCTCCGGATATGCCTCCATGCTTGTCCACAATAGGATCTAGGAGGCTCTAGCATATCAGAACTGTCATGCATTTATATCACCATGACAACAAAGTTTGTTTTCCAAGTATCTGATCAGAAGATAAATACAACAGATGACCACTTTTTGCTTGTGCAAATAGACTATAGGCTTAGAGACTAAACAACTGACTTGAGATTGACATCACCACAAGATTTTAAGGTCTCAAGGCTGATCTTTGAAAGATCCTTCCGTGTATCTTCTCAGTGCCTTAAGAGATGCTTCCCAAGGGTGATAACTAAGTCAAGCAAGGACTGAGGGGCAGCTGCCCCCGAGGTAGGGCTGAGACTGGGGGCAGAGCCTTCTGCGAGTGTAGAGACTGGCTAGATTAAAGTAGTTTGGGCTCATCAAAGAAAGTTCCATGGGGACAAATACGTATCACTACCCTTCAGAGAATACTCCCCCTTGGAAAGCTACTGCTAACATGGGAAGCCAACGCTGCCAGTGTCTGCATGTAGCCACCAACAAAGAACACATCCAGGCTCCAAAGCAGGGGTGGGCTGGTGTACTTTACAGATAATTACTAATTTCAGCAAAACAAGTTTTTAGAAGGAAAATGTATACCTAAGTGATTTCAGTGGAAAGTGCTGGTTGATGTTAAAACCTCAGACTCTTCTAAATTATTAACAACTGTTCGAAGAATGTAAAGGAGTGTGTGTGAACGTGGCATTTCGGCTTCCAGACTCTGCCTGGCGGCAGCACATAACACTCAAGGGAGTACTGGGGCTTGGGCTGCCTCCAAGGCGGGGCCTGAGGCTTGGCCTCCAAGCAGGAGGGAGCTGATTTCCACTCCCTGGGCCATACTATCGAATGAGCAAAAGGAAGGCTCAAATTAGATGCTTTCACTAAAAGGTTTACTTAGTTTTTAATGACAAAGACAGAAATGCTGACATTGGGCAGAGGGCAGCCACTCAACCCCATGCTTCTGGAAAGCTAAGACTGCAAGGGCTCCCCTGCATTAAGTTAAGGTTGTTGCATTTCCAGCTTCATTCTTTGCCTGGTCACCTAACTCGAGAACACAGTGGACAGTTAGGAAGGAACTAAAAGCTGACAGCCTGGGTGGACCCCCAAGAACAGCAATCTTATTATTATAGATACTAATAAAGTGTTATTTTTAATGACAAGGGCATTAGAAGACTGGGGGGGAAGGCAGAAGAGCTGTGAAAAATAATCAGACTATGCACTGTTCTTGAAGCTGGGGATCAGCTAGGTTTAAGAGTGACAGGAAATTTGAGTTATCACTATATTCGACTTTGATAAGGAAGTAGACTAAGCAGGCAGGAAGGAGTTAGTTATGGTCCCTGATTTATAAGGTGTATTCCATGAAAACCAGTAAGACAACAAAAGGTTCATCAGAAACTGTCCACCTGATATGGAAACATAGGTCTCATTCTTCCATCAGTCAAGCCAAAGCCCAGGGAGGGGAAACACCTCTCTCTGGCCAGGCCCTGGAAGGACAATCTTGGACATGTTCTGTCTCATGCACAGGTGTGTTCTTCACGTCACCAGGGGCTCTGGTGTAGAGAGGACAATAGAAGCCTGTGTGTCTGCAGATGTCATCAGGAAGGCTGTGTTATGGAGGTGGCTGTTAGAGAGGCCTTATGCATACTAACCAGCTGTTAGTGCCTCCACTCTAGGGCCCCAGGCTCTCCAGAACGCTGGGCCTGAGTGCCACTGAGGAATGTTGCAGCCATGTGTTTACTCAGCTGTGTGCCACATGGTAGAATTTGCATGATGGGGAAAAAACCCCAAAAAGCAAAACCCTAAGCTCTGGTGTTTATGATAGATAAATGGATGTGTGTGTGTGTGCGGTGGTCATTTGATATCCAGCCCGGTTCATATTTGACACTTAGTATTATGGCACTGGCTGATGGAGTACAGAGGGGCTGTATTTTAACAGGCAAGCTGCCTTGTACTATGCTTCAGCTACAGTGGCTCAATACCGTAACATCACCTCCCCTCCAACTAAGTTCCTGTAGCAGCCAGTGAACAGGGCAATCCCATGGGCAGTCCGGATGTCCACAAATGGCAGTTTATCCTGACTTCAGAAGATTATGCCTGAACAATGGAATTTTTTTAAAAACCTCATAATTCAAAGTGCACAAATACAGCATAATAAAACAACTAGAACACACAATTTTATATTTCCAAGGCAGTACAAATATACCACTTTCTAATTCCCTCATGTTTTCATTGCTTTGTAGAGAACCTTTCTGGCCTTTAAATGTCGTCCCCAGCACAGAATTGGCAATCATTAACATATTTTCTGTTATAGATTTCCTGTTACAGACACTTTAGACAAATAGAATCTATAATATGAACTTTTTCTTGTATCTATTAACTAGGTACATGGGTTGTTTTTACCTTGTTTTTGTTTTCAAGATAGGGTTTCTCTCTATAGTCCTGGCTGTCCTAGAACTCTATGTAGACCAGTCTGGCCTTGAACTCACAGAGAGCTGGGATTAAAGTTCTCTACCACCATGCCTGGCTCCATCATTATTTAGAGACAGGGCTTCACACTAGCTCTGTCTGGCCTGGAACTAAACATTTTGTAGAGCAGGATGGCCTTGAACTCAAGAGATTAGCCTGCCTCTGCACCATAGGTGCTGGAATTAAAGGAGTTTATTGTTAATTCAAAGTATGTGTGTATATGTACTTATATGTACATATGTGGGTACCTCTGAGGGCAATGACACTGGACCCCTGGAGCTGAAGTTACAGGTAGTGGTAAGCCATGTGATATGAGTGCTAGGAACCAAACTTGGGTCCTCTCTAAGAGCACAGAGCACTACACATTTTTAACTGAGACTTGGTGATTCCCATTTAGCTACTAGCTATGCGTGCCAGCAAGCTCCAGAGAGCCTCCTTATCCCTTTCTCAGTGCTGGGATTACAAGTATGCACTTCCATATATGCACAGCTTTTTTTAAAAAAAATATTTATTTTTATTTAATATATATGGGTATTTTGCCTGTGTGTATGTCTGTGCACCACATGCATTCCTGGTGACTGTGGGCCAGGAGAGGGCATCAGATTCCCTAGAATTAGAGCTGCACATGCAGATGGTGGTTAGCTGCCATATGGGTGCCATATGGTCAAACTCTTCCTGATTTTTCAGGGACCAATGCCAGGACAACTGGGCTTTATGTACAGAACTGTGGGGCTGTGGTAGCGCACACCTTTAATCCCATACTCAGGAGGCAGAGGCAGGCAGAGCTCTGTGAGTTTGAGGCCAGCTTGGTCTACAGAGCAAGTTCCAGGACAGCTAGGGCTACACAGAGAAACCCTGTCTCAGTCCTCCCTCCCCCAAAAGGAACCTCAGCCCTTGTCTCACATCACACAAAAGGTTAAATGAACAGGTGGTTCAGAGGTATAATGTAAGAGCTGAAACTATGGACCTAGAAAGCCACAGTAGCAAACCTCTGAATCTTACATTTGTTTATCAGATACAAAGTGAAAAGCATCGGCTGCAGGAGAAAGAGAAATTGTTTTGGTACTGGTTTCTTCACAATGGAAAACCCTTAAAAGCTATTTTAAAGACACAGGAAAGCCTGACACTAAGTGGCAATATTAAAAAGATATGTAAAGAACATTTATAGCTAATAGTAAGATCAACAGCTGGAAGTGTTGATGTACAAATATAAGCTCAGCCTTTGTATCCATGGAGGCTGAGGCAGGCAGATGAAAGGTTCAATGCCAGCCTGGACTGGTCCTATTTCAAAGACAACAATTCACTTTTAAAGGACTAAGAAAGGATAAAGTCAGTCAAACAAGACTATGGCAAGGAAAGGACCATCCCTAGCTCAAGTGGGAACTTAAGGGTTTTTTGGAAAGTTGGATGGTGTTTTGCTGGGGACAACACATGAAGGAATGTTTCACTGAAGCAGAAAAAGGAGAAGAGGATGTTGTACTAGAGCAAGCACGTGAAAGGACACATGATGAAGGATTCTTTGCTAACGACAGGCATGTATTGGTCCACCTTACACTGTGTAGTTGAGCTGCATTTGTTGGGGCTCCATACAGAGAAATGTATCAAAACCTTTTGGTGGTGTGCTGCAGTTTCTTGCTGCTTCTGTGGACTCGGGATGATTGGATGCTCATGTGGAGGCAAGATCCGTGCTGAGGCAAGGCACATGGAGGACACATGATGTTTGGAAGGTATAAATAGGACTCCATGGAGTGATGAAGAGAGAGAGCTTGACTTGTGTATAGAGCTAGTTGTATAAAGCTCGTGGGTCTGGCATCATTGCTGATCTTAGCTTCCCTGAGAGAGGTACAGTTGAGAACTTCTCCTGGTGTTCCTGTTGCTCCCTCCTGCTGACTTGAGCAGAGGCTGAGGCCTGGCTGTCTCTGCTAGGTCATGTCACCACCGCTGTTGCTATCCTGACTAACAGAACTGGACTGCTGATATATCTGTGAATTGTTTGTCACTGCCTGCTAACCTATGAACTAAACTGCTGATTTCCAGACAACACAACGGGAGTTGCTCCAGGGAAACTTTCTAAACAGGTCCACTTCCCCTGTATCCTTTCTTCCCCACTACCTCTGGTTGGGCTACAAGGGGAGTTTAACGAGTTAGGAACCATCATTAAAGGTAAGAATTGAAAGAATTAAAGTTACAACTGACCATTAAGCAAATGCAAATTCAAACCAAAGCCAAGATAACTGATAATGGAGCTTCGATAAGAGTCCCACTCAGACCACAATGACTGCTGTGCCAGCACAGCCTCTGCCAGGGACAATGAGCTTTGGCTCCCAGCTCAGTCGTTTGTTGGCTGGACAATCACTTTTCAACTGTGAGCCTCAGCTGTTGCTTACTTGGAAATAGTTTTGAATTGACAAGCTGCATGTGGATACCGAGCTGATGCTATCAAACTCCTCACCCTGCACACAGTACCTCCCTCACAAGGACACTTCCCATATGACCAAAACTGAACTGCCCAAGCCAGAACGAGTCCCCTTCCAATGACTCAACTGCTCATACTGTCCCCTCAGACTCCAACACAAGCCTAATTCATCACATCTTGATGAATTATGTGCACGAGTTGGCACCTCTGGCAACAGCTATGAGCACTGACAGAAGCAGTTTTGTTTCTGATGCTCTCTCTGCATCAGGGGCTGGCTCTCTACCTGTCTATCTAACAGCAGCAGCATCAGTCCCTTGATCTCTCTGTGACATGTAGCTTATTATGATCACTACTTACCCAGAACCTCATTGTTCCCACCTGTCACAACTTGCTCCTTAGTTCTTACAGGTTCCTGCCATGGGGAGGGAGTGCAGGGAACAGGGGAGGAAGAAACTGGTGCTAAAAGTTGTGGCTCATGTTGCATACCCTAGTCCTGTTGTGGAAACAACTCTCCAAGAAGACAATAGGATTAGTAACTGACAGCCTTCTTACAGTTTTGTTACTTAGTTTATACCTCTGAGTGGAAAGAGTAAGAAAAGGCACACTGGGCCACACACTAGCAGCCACTTCTCTGCCTATCTGTGCACACAGATGCTACAAACAAACTTGTATCATCTCTGGTGCACATCTCAGGATTCCTCTCCATGTTGATGAATCACTGACTCTACTCTCTTGACCATTTCCCAAACACCAAAGTGCCTCTGCACCTTTCCCCAGACTCTAAGGTCCCAAAGGCACCCCTGGAGAGGCAATTACAGGGTTAAAAGTGTTAACTTTAACTAAAAAAACTAAACATCAAGAGTGGACAAGATGTAGCATCCATCTGACAGAGCTTATCTGACTCAGGGCCCAAGGCAAGGCAGGCAGGTACCATGGTCCTTTTAGTCAGTGAGGCAAGTGAATCAGGCTCACACTCCAATGGACTGTTTCAGTGAAAGGTTAGCCATTCTAGAGTAATTTGGAAAAGAGGTCGTATAATCACAATCTTCTGAAATGCAGATCCACCCCACCTCCGGCATCAGAAGTCCGTTTTGGAAAATTTCAGATTAGCAGAACCAGCAGAGGGAAAGCACAGCATGTACCATCTAACTCAAATGCTGACCTCTGCCCCAGATTGTCAGAATGGACAGCCAGTGTCAGCCTGTAAATCCTTCAATTATACAGAGAATGGAAGAACTGACTGTCTGTGGACTTTAAAGTTATTTTTCTAGAACTGTTTTTTTTTAAGTAAACATTCCATGAAGCAATGCAAACAGAGTTGAATGAAGTAGCCGTGTTGGCAGATTACATCCTCCAAACCATATTATACTAACTTTCCTGGACTTGGTCCTGTGACTTGAGACACAGAAAAACACTGGCCCGGCCATGACGTCTGCACTAAGTCTTCTGGGTTGTAAGAACAATGGGCACAGCTCCACAATGGCTCAGGAAATGTCAGCACCTCACTCATCTGACTCTCGACAGGGTCCCATGTCATCAGAAGAGGAAGTAGGGTGTTGAGAGAGAGCGAGAGCGAGAGAGAGAGAGAGCGAGCTAGCTGCTCAGGACTGTTGCTGGAACCATCCACATAACTGGGATCAGCCAAAGAGGTCATGGTAATGCTGCTTATCCAGAGGGACTTTACAAACATATGCTAAATGTTGCTCAGATAAGCAAACAACTAGAACATTCTCCATTCCAAGCTCATATGGGCCATGAACCCAGGAAAGTCACAATGTCATTGCAGCACCAATGCTCATGAACAAAATCACGAAGCTCCAGGACAGCTCCATCCAGCCTGGGTGTGATCTGTGGTCATCTAACCCTGTGGATGGCTCAGAACCTCCTTAGGGATTGTTGCCAAACATTTTCCAAGTGCAGAGCCCAAAGGGTGGGCTCTACTCTTACTTTCCTGGTCTCCTCTCCTTTATGCATCTCCTGTCTACACAGATTTCAGAAGGACTGGGGGGGCGGGGGAAAGGTTGTTAAATTTGTAAAAGATCTACTGTATTGGAATTACATTACAACAGCATTTTTAAACTGAAGAATTGGGGACTTTTAATAAGAGGCAAGAAAGCAAGTGTGGATAACCAACTGGTGACACCAGGGTAAAGGAATCGGAGTGACAGTCAATCCCATGCAAACAAGATGATAGGCTGTAGGTCACATCCCATGCCTTCCTGATTTTGTATGGCTTCGGGGCTAAGGACTACTGAAGCATTCAAAGTCCTTAAAGACATATGAAAACAACATGGAAGTCAACCATGGGTATCCATAATGACATCTCATTGGCACAGCTACACACATTTCACTGAGGTTCACGAGTCTGTGTTATGGTGGTGGAGCCCAAAGGGTGGGTATCATACAGATCTCAGTGGAAAAGCAAACTTAGTCTCTTCCTTTTGAAATTGCAAGACAAACCTATGGTCCCATCTGGTAAGAATACATCATGTGTTGTAGAGTTTCCCACCTGAAACCTATAAAACCAGAAAACTGTTTTGTTCTGAAGAGAACTGAAGGGCCTCTCTCTCTCCTATCAGGGTCCCCAGCATGTTATACGCAGTGGCTTCTTTCTTAATATAGTTCCTGACAGGGCTCTGGAAGGAAGGCCTTTTTTCCCTTCAAGGCTACATCAGGCTATCTCTTTCAATAATTGCGTTCCTACCCAAAGGACCTTGACCACAAACCTCTCTTCTAAAAAGACTCATTCTGATGGATAAGCCTTTTGTTTTGTTTTTAGCTTCTTTTCTGAGCTTGCTGCTTTAATTAATTAATTTTTGAGACAGGGTTTCTCTGTGTAGCCTAGGCTATTCAGGAACTTGCTTTGTAAACCAGGCTGGCCTCAAACTCACAGATCTGCTTGCCTCTGCCTATGAGTTCTGGGATCAAAGATGTGAGCCACTGCCTACCTGGTTAAGCTAAATCGTTTTACAATCATTTTGTAACACAATTCCATGCTGTGCTTTTGACTGACTGATGGTAGAGGAGATGGTAGAAACAAAAACATTTCTATTGGGAACTGTAATTGCCTTTACAAAGCTTTGTTCATATATTCTTCATGTAGTGCCACCCATTAGTATGTACAAACACCGACCTTACAAAGCCTGGATTTAGGCCTACAGAGATAACTTGGAGGTACTTTCAAATGACTTGGAGTTGGTTTCCAGTGCCCACATGGTAATCCTGGTTCCAGAGAATCCAATGGCCTCTTCTGGCTTCTTTGGGCACCAGGCACATGGCACATGGCACATAGACATATATGCACACTGTAGTGGTTTGAATATGCTTTGTCCAGGAAGTGGAATGCTTAGGAGGTATGGCCTTTTGGAGGAGGTGTGTCACTTTGTAGTTCCTGTCAGGGCTCTGGAAGGAGACCCTCCTCTCAGCTGCCTGGAAGCCAGTTTTATCTATCTATCTATCTATCTATCTATCTATCTATCTATCTATCTATCTATCTATCTATTTTTGAAGTCCACAATCATACTTTTTATTTCTCCAACAGGAACTGTGCACATTTGGTTTTAAAGAGAACCAGTATCAGGGAATCTCTTGACTTTGTTTGAGCCAAAACCAGACTTTACAATGAAATTTTATTTTATTTTATTTATTTTTATGACAGAACAGATCACTTTATAGGAGATTAGAATTATACTTTTTTTTTCTTTTTGGTTTTGTTTTGGTTTGGTTTTTTGTTTGTTTGTTTGTTTTTTATTGGATATTTTCTTTTTTTTTTTTTTTGCCTTTGGAACAAGAGGTAGAACTCTCAATTCTTCCAATGCCATGCCTACCTGGGTACTGCCCTGTTTACTGCCATAATAATAATGGACGAAATCTCAGAACCTGTAAGCCAGCCCCAATTAAATGCTGTCCTTTATAAGTGTTGCCTTAGTGATGGTGTCTCTTTATAGCAATGGAAACTCCAACTTAGACAGAAGATGTTTTCAGGAGTGGGGTATTGCTATGATAGGCCTGATCATGTTTTTGTTTGGAGGAATGTAGATTCTGGGATTTTAGATTTGGGAAGCAGTGGAGTGCTTTAAATGGTGTCTAATGGAGCATCCTAGTAGGGATGTGGAAGACATTGATTGGTGCTGAGGGCGATTTGAACTATGTAGCCCTGGCCCAAGATGTTTCAGTGGAGAAGAATTTCAGTAACATACTGTTCTTGTGATATTTTGGTGAAGAATGTGGCTGTTTTTTTGCCCTTGTCCAAACAGTCTATTTGAGGCTAAGGTAAAGAGATTTATATTAATTACATTGACAAAGGAAGTCTCAAAAAAGCCCAACAGAAATTTTATTCTCTGGTTAAGTCTTATGAAGAACATTTTGAACAAGTATAGCAAGCTAAGAAAGGAAAATATAAAATGTTTGGTTCAAGTAATAAAGGGTCCCTAGGAAATAAAACTGATCAGAATCCTGTGTTCAAGGAGATAAACAGATTAAGGGAATGGTGACTTTGTGGCAAGATTCTACTGGGCAAAGCCATTAAACAAAAGGTAGTTATATCATAACAGGCGTTGTTATTATTATTGGTTATTGTTTTCGCTTGGACTTTTAATCCGGAGCCAACTACAATCTAGAAATGAAAGATACAGGCTTTTGTTCTGGATCTTGAGGCTTAGTGGCCCTGAAAAGCTTAGGCAAGGTGGTATACAACCTTTAGTTCCAGAGACAAGCAGATCTCTGAGTTCAAGATCAATCAACAGAGCAAGTTCCAGGACAGACAAGCTTTGGTGGGTACTAAAGGAGTTGGAAAACATAAAGCTGGTGATAATGTAATAAAACAGGGGCCATGTTTCAGCTCCAGCAAGCAGCAGAACTCAACAGTTTTGGCCATGTAGCTCTAGCTTTAGAGTAAAAAATGGAATGGACTATT
The DNA here is from genome assembly GCF_978045245.1 of Mus caroli. NCBI lineage: Eukaryota > Metazoa > Chordata > Mammalia > Rodentia > Muridae > Mus > Mus caroli. The sequence continues at coordinate 71,629,318 of NW_028227270.1, read as the reverse complement.
GGGACAATTGATGCTGGTTAGCTGGAACTAAGAAATTAGCAGTGATTAAAAAGAGACCAGCATCACTGAGGTGAAATCTGGGAAGTGTTTTCTGAGAGCAGAAAGAAGCTGTGTTCCAGAGTTAGCCAAGGTTTTACCTCATGCTGCATCTGGACTTGGAAATGTGTAAGAGTCATCCAGGTGGTACTAGCTTTGAGGGCATGGAAGGGTCATGGATAGCAGCTGAGGCTTGGTACTGTGAGAGGCCAGGGACGGTCATTGGTGAAGGTGCAGCCTCAGCTGTAGCTGATGGCCCAGGACTTAAGGAATCATGCAAAGAAACTGAGGCTTGGCACCATGAAGAGAGCCTATGAGAGGCTATTGGTGAAGCCTAGTTGCAGTGAAAGACTCCAGGGGACTGGAGATACCAGTACCATGGGATGGTCATCAAGAACTGCAGCGCAGTGGCGTCAACCAGAGCCTAGAGTGCTTCAGAGGGCAGAGCTGGAGAAGTGACCCAGGCTTTTTTGAGAAGCCCAGAAGATCATGTGTGGATCCCAGACGCTGGAACAAGAAGATGTGAGGTTGAAGTTACCTTGAAGATCTCAACAAGTTAGAGATGCTGGAGCCATGGGATACCTGCTGAGGAAAGCTGCCAGCAGGGAGTGGAACCAGCCCAAGAGAAAGAATTGTGCTGCAGTCAACAAAGCTGAAAGGAGTTGGACATTAGACATGCAGATGCAGAGTTTAAGGCTTGCCCTCCTGGTTTTTGGTTTTGCTTTGGTCTAATATTTCCTCACTATGATGTTTTGGCATGATAATGTATAGCCTGTGATGTTGGAGGTATGTGATCAGCTTTTTGATTTTGATTTTATAGTGGAATTCAGTTAAGTGATTGAATGGATCTCAGAAGAGACTTTGAATTTTAGACTTTTAACATTGTTGAGACTGTTATAGACCATGGGACTTTTCAAGTTAGACTAAATGTATTTTGCATTATGCTATGTTTAGGTATGGCCCCCATAGACTCATATGTTGGAACAAGCCTATGGAGGCCAGTAAATGGAATATAGTAGTTTGAATAAGCTTGTCCCAGGGAGTGGCAGTATTAGGAGGCAGGGGCTTGTTGGAGTAGATGTGGCCTTGTTGGAGGAAGTGTGTCACTGTGTGGGTGGGCATTGAGGCTCTCCTCCTAGCTGCTAGGAAGCCAATCTTCTCCTGTTTGCCTTTGAAATAAGATGTTGAACTCTCAGCTCCTCCAGTGCCATGCCTGCCTGGACACTACCATGCTTCATGCCATAATAACAATGGTCTGAACATCAGGATCTATAAGCCAGCCCCAATTAAATGCCGTTCTTTATAGGAGTTGCCTTGGTCATAGTGTCTCTTCACAGCAAATGGAAACCCTAAGACACACACAAACACTCTTAAAAAAAAAAAAAAAAAGCCTGGGGGCTGAAGAGTTGGCTTGCTGGTTGAAAGTTCTTGTTGCCCTTGCAGAGGACACAGGTTTGATTCCTAGCATCTATATGGTGGCTCACAGTGATCTATAGTTATAGTTCTAGGGGATCCAGCACATTCTTCTGACCTCTGCAGGCACCAGGCACATAAATACAGCAAAATATTCACACACATAATAAAAATAAAAAAGAGCCTAGATCTAGTAAAGGTACTCCTTATGCTTTACTTTTTTATTAAAAACCCAATTATCTATGCAGAAGAAAGTTATAAAGAAAATCCACTCTGGGTTCAGAGACTAGAAACCTCTTGTCTTTTTATAGCTTTCCCACACAGGCAGACCATCATGCTGGGGAGATGGGGCAGGGATCTCGTTTCTGTCTCTTACAGTGACCTTGAACTTCCATCTGTCCTGCTTCTACCTCTCATCCCAGAGGACAGTAACCTTCTTCCAGGCTTTCCCTGGTCTTAAGCAGATGCCATCTGCCCTGCTTCCTGGCCTCCGATAGTTTACTGGTTCCTTCCCCTCTACTTGCCTCTGCCTTCATTACATTTTGTATTACCTTAAGAGCTGATGGTTAAGACAAAAAGAACCAAGGATTCCTGGGAGAAAGGAAGCCAGATAGGAGGGTACCTGTGATCACAGAGTTAGGGACAGGGTAGGAGGCGCTTACTTTGTGTACAGCAGCTCTAGTGTCAAAGAGCTTTTGTCTAACAAATCATGGAATAAGGTAGAGATGTAAAATTATGCCTATTTTTAAAATAAGAAAATCATGGCTCACATACATGCACTGATGTTTTAGTGTCCCAGAGCCAGGATGGAAACAGCAGCCTGAGCTGGGCCCCTGTGATCCAGCTTAGCTGCCAAGTTGAGTGCAGGAGACGAAAGGGAGAGACCGCCATAGAAGCTCCAGGGACCTCCTGAGTTCCTTCCAGGGCTGTTCTCTACTGTTTTTTTTTTTTTTTTATATACATTTTTCCAGAAGTTTGACATAATAGAAGAATTATGAAGACTGTGCATGGCTTGTGCATAAAACCTTACTGGTAATATCTTACATTAGTACAGATGACTGTTGTTAAAATCAGTGTCAACATTATAACAAGTCCTTACTGTGTTCAGATCTCTTCATTTTCACTACTAGGAGTCCATGAGGACATGTTGGAGAATAGTGACAAAGGGTCCAGTTTACTCTTTCATCTCTGCTTTCCATTGCTCTATAAAACATTTTTATTACCATTCATATTGCAATGAAATAACTCTTGGATTACAAGAAATGAAGGGGAATTAAAAAAATCCTTGCATGTTCTAAAATGGAGTTGATTTCGTAAGGCACCCTGAGTAAAATACTGCAGAATTCTGGACAAATTAATTTGCAATGATGTAGCAGAACATCTGATGTGTGTGTGTGTGTGTGTGTGTGTGTGTGTCACAGAAGGCTTTGCCAGCTTTCTTTTTTTCAGATAGAGATCTTCCCCACCTGTTCTTGGGGCCCAGCTTACCTGTGCATTATACCTTACAGGTAGCCCTTGCCCTGCAGGCAACAGAGTTCAGACTGCCGGCCTCTGAAACTGAAAAGTTGGCATAGGGAGATGACATAGGTACTAAGTGACTGGTAGGAGGGGTGCTCCGTCCTCAGTGACCAGGTATCATCTCTACAGCTTTAGCTCTACCATGAGCTACAGGGAACCCATCAAATTCCTTTTCTACATAAGCTAATATAAACCAATTGTCTACCATCTATGTTGATCTGAAAAAGTCTTACTAAAAAACACAAACGAAGAAACCACTTGAGTAAACTGACAGTGACTTTGGGAAACTATCAGACAATATATACTCAAGCCAACAGTTATCTATCCCATGAACCATTAATTCCAAATCCAAACTGTACCCATCCTCACACACTCATAGCAATACTATTTATTACAGCTGGAACTGAGCGGACCTAGGAATAAGATGGTAGATCCTTTGTGGATTCCTTACAGTGATGCCATGAAAGATTTGTGATCATGTACACATCACTCCCACAACCTGTTGTACCCATGAAGGTCTACGGTAGGCTGGGCTCTCCACCAGGCAGCAGAGTACTTGTCTAGAAGCAAGGACTGGGAAGAGGACAGGGTTTCTGGAGACGGTTCCACTTCCTGATTTGGTTGGTGGTTATAATACAAACTCTTTTTGTGAAGAATTATTAAACTGTATTTATGACATATGCCCCTTTCTTTGTCTTATTTTACCAAAAGTAAAAAGACAAAAGACAGCATGTATGACTTCTTGATGAGAAAAGCAGACAATGAGTAAAGGAATTTATAACAACATGCTTGTGATGTGAGCCAAGAACTTCTTGTTCTTCACAGCTGCTGTTCCTTGTCAGCCTTTCAAGGTACTGAGGGTCTGGGACACTGTGCTATAGGAGCAGGCAGCATGCCATCTGCGCTGTGATTAACACAGGTGGGCATGTTCAGTAAGTTTTATACATGAGTTATAGTATTCCTTATCCTGAGTTATGGTCACATGCTCTGGTGCAACTCAAGTTGCATTGCATTTGGACATAAATGGGAAAGAGCTACAGCTTAGACATCCTTGTTACATAAAGATTTTAGTTGTAGACATTTGTTTTAAATATTTTTTAGCTTCTATTTGTCTTTTGAAACCTTTCTCCATTAAATAATTCAGCTTGGGTCAATTAAAAGGAAATAATATATTAAAAATAATTCAGTTAGAATGTAGGGTTAAATAAACTTGTAGTAACGCAGAAATTTCCAGAAGTCAAGGCTGACCAAAGAAATTGAAAAGGACTGTAGAGTACTTAGCTGTATTTGGAAACACACAGATGCTGTATTTGAGGGCTGGGCAGGATAAGGGCCCTGGAGGCCAGGAGGCTTGCATAACAACCACTGTTTATGCAGCCCTGGCCAGCAGCAGGAATGGAAACAGGAGAGTGTGTGCCAAGACAGTCAAGCTGCTGGATTTTTTTTTTCCCCTTAAAGACCGATTTTAATTTTTTAAATAAAGTTATAAAGTTTATATAAAGTTTTTATAAAGTTTAATTTTTTATATAAAGTTTATAAAGTTGCAAATAAATTGGGAACCTATAATGTTTTTAAAAATCAAACATTTTTAACACAATGTTTGTTTACATATTTGTAACAGGGAGAAGACTCCTTATTTACAAGTTCTGAATACTGAGTAGACATATTTTACTGCTTTTTACCATACAGGAAAATACACAGTGGAGAAACTAAAGTTGGAGCCTGAAAACAAGACTTTAGAACAAGTCGTTACATACCTCCTCAGAATGCCCAGTCACTACCTGAAGTTCTCCCAGGGGTATTTGGGTCTTTTCTGCCCTACAGAGTGAGCTAATGATGTTCTCATAGCGTGTATGTTAACAGATGGCCATGAGAAATCATTTACCTAATTACGGCAGTGCAGGGCTCAAGCACAGCAAGGACTCCTGAGGAGCTGGCTTGCACATCGTAGAGAAAGAATCTGCTCACTTGTTGGGAATGCAGAGGCGGGAGCAGGAGTTGGGGTGGTGATACCAGATGGTTTGTGTTTATCAGATTAAATATACTATTTAAAACTTATCAATACCCCACAATTAAAAGCTAGTAGCCACCCAGACATGGTGGCACATGCCTGTAATTCTAGTACCTGGGAGGCTAAGATGGAGGATCACTGCAAGACTGTTCTACACAGTGAATTCCAGGACAGCTAGAGCTGTAGAGTGAGCAAGACTCTTAGAAAGCCCAAATAAGACAGAATAGAAACCTGAAAAGCTTTAAAAAAATCTGAATGTGTAGTGTAGTTCTTTTTTGTTTTTCTCTCTTTCTTGAGACAGAATCTCATTTTGTAGCCACAGCTGTCCTGTAGCTCAGAGATCCAGTGGCTTCTGGCTCCTGAGTGCTGGGACTCAATGTGTAGCCATCAGGTCCTTTTCAATTTGGATTATAACAAGATGCAATAAAACAAAGCAGCTAAGATAGGCATTCAATCTGAGATATCATAAACTGTCAGAAATAAAAAAAAATGAGGTCTATGTGACACTTAATCTGAAGCCTTTACAAGTCTAAGTACTTAGACCTATCAGGATACCAGATAGAAGGGCAGACAGCAACATGAGGGGAGAATGTACACAACGTGGGCTATTTTGTAAAACCATTTACAAGTTTCCTTTTACCCTTTTTAAAGCATACTATGCATTCTGAAATGATACATTCATATAGTAAACAGAGTGAAAATAATTTCTTTACATTTTCACAGGAAGGTAAGGCATTTCATTTACTCATAGCTGCATACAGGGCCATTTTCCATGGCTTCACAGTTGGAATGTGCTATCTGCAGTGGGGTGTATCACTAAATCTGAGTCACACCCTGGCACTTATTCCAGGGTAGGATGGCTCTTCACCCTCCTCTTTAATGTGAGTTACCATTTGCTTTATCTATTTTATTTCTCACTTGCCCTGTGCCCCTCTTCAGAGACAATGTTATTCCATCATCTGAATCTTGGACTGGGAAGACTGACTGAGTTGTTGTTGGTGCTGGACTTAGTAACAATCCTCTCTTAGGCTTTTCCCAAGCCTATGTTTTGGGGCTTGGGACATGAAGAGGAAGGAGGTTTTTTTGTTTTTTTTTTTGACATACAGCTACCTGTTGTTTTAATTTTCTTCCTTTAAAAAATGTCTTCTTTGGTCTTCATTCTTCTTGAGTTTCATGCGTTTAGCAAATTGTATCTTATATCTTGTGTATCCTAAGTTTCTGGGCTAATATCCACTTATCAGTGAGTACATATTGTGAGAGTTCCTTTGTGATTGGGTAACCTCACTCATGATGATGCCCTCCAGGTCCATCCATTTGCCTAGGAATTTCATAAATTCATTCTTTTTAATAGCTGAGTAGTACTCCATTGTGTAAATGTACCACATTTTCTGTATCCATTCCTCTGTTGAGGGGCATCTGGGTTCTTTCCAGCTTCTGGCTCTTATAAATAAGGCTGCTAGAACATAGTGGAGCATGTGTCCTTCTTACCAGTTGGCACATCTTTGCCCCTTCCTAGAAATGGGAACAAAACACCCATGGAAGGAGTTACAGGGACAAAATTTGGAACTGTGACGAAAGGATGGACCATCTAGTGATTGCCATATCCAGGGATCCATCCCATAATCAGCTTCCAAACGCTGACACCATTGCATACACTAGCAAGATTTTGCTGTAGGGACCCAGATATAGCTGTCTCTTGTGAGACTATGCCGGGGCCTAGCAAACACAGAAGTGGATGCTCACAGTCAGCTATTGGATGGGTCACACAGCCCCCAATGGAGGAGCTAGAGAAAATACCCAAGGAGCTAAAGGGAACTGCAACCCTATAGGTGGAACAACATTATGAATTAACCAGTACCCCGGAGCTCTTGTCTCTAGCTGCATATGTATCAAAAGATGGCCTAGTTTGCCATCACTGGAAAGAGAGGCCCTTTGGACTTGCAAACCTTATATGCCCCAGTACAGGGGAACGCCAGGGCCAAAAAGGGGGAGTGGGTGGGTAGGGGATTGGGGGGGTGGGTATGGGGGACTTTTGGGATAGCACTGGAAATGTAAAGTAGGAAAATACCTAATAAAAAATTATAAGCTGAATCTAATATATATATATATATGTGTGTGTGGAAACAAATTAGCTGAGTTAAAAAGAGTAGGTAAAAGAAAAAAAATGTCTTCTTTCTTTTCATTCATTCATTCATTCATTCATTCATTTCATTCACAGTTTCTCTGTGTAGCTTTGGCTGTCATTGTACTTTTACTCTATGGACCAGGATGGCCTCAAACTCACAGAGATTCACCAGAGTCTGCCTCCTGAATGCTGGGACTAAAGACATGTGTCCACCGCTGCCTGGCTTAATAACCATAAAATTCATATAGCATAAAGTTAACTACTAAAGTGGTAATTAGCCAATACTCAGGACATCCTAAATGCTGTTCAACCACCCAACATTCCTATTCCCAAAGCATGTTTGTTACTCCAGAATGAAAGATGCACTCACCAATCAGCTCATTTCAGCTCTCCCTCTGAAAGCCCCAGCGGCCATCAACTCTTCATGTTTTTTCTTTTGCAATGTGGATGTAGGGGTTGAGACAAGGTCTCACTATGTAGCCCTGGCTTTCCTGGAATGTGCTATGTAGACAGGCTAGTCTTGAACGCAAAGAGACACACCTCATTCTGTGTCCCTAGGGTTGGGATTAAAGGTTTGTGCCATTACATCCAGCCTCTTCATTTCAATATTTCTACGAATTTATCTATCTTACATAATTCGTAGAAGAAGGATCATACAATACATAGCTCTTAGTGTCTAGCTTCTTCAGCAAAGCTTTCTAGACTCTTTAATACTTCATTTCTTTTTATACCTGAAAAATATTACATTGTTTGGAAATAATATTTTTCATTTATATGCTTTAAAAAATAACATTCTTATTGATAGTCTCACTTTTCCCTACTCTATTTCTCTTTCCTGTTTCTAATACACACCTCCAAATATGTATACATATATATATATATACATACATTGCTGTTGCTAAAAACTAAGCTACATTTCATTTTAATGAGGAAAGGCTTATTTGGTTCCAAAGTGGGGAAAGGCATAGCAACTGATATGGCTGTATCCACAGAACTGGGCGTGGGAGGTAGTTTGTTCACATGGTGTGGACAGACGGGGAAGGAGAACCAGCTGTTTTTTTCAAATACTGGAGTGTGGTGGTTCTGGGAATCAAGTTCTTCCTGTGCTAAAGGTCAACTGAGCTTTTTATATATATATGTTTAGCAACCCCTAGCCTGATGTGCTATGACTGTAGTCTGTTTGTGTGTGACCACTGAAGTCTCTATAGAGTGCTGTTAGATTCCTATGGCCTTTGGAGCTTGGCATTGAGGTAGGCACTTTTTTTGGTGCTAAGACAGCCCATAGCTCTTCATTCACCTTAGAGGGATAGGCCTGGTTCCTGTTGTAGTCTCTCTTCAGCAGGCATCAGTTCTGGGCATGCATGGCACACTTTTCCTTTGTATAAGCAGTGGCTCTCCCAACCATTTTTTCTACCTCGTCTTCCTTCCTCCTTCCGGGATTTTTTTTCTTTTGGGGGGTGTATCTGATGTATGCCTTGTCAACTATCCCTTGCCCCTGAAGGCTTCGGAGTATATGAGATCATATATCTCAGAAAGCTGCGACAACCAAGGGGTGTTAGTGGGACAGTCAGGTTCTGCACTACTCCTTTGGGGACCCATCAAAGCAGGTCAGAATATACCACATAGCTCTGGAAAGAGGTTCATATATGTTTTCTAACTCCATCAAGCTGCATCAAGGACATGGACTGCCATCAAGAGCATGGGGAAGAAGACATGCAGGCAGGAGAGAACGTCTCTATGTTTTCCTCTGAAATTCAGTGGCTCTCTCTTCACCCAGCACTCCTAGGCAGCTGCAAATATCAGATTTGACCCCAGGGTTCGGCATGGTTTAATCTGTCAAATTTGGCAGCTTATGGTGACTTCAGTAGAGAAAGTGATCGGGGGGGGGGGGAGCCTACTCTGCCATTTTCTGTGACAGCACAATGGCTTGTGACTTTCATATGCAATAAATATGAGTTTGTCATACAACTCAGCAATTCCACTCCTAGGGACCTAAGTATGAGAAATCAAAGTGTATCTGTATACAAGAATGTTCATGGTAGATTTATTCATGTCAGACAATTTCAAATAATCCAGTTTGCCTAAACTGGTGAGTGCTTTAGACAGGTAAAGACAGAGTTCCACTGGTCAATAAAAAGGAACAAAGTGCTCATACCCACTATAACATGGACAAACCCCAGACACAATTCTAAGTAAAAGAAGCTAGATACAAAGATCGATGTTACACTTCATGGACCTTAGACGTGCAGTCTGCCTACAGCTGTAGGGAGAGTGTCAGAGGTTTCCTTTGGTTGTGGTTGTGATTAGGGTTTTCTCAAGTTTGTCTTCCACTTTTCTTCTTTAATTATATTTAGCCTGCTGTGTGACTAATTTCTGTCTTAATTTTTAAAATTTCAATGACCTTTTAAAAATATACAGGTATCTGGGGATGGTGGGATGGCTCAGTGGTTAAGAGTGCCGACTGCTCTTCCAAAGGTCCTGAGTTCAAATCCCAGCAACCACATGGTGGCTCACAAACACCCATGATGAAATCTGATGCCCTCTTCTGGAGTGTCTGAAGACAGCTACAGTGTAATTACGTATAATAAATAAATATTTAAAAAAATATATACAGATATCAATTTGTTCCTCTAATTTTGTAAAAAGAAAATATCACTTTCCTAAAGATTTTCTGTTTATTATAATTCACTTTGACAACTTTTTATTTGTAACTTTATCCAGATTGTTCATAGTTTTCACTTAATAGAGGCTTATTTTTTCAAGTAATAAAAAGTTCTTTTGTATGTTCCTTTCTGGTGGTGCCATTTTTTCCTATGGAATTTTTGTTAAAATTGTGAAATTCATGAATGTAATTGACTTACAAATGAAAAGGCTAAAGGAAATCAAGTTGAAAGGAGTTTAGTTAAATTGATAAAGAACATGAGGAGAGGGCTAGAGAGGTGGCTCAGTAGTGAAGGGCATAAGTAGCCAAGGCTTACATGCATGCAGACCTGAGTGTGGTGTGTTTCCACCTGACAGTTGGCTATTGTCTCTCCAGTGCCTCTAACTCCATTGCCATGTGGGGAAGAGACAGGGGTCTCACTGTGGCCAGCGGACCCAAAAATCATCATCTCTAGACTTAGGGAAAGACTTTGTTTCAAAGGATTATGGCAGAGAGTGATAGAGGAGGGCCAGCTTCCTCTGGCCTCTGTGTGTGCCCATGGGTACAGGTTACATGCTACCAGGGCCTTGCTCAGACAAAATAAAATCAACACAGATGGTAAACATCTGAATGGCACCTCATAAAGTGGGTGGGGCTGATTCTGGTGGTGGTGGGGGGCAAGCATAGGTCCTGAGACAGTTTGAAGTAGAAGCAGCTACAATGATGTGCTCAGTCTCTGATTCACATCTCACCCAGCATGAAACCATCACAGGGCTTGTGAGGGGGTCAAGATGACGAAGTAAGAAGGCACCAGGTGCAGGACAGCTTCTGGTCACAGCTTAGTGCTCAGCCATTGCTAATGCTCCTCTCCTGGAGGAAAGAAGCTATTTTCAGCAAGTAAACATTTAAATTCACTTCTGTTCTGAATTATAGACACCAAATGGCATACCATCATAAACAGATGATGGCACAGCTCCTGCAGCTCATATGCTGGTGATTTCATAGTGAAAATATTGTTTGTTTCACTAAAGCCTGCTTGAAATTAGTCAGTTTAAATGCAAAACCAACTATTAACTAATGAAAACAGAGTAAATATGCTATAACTAATGCTTTTAAACTACCCTCCAAAGAAAAGAAAGAAAAAGCACCTCTCTATAATTTTAGAAAGAAAGAAAAAAAAGACTGCCATGAATAAAATCAAACTCTGCTCTTTAAAGCTTGTATATAGCTGGATTGGTGGTACACACTTCAATTTCAGCACTTGGGAGGGAGAGGCAGGCAGATATCTGAGTTCCAGGGTAGCCAGAGCTATACAGAAACCCTGTGTCAACAAAATAAAAAACAAAAACACTTGCATATAATTAAAGCCAAATTCTCATGCTAGAGAACTTAAAACGGTAGAAGGTCCTTGTAATCAGTTCCAGATACTGGTTGTGGTGGTTTGAATATGCTCAGCATCATGGGAAGTGGCACTATTAGGAGGTGTGGTCTTGTTGGAGGAAGTGCATCACTGTGGGGGTGGGCTTTGCAGCTTGGCCCAGTGCAGTCAGTTTCTCCTGGCTGCAGTCAGATCAAGATGCAAAATTCTCTGCTCATTCTTCAGCCCCATGTCTACCTGCATACTGACATGCTTCCTGGCTTGATGATAATGGACTGAATCTCTAAACCTGTAAGCCAGCCCCAATTAAATGTTTGCCTTTATAACAGTTGCCTTGGTCATACTATCTTTTTACAGTCATAGAACCCTACCTAAGACACTGACATAAATAAATGTACCAGGTAAAGAGAGAATAATCAAGTCCCCACAGTGACAGGCTAATAGGAGTAAAGCTGGTTCTAGGTTGAACAGTGAAGCATATTCCAACTTTCCCCTTCATCACAAAGGCAACAGTTTACCCGGACAGTCTTTTGCTGAATTTATAGTTAACTTCATAAAACCCAGTATCACCAACTACTCAGCAGTATCTATCTGCCAACACAGCAAAAGCTGTTCTGCAGAAGACAGCATTTGTGAAAGAGAATGAAACAATGTTACAGAGAGTGTAGGGATAAGACAACACAAGACCCTAAAGAAAGTGGGATTGAGAATCTGCAGACCATGTAGACGTGAAAGGCTCCCATTCCCATTCCCAGACCCTAAAGAGTTTCTGCAGTTCTTTTTCAGTATTCCTCTGCTGTGCCCTCTTAATGTACTCCTTGGGCTTATTGGAAGATAGTTTCTGCTATTTTTGAACAAAGAGAATTGGAGCCAATTCTCTTAGCAACAAGGATGGGTTTGGAATGGGAAGGAAATAGTTAATTTTTCTATAAAGACTAGGGATAAACAATTAGTATCCATTTTACTTGTTGTTCGACTGTGGTCAAGTTCTAGAGCTTTTGCATACTTGCACTTTTGAGATGGGGTCTCACTGTGTAGCCAGGCTGGCTCTCGTCTACTTTCTATGTTACGTCTAAGAGCTTGCCCTCTCTCACATCTTACTTCAATTACTTGAACATCCTTCATAGTTGTCCAAAGTCTTTTTTCCAAGAAATTTGACATTTTTTTACTGTCTTTTACATGGAACTGGCTACGTAGCCCAAGGCATGTTTATATTTATGTGCATAAATTTTGGGGAGGTTTTAGTTATTATGTCTTCAAATACTCCTTCTGCTTCTTTTTTCTCTCCTGTGACTTCTATGCTGCAGGTTGGCCTGCTTTGTAGTATCCTTCAAGACCCTTAATACTGTGTTTGCTAAGGATAGAAATCAGCACTTCTCCCTTCCTCTAGGGTTAATTACAATTTAAAAAATGCTTTATTTTTCTTATTTATTTTCTCATTGTGCCAAAGATCAGTCTGAAGTGCAAACTTAATGTCTTTTCAGTTATACTCAGCACTAGCTAGCACCTTTCTTGGAACATGTGCTGTCAGTTTCTACTTTTCCTATATATTGGGTTACTTAAAAATTATCATACAGTGACTATACAGAATGTAAGGGATTTCATTATAATATTCCTTCTATGCATAAGTGTACCATGGATATTTTTCTCTTTCATTTATTTTTCTTAACCCTGCTTATAATTGCAGTTAGATTTATTTGAAAAAATTATTTGTGGATAAATACATATATGCTGTGTATGGTATATGTCCACATCTGTGTACAGATGAGCTTGCAGCTGTGTATGCTTGTGTAGATCAGAGGCCAACTCCAGCTGTCTTTATCATTCTCCATCTTTTCTTTTGAGATTAGGTTCTCACTGAACACAGAGCTCACTACTTTAGCTAGACTGGCTGGCCAGCGAACTCTAGCGATTCTCCATTCCCTCCTAGTCCCCAATGCTGGAGTTACAGATGCGCACTGCTCTTTTACACTGGTGCTGGGAATTTGAACTTACGTCCTCATTCTTGCATAGTAAGCACATCAGACACTGAACCATCTCCCTAGTGTCTGCAGTAACTTGTTAATGGCCCAGTCTTTAGTCTTTAGCTCTCACATGAAGAACAACAACAAAAAGGAGCATATGAGTATGGCTTCAGCAGGAAAAGAAAGGGCTTGCAAATGGTAGGGAGGGGCATTGTGCTAGAGAGTTTTATGTTAACTTTATTTAGTGATTGAAGGGGAAGGCTCCAGCCCACTGTAGGTAATACTTCTATAAGAAAGCAGGCTGAGTAAACCATGGGGAGCAAGCCAGTAAGCAGCACTGCTTCACAGTGTCTGTATCAGCTCCTGCCTTCCAGGTTTCTGACCGGTTTTGAGTTCCTGTTCTGGCTTCCTTCAATGATGAACTACAGTGAGGAAGTGTAAGCTGAATACACCCTTTCCTTCCCAACTTGCTTTTTGGTCATGGTGTTTCACTGCAACAATAGAAACCCTAAGATAGGCAATGGATCCTGCCTCTGAACCTCTATGATCAGAAGCAGCAGTCAGATAACAAACCCCAGATATATACAGTAGAACACTGGTTTATCCCAGGGACATGTTACAGATATCTGAGATGGAGCTAGGTTTGGGACTGGGTAGCAGCTACTGTGCTAAGAGCTGAAATGGACCAAATTAACCACAATTTACTACCCTAGCCTTCCTCTGGGACATTGGAAGTCCTTAGTAGACTCCAAAATTCCAAAACAGTTGCATCAGACAGATTCTGTCAGTATAGCTGTTATCTAAATGCGAAGACCATTCCTGGTGCTTCTTTTCTTGTTTTTGTTTTTATTTTAAGATTTATTTATTTTATTCATATGAGTACACTGTTGCTGTCTTCAGATACACCCGAAGAGGTCATGTGATGGCTGTGAGCCACCATATGGTTGCTGGGAATTGAACTCAGGACCTCTGGAAGTATAGTCAGTGCTCTTAACTACTGAGCCATCTCTCCAGCCCCAGCTTCTTTTCTTACTCTGTGGTTCCTCTAACACATTCTAGAGGGTAACAATTTCAACCATCACCTGGGTTACGTGTACTTTTGAGTTCTTAATACTTTACAACAAATATCCACATAAGAGATTGATGTCTATCTGTGCATAACTGTCTGTAGGATAGCTCCCTAGAAGCAGAATGGATCAGCATTTAGTAGCCTGATAAAGTGACTTAAATAAAGTCTATCATTTTACATTTCTGTCAACAATGCATGAAACTGCTTAGTTTGTAAAGTTTTAAAATCCTTTGTTCCCCTAATTTGTAATAAACGTTGCCTCTCTGCTTTATTATTCACAGCAGTCTAGGATTTCATTCAACTCTGTGGCTTTATTCCTAGCCATCACACGATCTGCACAACTTACTGTGGTAGCCCGAGGTTGCCTTAGGAAATAACTATCCTGCAATGTAGTTGGAGTATGCCCAAGAGCTAAGCTTCATATTCCTGAGTAAATCTTACATTTTACTAAGTTTATATACTCAACTCCCCAATCTTGGTAAAGAAATCTTTCTTGGATAAGATAATTTTTTTTTTTTTTTTTTTTTGGTGTTTTGAGACAGGGTCTCTCTAGATAGCCCTGGCTGTCCTAGAACTTATTCTGTAAACCAGGCTGGCCTTGAACTCAAGAGATCCATCTGCCTCTGTCTGCCTCCCAAGTGCTGTGACTAAAGGTATGCACCATCACTGCCTGACTGTCACAAGATTTTTAGTGGTGCTCTGCTTCTAGATTGGCTCCTTCCATTTGCTTCAAAAAGCATAGTAGGATCACTGTGGCCATTTAAAAAAGGCAGATCCAGTTCCCTTCTTCCCCTGCAACTTTTGGGTACAGCACTTAAGTTTCAATGTTATCTCCAAAGCCTGACATATGATTCTGCTGTTTTCCTCTTGTATTTGAATCTCTATTCCCATAATCGTGTGGTTGTCATTGTCATTGTCCTTGTCCTTATCCATCACCAGCACCACCAGCATCCCCACCCCACAACAACAGCAGGAGGAGGAGGGGGATGATGGTGAAGAGGAAGCAAAATATATTACGCAATTAAGACACAGCAGAGCAAGGACACTGAACACCTGAAGAATGGAATTTTTGAAGGAGAATAATCTGGGTTGAATATTGTTCAACACTGTCACTCTCTGACAACTACAGACACTGGGGTTTGTTTTGAGGTTCTGGGGACTGAATCAAGGATGCTGGGCATCCTAAGGATGAACTCTCTTGTTGGGCTAAATCCTAACATAATTGAGTTGTTAGAGGCAGTCATTGCCCTAACACTTTACTAGATATATTAACTTACCAAGAACTGTAGAGACTTTGCATTGTTACAGGTTTTGGTGATAAGCCTCAGCTCCACTTATTTGCTTTGAACAAGATAGATTTTGCTCTGTGAATAGTGATGTTAAAACTCTTTACTTCAGCAGAGAAATGCAGGTACAGGTGAGCAGTGGATTGTGAAGTACTACAATTTTAATACTATCTCAGTAGTGCTGTGATCATTGTTTTAGATATACTTCTCAGCAATACTAAATTTTAGTTTGTATGATTTGGAAATTTTTTTAGATTTTTGCATTCATCTTTTCCAATGTTCCCTGAGCTTTGGCAGGTGGGTGATGTAAATGTCTTGTTAAAGGGTGCATATTAAATAGGCACTTATTCTCAGTACAGTGCCTGTATTAACTGCTACCCACTACAAACAGAAGCTCCTCTGACTAAAGCTTAAAGCAGCACCAATCTATAAGCATAAACATTACCATTTAGAAGGTATTCTGATGCTGTGACCATTTAACAATAGTAGCAGGTTTCCTCTGATCTCTGCAGATGTGGGAGTTGACCAAGTTTATAGTACCGGGCATGAATTCCTTCTGTGGAGTAGGCCTTAAATCCAATCATAAAGTGGTTGGTTACTGTCTTAGTCAGGGTTTCTATTCCTGGACAAAACATCATGACCAAGAAGCAAGTTGGGGAGGAAAGGGTTTATTCGGCTTACACTTCCGTACTGCTGTTCATCACCAAGGAAGTCAGGACTGGAATGCAAGCAGGTCAGGAAGCAGGAGCTAATGCAGAGGCCATGGAGGGATGATTCTTGCTGGCTTGCTTCCCCTGGCTTGCTCAGCTGGCTTTCTTATAGAGCCTGAGACTACCAGCCCAGAGATGGTACCACTCACAAGAAGCCCTCCCCGCTTGGTCACTAATTGAGAAAATGCCCACAGCTAGATCTCATGGAGGCACTTCTCCAACTGAAGCTCCTTTCTCTGTGATAACTCCAGCCTGTATCAAGTTGACACACAAAACCAGCCAGTACAGTTACCCCCGTAATAGTCATGGCATTGTTACACTAGAGGGCACATCCTGCCTGGGGTTCACACATGGGTAAGACAAATTAATGCTTTTTCTCCTCTAGGTCTGCACAGCACTTTCCAGCACTATGAAAAGTAGTTTAGGGAAGGATGCCTCCAGTTCCTTTTCAGCTTGATTTGGTCTTGGCAACAAAATGTCTCGTCTTCAACAACAGGGTCTTACCCTCTGGTTCTGGTGAGCAACTAAGAGTTTCGGCACGAGCCTAGATTGTTTTGAGGACCTCTGGGTTCTGCCTGACCAATAATGCATAAGGAGGTATGCCATACTGGCACTAGGAGTTTTATTTAAAAACACATGGCTTTTGGACTTGTCTTGCAAGAGGAAGGCATAGGGTTTGATCTCTAGTGCTGGAAAAAGAAAATCCAGAACTTAATTTGAGAAACTAATTGAAAACCTCCTAGAGTAAGAGGAATAGTTTATTGGTACTACTTTTGCTTAACATACATAAGGCAATGGATTTGACCACTAACACCAAGGAGAAAAGGAAAATATAAGTAAGGACTGAAGAGATAGATGGCTTGGAGATTAAAAGCTCATATTGCTCTTGCAGAGGACCCAAGTTTGATTCTCAGCTTCCACATCAGGTGCATACAACTGCTTCTGACTTTAGCTCCAGGGATCTGATGCCTCTGGCCTCTGCTTCACTCATGTGCACAAACCCTCATACAGACAACATACAGAAACACAGACAGACACAGATAAATCTACACAGGTGGCAAAATTAACTAAACTAAAATTGACCATAAAAGAAGGTTACATGATAATAACTTCAGTTAACATTAGTCTTTTCTTTCCCTGGACACAAAGAGATTCTAGGGGAAATGAAGATGATGACATCACCCAGCAGTAATGGGAAAAAATGAAGCTGTGGACAAACACACTATGTTTGATTTATTAAATCTCAAGTGAACGTCTCTTTATCCTCCCCGGGAGTGATGCGGTTACATTAGTTGCCAAAGTCTTCCTTTTTCATTACATACCTTTGTAAATATTGTGCTCACCCTGGTTTATAGCCATCTCCTTCAGACAGTGTATCAGTGGAAAAGAATCCCCATTCCCAACAATGCTCAAACTACCATATGTGGAACTCTCTCACCAGGCCTCACTAAGCATGGGTTTCAGGATTACAGGAGGAAAATTACAGGGAAAATAACAATTCTGAATGCTTTGAGCTGCCTGTTTTCCAAGGCAAGAACACCACACCCTATAAATCCTGAGAGAAACAACCTAAGAAGTCTCTGATGGTCCTGCATCAAAGATCAGTCATCTGAGTGCCAGAAAGCACATGCAGCTCATCTAGATTTAGTATGTAGCTGGGCTTAGGTTTGACTCAGGTCCTGACTGCAGCTGTCGTCACATCTCTGTCCTGGCAGTGAGAAGTGGGCTTTCATTAGCATTTAAGAAGTTCTGTGATATGGAGACCCAGTAATGATAAGAGCGGCTGCCTGTTCACATGCCCTCCAATAGCTGCTCAGGAAGGAAACCCTGATGGGTGATACGGCCTTGAATGTTGTAAGAAACATGAATCAGAATAGCTTGAGGCTGTTGTCATTTAACCGCATTAAGTAGTTTAACCTCATTCAGTTTCCTCAGTTTGCTTCTGTGACACCTTAGTTTTGTTCCATTTCAAAACGGAGAACAATAATGTATATAACATGGCTTAGAATTTATTGAAGTCATGTGTTCACTGCTTAGGAAAGAGCAGGCTAGTGTCCAGGAGGTTCTTGCATATGTTGTTCCTTTTGTTGCTCCCATCTGGGTCTCCATCTGTCCTGTGCTTTGACAAGGATCAGGCAAGTACCTGATTCTGCCAGTGAGCTTACAGAAAATGTGTATTCTCAGGTACTTTATCTATTTATTTTCCAGATACAGTCTCTCTTTGTAGCTTTGACTGTCCTCAGACTTACTACATAGACCAGTCTGGCCACAAACTCACAGAGATCTGTCTGCTTCTGCCTCCGGAGTGCTGCGATTAAAGGGTACACCACTATGCCTGGCTGGGTTTCTTTAAAAGTGGGGTGTGTCTATGTTCCTAAGCTTTGGTAACAGTGAGTCTGAAGTCAGTCTGGCTGTATAAGACCTTGTCTCAGAAAACCAAAATAAATGAATGAATGAATGAATGAATAAATGTAGAAAATTTAAAATGTTGCACAACATAAATTATACTTTTACTGTAAATGTACTCTTCTAGCAAGAAAAAAGTAAGAAAAGAAAAGAAAAAAGAAAAGGGCCTAATATGGCTAAAAAGGAAGGAAATTAAACTACAAGCAGCAAACGTAGTTTCCTTTGTTGTTCTTTTGTGTGTGAATGTGTGTGTGTGTGGGGGGGTGTTTAGGGATCTGGCAAAGCACATACTTTACTGACTGGCGGTCTCCCTAGGCTTCTTGTTTCTGTTTAATAAACATGAAGGAGAACAAGTAATGAAGCTAAGAGTGGATCTGAGCACATGAGCTTTAGGATACTTTTTCTGTTTTTGTGAAGAAGATGCAGAGTTTGATTTGCATTGCATTGACTTTGTAAATGGCTTTTAGTGAAATGGTCTTATTTATTTATTTATTTATTTATTTATTTATATTAGGTATTTTCTTCATTTACATTTCCAGTGCTATCCCAAAAGTCCCCCATACCTTTCCCCCCACTCCCACTTCTTGGTCCTGGCGTTCCCCTGTACTGAGGCATATAAAGTTTGCACGACCAATGGGCCTCTCTTTCCACTGATGGCTCACTAGGCCATCTTCTGATACATGTGCAGTTAGAGACACAAGCTCCGGGGGGTATTGGTTAGTTCATATTGTTGTTCCACCTATAGGGTTGCAGATCCCTTTAGCTCCTTGGGTATTTTCTCTAGCTCTTCCATTGGAGGCCCTGTGATTCATCCAATAGCTGACTGTGAGCAACTACTTCTGTGTTTGCTAGGCCCCAGCATAGTCTCACAAGAGACAGCTATATCTGGGTCATTTCAGCAAAATCTTGCTAGTGTATGCACTGGTGTCAGCGTTTGGAAGCTGATTATGGGATGGATCCCTGGATATGGCAGTCTCTATCTAGATGGTCCATCCTTTTGTCTCAGCTCCAAACTTTGTCTCTGTAACTCCTTCCATGGGTGTTTTGTTCCCAATTCTAAGAAGGGGCAAAGTGTCCACAAAATGGTCATCTTTACAATACTAATCCCACCAATCCATGAGCATGGGATGCCTTTACCTTTCTTTAGAGATTAAAAGTTTTCATTGTAAACATCCTTCACCCCTCCCCAGTTAGGCTTACTCCTAGATATTTTATTTTCTTTGAGGCTTTTGTAAATATCTCTTTGGATGCTTGTTATTGTTGCATAGAAAAACTATTGATTGTGTAAGTTGATTCTGTATGATGCCATACTGCTGAATTTGTCATCCCTAAATGGATGGACTTAGAAAAGATCATACTGAGTGAAGTAGCCCAGATTCAGAAAGACACATATTGCATGTTCTCTCTCATCAAGATTTCTAACTCCCAATCTCAAGATGAGTACATATGTGACTTTGAATAACTGCAGAAATCAGGAAAGCAAAAAGGGATCATTTGGGAGGAGGGAAATAAATTCAGAAGACGGTAAAATAACATTAAGAATGCGTGGAAAAGTCTTAAGTAATAATATTATTAACTTCCTAAGATACTATAATATATATAAGTTGCTATAAATATAAATTCCCTCTCAATAAATTCCCATCTGGGCTGACAATGTTGTTTGCAAGAGTAACAGATCATCTAACAAAAATCCCAACACAGGTATGAGCTGTTGGTCAGGGTCATCCAAGAGTCCTAAAACATTACAGGTTTCTATTCTATTACTGCTATTTGTTGCCCCCAAAAGGTAGAAGGGAAGTCCCCATTGCTGAAGATACAATGCAGTTTGAACCCAGAGTCTACCCAGAGCCTGTGACCTGGAACTGGTCTGAAAGCCTTTTCCTTGGAGATGAAACTTTCATGGTTCTAGAAGGAGCTATGCAACTTTCCAAAGGAGGGAAGCAACCAGTAGTCCTACCCAGCTATGACACCTAGGAGCCACAATGATTAGCAATGACATCCCTGAAAGTGCATGCAGTCATGGCACACATACTTTAGTAGTCACCAACAGCAGTCTAATTGGACCTAAGAGATGCTCAAGAAGAGAGGACTCTATTTGGTCCAGGGAATCTAGCCAACTATTTTAGGACTAGTAAAGCTGTGAACATAGAAGGAGAATCCACAACTGCCACCTTACTAACCCTGCAAAACCTAACTACATTCTAAATATTTGTCCTTATTCTCATAGATATGTGTCCTCCTCACATGTGCAGAGGGGAGTTTCCTTCTCTCTTCAATAGACGGAAGTCATTATAGAAAATTACAACTAATCAAAATGCAGAGTTGTGGAGTACAGGCTTGTAGTAGTACAATACAATTCCTACACCCAAGGTTCTGGGGTCTTGGTGGAAGAAGGGACAGGAAAACTTTAATATTCAAAGAACCAGGAGTTTGCTGTCAGATTGTGTCTCTTAAAATGTCAGAGGTTACACCCCCAACATCTCACCAACATGCATAAAAGCAATTTTTATTTGCTGGATATAATTGTTGTCTTGGAGGCTTACTTAAGCTCATCCTTTTTAGTTCTTGCTAAACTCTGGCTGGCTGGTTCAACTACGCTGTTCTGGTTCAAAACTCCTTTCCAAGCTGACTGATCCAAACTCCTCTCAGCTTCTCACTGAACTGCTGTGCTTGGTAAAACTGCCTCTGAATTCCACTGACAGAACTGCATAGAACTGCACTGAACTGAACTCAGCTGAACTGCACAGCATTGACTGACCACAGCTGAACTGCACTTACTGAACGGCCATTCACTCCTCACTCTGTGCCTCTTGTTCTTGTCTGTTCTTCTGAGAGTTGGGCTATCTGTTCTCTGCTCATTTTATCAAATATTTCTCTGATTTGTTACTTTGTCTGCCCCTCAATTAGATGCCACTTTCAAATATGGCTGCTTCCTTCTACAAATTAAGTTCTCCTGCATTGTCTGTGATTAAAGGTGTGTACTAAGAGCATGTCTGTATTCTACCAGAAGGATTAAAGGTGTGTCATTCCAGTCAGATCACAGAGACAAAGAAGGTCTTTGGATGTGATCCCTTGCCAGAGCAGCCTTGTTGCTAGATTAAAATTTCTCTACAAATATGTTTGCCCAAATACAATCTGAAGAAGGACAACACCAATAGACATTCTAATGTGGATGAGGGAAACCTCCAGAAAGCCAATGTGGTCTCCACAGTACACAAATAATTATAGGTGATTAAAGAATGTTGAGAATCAGATCTCACACACATACACCTGCACACTCATACTGCACAACTGCACACACATGCACGCTTGCATGCACACACACACACACACACACACGAACAATAACATAGAAGAGGTTGCCAGGAATTTGAAGGCAGGGGCATGAAGCAATTGGAGGAAGGAAAAGGAATGGAGAAAAATGATGTAGTTAATTAGGAAGGAAGGAAGGAAAGAAGGAAGGAAGGAAGGAAGGGAAAGGATATGATGAAAACCAGAATGTGAGAGTAGGAGGGGAAAAGGGAGGAGTTGAGAGGGAGAAAATATAGAGTATGCTGCCTTGTTATCAAATAGTACTATAAAAATATTAAGTTAGGAGTTAAAGGGATTGGTGGAAAAGTTAGGATGAGAACCCGGTTATTATTTAAGGAGCTCTTTCTGTTTTGTTTTATTGTGTGTGTGTAAAACAAATAGCCGTATTTTTCTGAGTAGAAATATAAATAAATATTCAGAAAGTATAAGAAGTAATTATGAATAAAATAACAATCTATAAAGTTCTCAATAAAGTTTTGGTTATTTTTAGATATACCAGCCTTCATATCTACTCATATATCTACAAAGCATCAAGATTTGTAATTTCCTTCCTGTCAGTAAACAATATACCATGTTCACCTTCTAAGTTAATAAGGGTTTCCTCTAGAAACACAGCAACAACAACAACAGAAAATGCCATAAAGACACTTCTACAGGACAATATATTCAGGACTTCCTCCAATAACTCTGGGCTTTATCAAGTTGATAGCTGAATCTAACAAGTAGACTCCACTCCCTGTCAACTTGTACCCAAACACATCACCTTAATCCTTATCTTTTGTTTGTCATCAAGATCTGATATTAATACTATAATATAAAATAATGTACAACTTGAAAAGTCTCACTCTTAACTTTAACTGTGGGCT
Organism: Mus caroli; assembly: GCF_978045245.1. Lineage (NCBI taxonomy): Eukaryota > Metazoa > Chordata > Mammalia > Rodentia > Muridae > Mus > Mus caroli. The sequence continues at coordinate 71,606,583 of NW_028227270.1, read as the reverse complement.
TCTGGAAAAAAGACAAACTTCCTTACTCCAAGAATTAGGGAATAAAAATAATTACACATGAGGAAAACCAAAGTCTATCAATGTAGACTAAATCCTGTAGCTCTCTGTCAGACATCTGGGAGTCACTCATGATGTTCTGGCTGCAAAGGGTTTGGGTACATCCACTTCCTTCTCTAGCTTTGCTATCCCACAGCACACATAGCTTATCTTGTAGGCCCAGAACAGCTCCATTCTACACATGCTGCTGTCCTTGGTAGATCTCACAGCCCTGGCATCCCCAATTTTCTGGAATCTTCACTGCAAAACTGAGAATGTGCTTTCACCATTGGCCTTTCTCTTTTGGTCTCCCTTTGGGGACTCCAGTGACCCTGCCATCCAGCGTCAAGCTTCAGCTTCTCTCCATGACCCTTTCATGCCAGACTTACTTTCAAAACCAGTATCATGTGCGAAACCCTTAAACATTATTTGCCAAATTATGCTGCAATGTTTGGTGTAGAGTCTTGGCTTCCCACTGGATCATGGATTGTGTATTTTGACCCTAAGGAAACACTTTCCAGAAGCTTTAACCTCGATGGTGCTTTTCTCTTATAAACCATAGCTACGTTTCAGCCTCAGCTAACCGGCAATCTGTTGCCTAGTAAAGCACAGAAGGCTTTACACTTCAGGAGTATTCATTTCTTGTTAATCAAAATTTCAGCTCTAGTTAAACAGTAACCACAGATTCTTGAACTGTATCATATGAACATCCCTAAAAGATTCTTTTCTTTCCTCTGAAACTTCACAACGAGCCTCCATTGTCAGCATTTCTCTCTGCACTGTCTTTCAAGCTCCCAAGAACAGCTCATTAAGCTCTCAGCACTTAATAGCTTTTCTAGATTTCAGTTCCAAAATCTTTTCAATTTTCACCCTGCACCCCCTCCAAATAACATGGCCAGGCCTATCATACCAGCACCCCTCTTCTGGTACTAATTTCTGTTCTATTTTGCTTTCTGTTGCTGTTATAAACATTAAGATCAAAAGTAACTTAGGGAGGGAGGTTTATTTCACTGAATGTCTAGGATATAATCCACCACTGAGAGAATCAGGACAGGAATTCTAGCATGAGCAGAGGTAGAAACCATGTAGAAAAACTACTTACTGACTTGCTTTCTAGCAAGCTTTCTTATACAGTCCAGGATCACCCACCCAGGGATGGCAGTACCCACAGTCGGCTGCGCCCCCTCACAGTAGTCACCAATCAAAGACAATTCCCTAAAGACGTGCCCACAGACCAATCTTACAATACCAATTCTTCAATCAAGGTCCACTATTTCCAGGTGACTGCAGGTTGTGTTGACAATAAACAATGAGCAGTCTAAGTCAAAGAAAGGTCTAAAGGCTCCCTCCTAGCATGGGTGCTGCTCAGTCTTTGCAAATTCTTTGGTACTATTGGTCTTTGGTGCAAATACTATACTCCTCAGAGCACTATGGTAGCCAAGTTTTAGGATATAATTATACCCAAAAGAATAAGAGAGAAGGAAAAACTGTAACTACCATTTTCCATGTACTAGTGTGGTTAAAATCGTTTCTGAAAAAGAGCTCATCCATTCAACCACAGAACTTGTAAAGCTGTGACCTCAGGAATCTTAATTGTTTTCCAACCATGTTTATCTCACAGTGATAGTTACTATTACCCCTTTATCCCACTAAGGAGTTACTTTTGTGAAAGGATCCACAAAGATGTCTCAGTCATTAAGAGCACGAGCTGTTCTTGCAGAGGACCAGGGTTCTATTTCCTAGCACTCTTAAGAGTGGCTTACAACTGTCTGTAACTACAGTTCTAGGGGATATGATGTCCTCTTCTGGCTTCTCTGGGCACTGAATGCACATGGTAAATAACATACATGCAGGTAACACACACACACACACACAATCTCTGTTAAAAGTAAGTTTTTTGCTTATAATCTTTTACAGTTATTCTTTCCTCATCTAGTTATAAAAAAGTACAAAACACTGTGAAAATGATGAATTACTTAGAGAAATTGTCTCTGTAATTTCATCACCCAGAGATAAATATTATTAACAGTTTTTGTTTATCCCTCCTAATCTGCACTTTGGAAAGATGCCAAATTACAATTACACACACACACACCCCAAAAGATAATGCATATATTGTTTTGAATATATTTCCTTTTTCCTCTTGGTATATCTGAGACAACTTCACATGCCAATCTTAATAGGATTATTTTAGAGCTTTGTAATCCATTGTTCTAAATATACAATTGGGTTACATTTTTTAAATGAAGTCCATAGTTAGAGTGCTTCACAGTACTACCCTGAAGGCACATCTCTGTACAAAAAGGTGTTCCTATAATCGGTTTCTTGAGGTAACTTGTGGGCAGACAGTACTGCTCCTTATTAGCTAGCTGTCCTCAACAGAACCATTTCTGTTTGCCACACACAGAATGCCACGAACACAGTTTCCCTCCAACAAAACAGCATGTTCCAAATCAGGCTGTGACTGATGATTGCTAAGTATGTCAGAATTATTTGGAATTATTTTTGAGAATAATAATAACGTTCACACTCTACCTCCATGCTTTGTTTGTTTCACACTAGGAATGATAGTATACATTTTAATGAATATTTCTTGACCATTATTGATGTTGAAAACTGCTACCTGCCTTTCACCAACCACTAGCATTTTGTAGTCTATGAACTTCTAATCTAGTGCTTTTTTTTTTGTTCGATTAGTCAGTTGAATTGCTTTCTTTTTCTTTTTGTAATGACTTTTTGATTGAAAAAATAAATTCTTTTCAAAAATGTAAAGGCATTTATTCACAATTTTCTTGTTTCAAAATTTGATATGTAGAGGCAAGTATCATTCACCACATAAGTCACTTGTGATTTATCATCATCTGCAAGTATGCTAAGTCTTCGTCTTTATTATTACTAAGTGTCAAGTCTATGTGTCTTGATAGTAGTTGGCTGTCATCTCACCTGGTTCTTCCACAGAGTAACTCAAGCACCCAGCAGTGCTGCTGGGTGCATTCCTAACTTTCTTATGGGGAGATAAAGAAACAGGAGGCCAAAGCACACAACTAATTTTCTAGAATAACCAGTAATGAGGCAGCTTGCTGCTCCCTTATACATTAAATGTACACACACACACACACACACACACACACACACACACACACACACAAAACCTAGGTGTAATGTTGCATACTTCTAATCCTAGCACTGGGAGAGAGAGTCAGGCAGATCCTCTGTGAGTTCAAGTACAGCCTGGTTTTACATAATGAGTTCCAGGTCAGCTAGAGATAGAGATACATGTATTTCATATGTATGAAATCAATAATTTTTTGTAGACAGGGTCTTATGTAGCCTATGCAAGATCTAAGTCCTTATGTAGCCCAGAATGATCTTAAAACTCCCAGTGCTTCTACCTCCCAAGTGCTGTGATTATAGGCGTGTACTACCACCCAGCTGCTGAAATTACATAATCTAATGGTATTAATATGTAACTTGTTTTTGTTTCCTTAATACAGACAAATTTAAACCAATGTAAACAGGATTGGAGATGCATACAGGTTATAGGTGATGAGACTACCACCCCTATAACCCTGACAAATCTCCAGTAGTTTGTTGGCTTCTGTGAACATCAATATTCGTGCAATATTTTATGTAAATAGCCTATGAAAGTCACAGATTTTTTTTTTAATGCCTTTTCAGTCTGCAAAGGAAATGGCCCCCCACCCCCACCCCGCCCAACTCCCGCTGATGTTTTCCACTTTTCCTGTGATTAAAAAAAATTTTTTTCCCTTGGAAACCATTTTCCCTAGTTACTTCTTTGGCTGATTTTCCACACAAAGAACTGAAAGGCATTTATCCCAAGGGAAGCAGTTCTTTTAGATTTTACTAAGAAGTCAGCTAACACTTTTCAACATTCCCTTCTCTTCTTTGTTTTTAAAGAAAGTTCTGGTTTTGTTTCACTTTCATCGGGAGACTTAAATGACACCAAGCAAAGCTACTTAGTTTAGATTTCCAGGTAAACATGTTTTAAATTTTAAGTTTCTACTATAGTTTGTGGCATGGCTTTAATATCTGGGTATTTTGTGTGCAAATGTTTAATCTTTAAGAAAACTAGCTCTGTACTAACAGATGAAAAGTTAGAAGCATGCTTTATTTTGTATGACTGTTTCTTTGCAGGATGATCATCTCCCAGTAGTCTAAATGTTAAGGAATGATGAGCTATTGTCATATGTTTAGACAGAATTATGTGACAAGTAGAAGGAACAACTGACTAGAAACTTTAGTTTTTTCAGTCCTTAAGTTCTAAAGGAAAATACATGTTCAGTTAAAAGCATTTTCCATTTTAAGTCCGGTAGTAAAATGAAGGATGATAATTTGTGAGTTCACAGATATACTCAAAATTATGCATACCTTTAAGTTTTCTTAAAACAAGTGATAAAAAATTGTAGTGGAGAGAAAATGAGTTAATTAAAGTTTATAGATGATATTCAAGATCTGAACAAATGTAAAAGGTCAAAAAAGCAAAAACATTACTAGATGAAAATGCCACTGTAATTAGAGCATCTAGACATATAACTATGAAGTTGCTTATTAAATATTAAACAAAATGTAAAATTGTATAAACCACTGAATATCAATCAGAATTGAGGGTCGTTTCTTAAATTTTATTTAAACTAGATCCTGATTTTGTTAAAATTAAGACAGCTCTGCCAATATACTTCTGTACAAACCTACTCAGATTTCTAGATTAGACAGAAATGAGCTCATTTGGGATAGAGAGACTAAAAGATGAGTCTCAGGATCATAGTCCTGGAAGAGTGTGTCAACTGCCTGAGCAGGAATTGTCTCCTAACACTCACAATCCCTTGACAAGTGAATGCTTATAGGATGCCCAGGGATGGCACACTTCACCTTCATGGGAGACCCCTGGAGATTACCTAGAGTCCTGAGGTCCAGAACACGAGCTTTCATGACCCTCATCTATTGAGCAGATAACATCAAAACAAACAAGTCAGTGTGTATGTACATGACGCAGAGCATCTGTTATGTGTCCATCAGGGCCCACTGCCCTACTTAAGAAATCCAGTGTTCCCTGCCCTTCGGCTTACGCTTCCGTTGCTGTCACTGCCCCTGCTTTCCTACATTACTTCGTTATGAGTTGACTTCAGGGTGCCAATAAGCTTGCTCCGTTACACTGTGCAGGCTAGTTCTTCTGAAACTAAAGCAGGTCATGAAATGTTTAAACATAATTTAATTTCAATGACCTACAGTAATGATTTTCAAATGACTGGAGTACATACAAATATCATGAACAAAAGTTTGATAGTGGACTTTACATGAAGACATCCCTGAGGCTGCTAGCTGCTGAGTTCAGATGATTTGAGGGCAAATCCACATTGGTGAAACCAGGTAAAGACTGGTTTAGGAGGAGATTTTAGCAAATGAAGCTACAAAAAGAACTACTGAGATTCAAGAGGGGAAACCTCTTACACATGGCACCTTCTTGTCTCCCAAGTTCCTTGTTAGTAACACACACACCTCCCTACATATGGCTATGCAGCTGCACTGGGGAGTGAGAAGAGCTCCTGGTAAGTCAGAAACTGGGACTCACTTAAGAGAACAGAGATAGAGAGTGGGGTTGGGGATGAAGCTTAGGGGTATGGTGCTTGTTTGGTACCCCTAATGTCATAGGCTTCATTCCCAGTGTTGGGAGAGGAGTGGAGAGATCTTTGAATAAGTATGGGAAAGAATTAACAGAAAGTTCATCAGAGAAATAAGTTTTAGGGTTTAAAGAATTTCAAGAAGGAAAAAACCAACAATTTAGTACTAGTTCATAGCAAAACTTATGAATGTTAAAGACATACTAAAAAATAGAACATTTTCACAAGAAGGCAGAATAAAAAGCCTTCCTACAAAGGGATGAGAATTGAATTCAAGTTGACTTCTCCATAACACAACAAGAATGGACCAAGTTGGGTATGGTAACTAACACCCGCAATCCTAACACTTGGAGGAAATGACAGAAGGATCACCACAAGTTCAAGGTTAGCCTAGTACATTGTAGCTCTAGGCTGGCCATGGCTATATAGCTAGACCCTGTATCAAAGCAAAAGCCCAAGGAAAAAGTGAAAAAGTGTGCAAAAGGAAAACAATCAATCAGTATCGGAAACGTATTCAGGGGAATGATTTTGAAGCTATATATAACTCTGCTTTTTAACAAAGCACGATATTTTCAGATATTTAAGATTCACAAATTTTTACCACATTTAAACAGTAAGAAATATATATTTCTTCAAAGAAAAAAAGGAATCTGAAGGCACTTCCTCTGGTAAGGAAAACAGATCTACTCATCTGCTGAGAATGAACAGGAAGATGAGAAAAACAGCAGGGCCAGTGTTTGGAATAAGACTGTCTCAGGTCTGAAATAGCTCTGCTTCTAGAAACATCTGTGGATTCCAGAAAAGGTTAACAGAGTTTTAAAATAGCTTCACAAGGCTGAGGAGAAACACAAACAAAGACGAGGGCCAAGCAGTTAGGGTGATGACACTGGTGCTTGTGACATTAGCAAAACTAGACCCATGGTGTGATGAATTGGATACAGTGATGTCCAGCTTCAAATCACTAGATGCATTATTGACAGTGTCTGTAACACTACACTCAAAGCATGAAAATTCTTAGATAGAAAACACATCATCCTAGGTTCAAATATTTGATGAGATTTTATTCAATTTCTGGCATGAATTCAAAGGGCATCAGACAAGAAAGAAAGAAAGAAAGAAAGAAAGAAAGAAAGAAAGAAAGAAAGAAAGAAAGAAAGAAAAGAAAAGAAAAGAAAAGAAAAGAAAAGAAAAGAAAAGAAAAGGAAAGAAAAGAAAAGAAAAGAAAAGAAAAGAGAGAAAGAAAGAAAGGAAGAAAGAAAAGAAAAGGAAAGAAAAGAAAAGAAAAGAAAAGAGAGAAAGAAAGAAAGAAAGAAAGAAAGAAAGAAAGAAAGAAAGAAAGAAAGAGGCTAAAATTCCAAAGAAGAGATAACAGGTACAGTCAAAAAGAGGACTCAGAAAGCCTGATCTTCAGACAGACTTTAAAACAAACATGATTAAATGTTCAAAGAGTATTATAAGTTGTGGTATAGAATTGAAAACAACAAAAATAATTTACCAAAAACTAAGAAATAGAATAAAAGAAACAAAGAGGCCAACATATGAATTTAATAATGCATTAATAAACCAGGTCACTTACAATTGTGAGGATGAATCATGTGGCAACTCAAGAACAAAAAAAAAATACCATAAAGAGAAAGTGACAGGAAGACATAATGGAATGGTTATTGTACAAATGACTGTAGTTCTGAAAAGAGAAACAGGATTAAAGCATATGGGAAGAGCTGAAGGCTGAAGAAAACAACAACAACAACAACCACAAAAACAATAAACCACCCACATTTGGGGAAAAAAATGTTCAGCATGTAGCTGGTTGGTGCATGCCTTTAATTCCAACACTGGGAAGTAGAGGTAGATGGATCTCTGTTAGTTCCAGGCCAGCCTGGTCTACAGAGTAAGTTTCAGGACAGCCAGGGCTACACAGAGAAACCTTTCTGTCTTGAGCCCTCCAGAATTTAGTATGTATTCAAAATATATCATGAATCCCAAATGTAGTAGAAACAAGAGAACCACACCTTTTATGTATAGCAGAGTAGAACATATAAAGGCCAAGATGAACATCCAGAGTGGCTAGAAAGAGAATGCTATTTTTAAAGTAGTTTGATTGAGTCATGACTTCTCAATTGAACCAACAAAGGAAGGCATTGGGGCATACTCCTGTGATCCCTGTACTTGGGAAGTGTAGGCAAAAGGATGAGAAAGTCAAGGTCCTCTATGTTATAAAATGAGCTTGAGGCCAGCCTGTGATACATTAGGCCCTGTTTCAAACAACAACAACAACAACAACAACAACAACAACAACAAAAGTATAACCAATACAAACAAAAAGATAGGAATGGGATCAGTAAATGCTAGGCACTATTAACCTGAAATCTATGAAGCAAACATGTACTTTCAGAATTAAGGTAGTATAAAATCATTTCCAGTTTAAAAATAAAAAAAAGAGTTGATCTTCAACAGAACTGCTCAGAATGAATTACCTTTAGATTCTTTTTGAATTGAGAAGAAAAATCTGAATAAAAATCCAGAGATGCAGGAAAGGATCAGAGGAAGGAGTTTAAGGTCAGGGGTTCTCAGATGGGGAGCAGGTCATTTGGCAATGTCTGGAAATAATCTTGGTTGTCCTAACTGGGGGAAGGTGCTGATGAAAGAGACCAGAACTGCTGTTAAATACTCTACAGCATGGGCCAGATCCTTACAAAAGCGGATCGACCCCCAAATCTTGATAAGTGAAGAGGTTAAACAACTGTGGTCTCAAGTGGTTTTTGATACAAAGCAATGACAACAATCTTTTGTTTACATTTGTTTACTGTGCTTGTCCATGTGTGGAATGATGTACTTGTGAAGGTCAGAGGAAAATGTGGGAGGTTAGCTCTTTCCTTCTATGTGGGAGTTCCTGGGATCAAATGTATGTTGTCAGGCTTGATGGCATATGGCAAATATCTTTATTCACTGGGATATACTGCCAGCCTGAAAAACAATAACCTTTTCAAGACAATCAATTGATATACTATATCTAACACATATGGAAAATTAAAGTGTATGATGAAATCTGCCTTTACACCAGAATTGAATAACTGCACTCAAAGCCATCCTGGCTCTTGAATTGCTCAGGAAGAGGTTTAACAAAGTAGAAATAGCTTTCATGTTCCTATCAAATACAAAGATGGATAGACTGCATTACAAATCAAAGAGCATAGGAAAATATACTATGAAAAGGCCAAAAGCAAAATGATCCAAAACTGCCAAGCACACAGTACCAAAAGAAGGTAGTTTTATTAATATTAGACAAAGAAATCTTCCTAGAGCACTGGTAGAGATACAGAAAGCCTCTCTCTAGTGATAAAAGCATGTGAAAAGTATGACAATTTTGAAGTTGTATAGGCATATAGCAGAGTTTTAAGGTTGATTAATAAGCCTGACCAAGCTAATTTATAAATGTCAACCAACATAAAAAGACCAAAATGAAAAACTACTAATATGTTATTTGTAAAATTAAAAATAAAATTAAGAACATAAAAATGGCCGGGCAGTGGTGGCGCACACCTTTAATCCCAGCACTCGGGAGGCAGAGACAGGCGGATTTCTGAGTTCGAGGCCAGCCTGGTCTACAAAATGAGTTCCAGGACAGCCAGAGAAACCCTGTCTCGAAAAACAAACAAACAAACAAACAAACAAGAACATAAAAATGCTTCCAGAAGATGTCTGACTAAGAATGTTAAAGTAGCCTGCCATGGGATATATATACCTGTAACCCCAGTACTTGGAGCAGAGAGGCAGTAAGATGAGGAATTCAAGGAGAGCTTCAGCTACACAGAAAGGGGAAAGAACAGCCTAGACTGTAATGGAACCTGTTTTAAAAAACTAAGAGAGAAAAATGTTAAAATATCGGATAGCAAATTTGTTAAGTAACTATAGGGTGAAAACAGGCTTGAATAGACTGTTTTGAACACACTGACATGTATATGCTCAGAATTTCTTGCTACTTGGGATGAAACAGGTTGGAAGGTAATAATAGACAGTTCCCATTTATGTAAATACTTATTTAATTTATATGTGTGACATTTAAATGTATATGTAAGCATATGTAGTTAGAAGGAGTCATAAAGGATATACTGAATTTGGAGCTGGAAAATCATGGCCCACATAACAAATTCTGTTTTCTGAACACAGCACTATCAGAACATTGTTTGGCTCCCATTCTGATGGTATTGAGCATCACTCTGGGTCCATAAGAGAAAAGCTGAGATGCTGTAACATAGACGTGTACCTCAAAGCCCCAAAGAGTTATTCTTTGGTCCCTGAAACAAATATTTGTGTACTTGTCTGTGCAGTTGCACAGACTTGTGTACCATTTTGGTTTTTCAAATCAGGTATCATTTTTACAAATGTAAATTTATTTTAAAAGCACTGATTAAAATATGAATTGAAAAACTGTGGACATGTTTTTCATCTTCAATCTCTTATGGGCTATTGTGTGGACAAGCTTCGCCAAAGGAAGAACTTTCCAACAGTGCTGTATGGATACAGGTGGTGAGGGCAGAAGACATAAGAATCCTCTGTTAGTGGACATGGAGAGAGTCATCAGAGGGTCAAAGAGAGCTGCATACAGTGAAGCAGCACTTGACCTGTGTAGAATGCTAGGGAACAGAAATGTCACCTCAACACAACAGAAATGCTGTGGAGCCTGAAGCTGGAGGACTTCAAGTTCGAGGCCGTATTGGTAACTTAATGACACTATCTCAAACTGAAGAAAAGGTTGGAGGTGTCAGCTCAGGAGCAGAGTGGTTACCTAGGATGTGAAGGATCTTGGGTTCAATAGCCACAAATAGGGAAATAAATATCAGAATGAAGGGAGGAGAATAAACACTTGGGAATATAAGAGCCACATACTTGATATGGACAATGAAACTCACAGTACTGCTATACCTGACAGATATTCAAAACAGGATAATGAATCAGCTCCAGTATCCCCAACATGCTCATCTTACTCTTTGCTCTGGAAGGCTGTATTCGCAGGGTGATGAGCAGCACCCCTTGCCTCTGTATACTAGATCCTTGTAGAGCCGCTCCTAACTATAATGACTGAAAATGTCTCCAGACATTGCTATCTGTCCCTTGGAGGACAAATCCCCAATTCAGAGGCATTGCTTTAAGCTTTGAATGGAGAAGTTATGCTCTTGAGTAGAAATTATTTTCTATTTTTCAGGTGTGATCTTGGCTTGTGGTACAAAGCCACAACAATACATAAGTAAACAAGCATGCTGTGTTTCAGTGAAACTATAAGATTTTACATGTCACCAGTTTCTCATTTTATAATGTAATTTTTAATTAAAAAATTTTTATTTATGTATTTATTATGTGTACATGTGAACATGCATGCACATAATGCCACAGAGCACATGTAGAGGTAGAGGAACAACTTTTGGGAGTATTTTCTCTCCTTCTCCCATGTGGGTTACAAGGATGGAACTCAGATGGTTAGGCTTTTGGCAGCGCCTTAACATGCTGAACCATCACACAAGCCCTTCTTTTGCCTTTTTGAAATAAGTGCTGGTTCAACTGGCAGTCAGCATGTAGAATGAACGAAAATCGACCCATTCTTATCTCCTTGAACAAAGCTCAAGTCCAAGGGCATCAAGGACCTCCTCATAAAACCAGATACATTGAAACTAATAGAAGAACCTGGGCAGCAGTGGTGCACACCTTTACTCCCAGCACTCGGGAGGCAGAGGCAGGTGGATTTCTGAGTTTGAGGCCAGCCTGGTCTACAAAGTGAGTTCCAGGACAGCCAGAGCTACACAGAGAAACCTTGTCTCGAAAAACAAAAAACAAAAAACAAAAAAAAAAAACAAAAAAAAAAAAAGGAAGAGGAAGAGGAGGAGAGGAGAAAATGGGGGAAGAGCTTCAAATACATGGGCACAGGGGGAAATTTCCTGAACAGAACTCCAATGGCTTATGCTCTAAGATCAAGAATTGACAAATGAGACTTCATAAAATTGCAAAGGTTTTGTAAGGCAAAGGACACTGTCCATAGGACAAAACGGCAACCAACAGATTGGAAAAAAGATCTTTATCAATCCTACATCCGATAGAGGGCTAATATCGAAAATACACAAAGAACTCGACAAATTAGACTCCAGACAATCAAATAACCCTATTAAAAATGGAGTACAGAGCTAAACAAAGAATTCTCAACTGAGTGAATTCAAATGGTGGAGAAGCACCTAAAGAAATGCTCAACATCCTTAGTCATCAGGGAAATGCAAATAAAAACAACCCTGAGATTCCACCTTATACCAGTCAGAGTGACTAAAGTTCAGATACTGGTGAGGATGTGGAGAAAGAGGAACACTCCTCCATTGCTGGTGGGATTGAAAGCTGGTACAACCACTCTGGAAATCAGTCTGGCGGTTCCTCAGAAAATTGGACATAGTACTACTTGAGGAGCCAGCTATACCACTCCTGGGTATATACCCAAAAGATGCTCCAATATATAACAAGGACATATGCTCCACTATGTTTACAGCAGCCTTATTTATAATAGCCAAAAGATGGAAAGAACCCAGATGTCTTTCAACAGAGGAATGGATACAGAAAATGTGGTACATTTACACAATGGAGTACTACTCAGCTATTAAAAACAATGAATTCATGAAATTCTTAGGCAAATGGATGGAACTAGAAAATATCATCCTGAGTGATGTAACCCAATCACAAAAGAACACACATGATATGCAGTCACTGATAAGTGGAAATAGGTCAAAAAGCTCAGAATACCCAAGATATAATTCACAGACCACATGAAGCTCAACAAGAAGGAAGACCAAAGTGTGGGTGCTTCGGTCCTTCTTAGAAGGGAAAACAAAATACTCACGGGAGCAATACGGAGACAAAGCGTGGAGCAGAGACTGAAGGAAAGGCCATCCAGAGACTGCCCACCTTGGGATCCATCCCATATACAGTCACCAAACGCAGACACTATTGTGAATGCCAAGAAGTGCACGCTGACAGGAGTCTGGAATAGCTGTCTCCGGAGAGGCTCTTTCTACCATAAGCTAGAATTTTATGCTACAATGGAATCTTGTCATCCAGGCTGACCTCTACTTTTGACTGTCCTATACCTGACTAGATTACAGATGTGTGCTACCACACCTGGTTCAGCTGGCGAATTTTTACCAAAACAGCATGGCAGAATCAGAACTGGATTATGACAAGTGTATGGGCATCAACCACTCTGGAAATCAATCTGAAGATTCCTTAGAAAATTAGAAACTGATCTACTGACAAAAAGAATATAAGATGATAAAGGGTCGCTGGCACTTTAGCAGAATATTATAAGGTGGTTATGTAAACACTAAACAAAATATGATCTAATCAGACACCTAGTGAAGTATTCAAGGTAAAATTTCATCATGCAGTAGATTTCAGCAAAACTCCTGCCAGAAAGTGACTGTATAAGCAAGGGAGGGAGGGAGGGTGGGAGGGAGATGAAGTGGAAACTTGAGGCTACTTGTTGAAGCAGGGCAACAGTTTGGTGGTTCATGGAATATTTTCTACTTTTGACTATGCCTGAAAACTTCTATAATGAACAGATTTTTTTTTTTTTTTTTTTTTTTTTTTTTGGTTTTTCAAGACAGGGTTTCTCTGTGTAGCTCTGGCTGTCCTGGAACTCACTTTGTAGACCAGGCTGGCCTCAAACTCAGAAATCTGCCTACCTCTGCCTCCCAAGTGCTGGGACTAAAGGCGTGTGCCACCACGCCCAGCCATGAACAGATTTTTTAAAGGAAAGTGTATACAATACCTGCCTAATTTCACAATCTGAAACTTGGGAAGCAGTCACTGAAGCCTGGCCTTACTTTGCCTAACACACTTTTCTTTTTAGGCCTACCGCCAATTTTGCTGGAGCTTCATTTAGATTTTAATAAAATTTCAACGGTGGAACTTGAAGATTTTAAATGATACTAGGAACTGCAAAGGTGAAAGTTCTCAGTCTGGATTTTTAAAAGGCAGTCAAAGTTTTATTGAAAGGTAGAGTAACAGCTTCCTGGAGCCCTTGGGTGTCCTTTGTTTCCTGGTATTATGTCATGACACTGGCTAGAAAATCCAGCAGAGCAGTGGCAGAAGTGGTGAGAGAGATGCTGTTCTAGATCTTTATGAGAAAACAATATTTCACTGTGAATAATGTTTACTGTGAGCTTCCCACGGATGACAATTACTATATGAAACAAGTACCCTACTACTACATCAGTGAATTTTCATAAGGAATGGATGTTAGGCTTGGTGCAGGGGCCCCTTATCTCTGGAACACTGAAACAAGGTGACTTGAGCAGTGGGCTCTGGAGGGCTTTCAGGTCAAGCTGAAGGGGAGCACTAAAGAAAGCTGCTTGCTGACCTGAGAACCTGTGGAAACGGTGCCAGCCCTGCCTGGACGGTGTAGCTGATTTTGAACCATCTGGGTGCAGCCCTGTGGTTGCTGTGGAGGCGATTCTTTTCCTGTCCATGATCCTTAGCCTATGGCTCCTGCACCAGACTATCTGGCCCCCAGTGTTGTTGCCAGATCAAAAGTGCCTAAAAACATAGTCTCAAATACATTTTTTCAGTCTCATTACACACAGGGAACTGAACTATTCTTGAAATTACTCCTCCTGGTGCTGCAGCGATGGCTTGTTTGGTAAACCTCTGCCTTCTAAAGTATGAGGACTTCGTGAGTTAGAATTCCAGAGCCCACAGAAACAAGATACAATGATATGTAACTGGAGTAATAGAGGTGGGGACCTAAGGCTCCCTGATACCCAGTGGCTAGACAGTCTGGCCTAATTGTTAAGTCTGAGAACAATGAAAGACCTTGTAGCAAAGAAAGTGAACAGCATTTCTGAGGAGGACACTGAGGTGGTCCTCTGATGCCCATGTGCCTGTATGAACACTCCTCCACATGGAAAGCTTCACTCTCCTTAAAAATAAGAAAAGTTCAGGGCTGGAGAAATGGCTCAGTGGGTAAAGAGCTTACTGTAAAATCAAGATGATTTCAATATCACGGCTGTAACTGTAGTGCTGGGTGGGGTTGGAGTGGAGACAGGCAGATCTCTAGATGCTGGCAAGCCAGGAAGGTCAACCAGTGACCTCTGGGTTCAGAGTGAGGAAGTCACCTGGTGTTGACCTCTTGCTTTGATATGCACAGGTGCACAAGCAAGTGTGCTGTTTCATAGCTACTTTTATGAAGGAGAACCATGCATTGCTCCCCAGCAAAGAAAATAAGTGGTGAAAGTGTCAGAAGAGGTGTGGGTGATAACCATAGAGCACCCTAGGAGACAGAGACTGATCAAAGTCTAGTACTTGGGGGTCCAGGGGGTTTGTTGCTGTGGGTATTGCCATTTCCTGTAATTTTACTGGAACACAGTCACAGTCACCAAACACCTATGGATGATTCCAGACCACAATAGTAAAACTAAATAGCTAAGACAGAAAAATAATCCATAAAGGGTTAGATATTTACTATTTGACCCTTTATAGAAAAACCTGGCTCAAGCTTGGTCTAGAGAGACAGATATTCCAACTTTGACTCAGCAATAAACTGCAGGATCCAGACCACACATCACACCGCTGCTGCTCCTCAAAGACAACAAAGCCAACTTCTGGAAGTAAGAATGGAGTTACTAACAACTTTAAATTTTGTTTCCTTTTAGAAGTTCTTGGTGGAAAAAAAAATCAAGCATGAAGCTAGCAGTGTTGTTTTGTTTCATTCTGCTTATTGCTCTTCAAACTGATTGTGAACGAGGTACTAGGAGGCAAAGGAGAAGGATGCATCAGAGAAGACTCAGGAAAAGCTCTTCATTCCATCTCAGAGCCAACAGGCAGCTTGAAGTTCAGCAAACCACTGCTGCTCCAGATGCTAGACTACCCACTGCCAACTCTGATTACAGTGTGGAAGAAAACATAGAATCACTTCTAAGTAATCTTGGAGTAGAATCAAGTTACAGTGTTTTACCAGGTAAGAGAATGTGTGAGGGAGAAAATGTCTCCATGAGCTAAACTATATAGGAAAATAGAATAAATTTTTATGCTACCTTCTGATATGTAAACACAAAATTAAAAATAACTGTAAAAAGTATTCAAGGAACATACTTATACAAAATTATTGGAAAAAGTCTTCTTTCCCATTATGAAACAAAAATTATCAAGTGATCATATTCACAACACAAACAATGTACATGTCAGTTAGTAAAATGCCTTTCACTTATTAAGACATTATCTAGAGTGGAAGCAATCAAATAACTTTGACCCAGGGCTATTTAATTGTTTGTTTGCTTTTTGCTTTTTTGAGCCAGGTTTCTCTGTATAGCCCTGGCTGTCCTGAAACTTGCTTTGTAGACCAGGCTGGTCTTAAACTCAAGAGATCCACCTGCCTTTGCTTCCCGAGTGCTGGTATTAAAGGCATGCGCCACCACCCCATGCCTGGCTTCTATTTAAATATTTTCAAGATAAAGTTTTGTTAAGCAAAAATGGAATGAAATCCACTAAATTTATTTTATACAGAATACTGACTTTTTAAAGGATGAAAAGACTGGAAATTCTGCCAATGATCTCAAGAAATTATTTTTTGAAACTAGTATTTAATGATTAGTGATTTTCTAAGTTTGGAAGAAAAAATGCAAACATAATATAGGTATATTACCATTAAAGAAAACCTTGAAATATAGAATAAAATATCACCACACCCTTATTTCATAACTCTTAATTATTCTTTCATGAAGTTAACAGAAATAACAAAATTATATGGAAAAAAGGGAAATTAGGCTATATTTGCTAAAAACCTAAATAACATGTTTCCAGAAAGCGCTAAGGAATAATAAAGACATCATCACAATTAACTGAAAGCTACTTAAACTATAAAAGGAAATGAAAAGCCCCCAAACTAACATGCATAATTTGATTTCACATACTTAATATTTAAATTTTTATTACTTGTGTATATATGATATTTGTATGTGTGGGTGCCACATGCCAAAGCACACATGTAAAGGTCAGACAATGCCCTAAGAAGTCAATTTTCTCCTTCCACAGCAAGCAATTTACCCACTGAGCCATCCTTGTTGGCACAAACATAACTTTTTATATAACGGACTATTTTATTTATTAAAAAAAGATACTTAGGGGCTGGAGAGATGGCTCAGTGGTTAAGAGCCCTTGATTTTTTTTTATAAAAACAAGGTTCAGTCCCTAGTACCCATGAAGTAGTTAACAACAATGTATAACTCTAGTTTTAGAGGCTCTGATGTCTTCTTCTGACTTTTGAGGGTACTTTATACATGTGATGCACATATATACATGCAGGCAAAACATGTACACATATGAAAATTCTTATAGTGAGGACATTTTATATTGGGGTGAAGATGGGCAGATCTCCAGATGCTGGCAAGGCAGGAGGGTCAACTGGTGAACTCTGGGTTCAGACAGAGGAAGCTACCTGGTGTTGCCCTCATACCTTGATGTGCACAGGTGACAAGTGAGTGTGCTGTTTCACACTGCTTTAATCCTAGTATGTCAGAAAGACAAATTATCACCCATTCTCATATATGGATCTGATCTACTTTTTTTTTTTTTCTGAGATGTGTTTCATGTTGCTTAGCTGGTCTTAAACTTCTAGATCCCACAGTCCTCCTGCCTCTGCTTTCTTAGTTGGGACCAAACAGGTACAACTCACTGACTTAAATTAAAACACAAAACATACCACCACCACCAAAAACTACAAGTTGGTATCAGTAAGAGAATAGAAAATGCACTAAACATTTCCAAATTGTCTAAAAATGTTTTCCAGTAGTCTTAAAGTACTTGAAAAATATTTAAGATTCTAATTTACTTTTTTCATGTGTGTTTTTTAAAATTTATTTTTACTTATTTTTTTATTGTAAAGGGGTAGTTTTGAAACAGGGTTTCTCTGTGTAGCGCTGGCCGTCCTGGAACTAGATCTGTAGACCAGGCTGGCCTTGGACTTGGAGATCTCCCTGCTTCTGCCTTCTGACTGCTGGGATTAAAGGAGTGCACCACTGCCCACTCCTCTTATGTGCTTCTGACAGCTAGCTGTGCAGAGGCCAGAGGCCAATCTCCTGAAGTCAGCTCTCCTTCCACTTTGAGTCCTGGGGATTGAAATCAGGGTCTGTCATGATAGACAGTAGGTGCCGCAATCTGCTCAGACAGCTCACGGCCCATGCTTTGTTTTTACTATATTTACACACATCACATTCACTTCACTGTTGTTAGACCACAGTCCACTGTTTAAAATCACTGACATAAACTATAGCCATAGTATTGTACTACAGCTAATAGCAGAATTGACCACCAGCAAGTTTTCTTTGGCTTCTACAGTGTGTACCTACATGCATCACTCACACAATAAAGTAAATGTAAAAGGTTGATCATTTTGGTGTGTGCATTTTATTTCAAAATGCAGTAACAAAACAAACCCCACAGGGCTTCCTGTCTTGCTGAGCAGACTGAAGAAGCATGCTGTTTTATCTTTCTCTGTGTGCCTAATCCAAAGGGTGAGCTGTGCACTCATTAGTGCTCTCGCCATTCTGTTCTGGGACAGAGCTACACTGTTGCCTCTCCTGAATTTTGGTGTGGCCATACGACTTACTGTGCCAGGAGAATTAAACCCACATAGAACTCAACCATGATTTGTAAACTTGTATTTTCACTCCTGGGCAATTTGGGAGTCTGCTAGAGGAAGCATGCTGTTTGTTGCAGAGTGACCACACCCACGCTGAGCCCCAGCATGTCAAGATCATATAACTTTAAGAAAATGAGAAATGGTTGGGTTCTGATGGTTGTTTTTCCTATGACACAACTTAGCCTATCTTGTCAGAAGATAGGAAATTCAAACAATGCTCAGTTACTAGGAGGAGATCACTCAGCAGCAAAGAGAAAGAGCCAATGAAAAGCATTTCAAACAGCAAATCTGTCAGGCATTTAACTGATGCATGGCTGCAGACAGATCTGTATTCTCAGCTGGTTGTATCTGTTAGACCTTGCACTATATTTTTATCCACTCAGGGATTCAGATAATCTTGTAATCATGGTTGTGCACTCCTTTAATCCTAGCACTCAGAAGACAGAGAGGAAGAGGGGCAGAGGAGCAGATGGATTTCTTGTGAGTTTGAGGCCAGCCTGGTCTACACAGTGAGTTCCAGGCCAGCCAGGCTACATAATAGAAATTCTGTCACAAACAAACAAACAACAAACAAACAAATAGTCCCTTTTCTCTTCTAGGAAAGAAAGGACACTGCTTTGTAAAGGGCATGATCATGTACAACAAAGCTGTCTGGTCTCCTGAGCCCTGCACCACCTGCCTCTGCTCAAATGGAAGAGTGCTTTGTGATGAAACTGAGTGCCACCCCAAGGCGTGCCCCTACACCATTAAACCAGAAGGAGAGTGCTGTCCCATCTGCTCTGATGCTGGTATACAATATAAAACAAAGTATCATGGATAATTTAGTCTTTAGCTTCTATTTATTTCTATCTCATCATTACATTAAGGTGTAAATTATTATAAATGTAGTCATCAAGGCACTTAAAATGTAGCTCAGTGCTGATAAACAGATAGATCTAGGAAAATGTATTTGGGGTACAGAAATAGATGTGTTTCTAGGGTTCTAATTCTCAGACCAAGTCAGGTTGAACCTGTTCATGTGTGAATCTTACAAGGCTTTAGAGACACAGTGATAGAATTACTATAGTAAACTCTGACTTATATATATGCACCATCCTATTTAATCAAGCTTGTCAGGAATATACTAATCACTATCATGAGAACAAAGGAGTGGTTTATAACCAGAGCAAACAAAGCTTCAACCCTCCTGGCTCTTCCCATGCATCTCCCACAGGAAGCACAGGAATCCAGTAGTGGTCTGAGGAGTCCCAGCAAAATACAGAAGTGTGGACTGGGGCTTGGTTTAGTCTGCTTGGGTGGCACTTCTCTATTGGAGATCACAGCATGGGTTTCGTTGGATGTGTACTGATCTGTTCTCAAATGAGACTTGTTCCTGAACAAATGTGTGTGCCCTCTGGAGGTTGGCTTAGGCCTCCTGGAAGAAAGTTTAGCTAGTGACTTATGAAAATAAACCATGTTAAATAACTTGACAGGTACAGACTGATAGGGACATTTTCTCTTGTCAATATCAAGCCAGGAGGAACTTCAGAAATTGTACTTTGCTTCATGCTATTAGTTATTTCACTGAGGCACTGTAATTTCTATTCATTCATTCATTCATTCAAAGTATGAGTACACTGTAGCTGCCTTCAGGCACACCAGAAGAGGGCATCAGATCCCATTACAGATGGTTTTGAGCCACCATGTGGTTGCTGGGAATTGAACTCAGGACCTCTGGAAGAGCAGTCAGTGCTCTTTAACTACTGAGCCATCTCTCCAGCCCTGTACTTTCTTTTGAGACAGATTCTCTGGCCTGGAATGTGCTATGTTAGAGCAGGTTAGCCTCAAATTCACAGAAATTCCCCTGCCTCTGCTTCTGTCAGTACAGAAGGGCTGGGATTAAAAACATGCACCACTAGGCCTGGCCTGAAGTATTATAGTTTTCTTAAAAAATGTTAGAAGGTGTGCTTGTTGAAACTGATTCTTTGAAGTAACATAGTAGGCTTATAGGCAAGATTCAGAGATTCTTAGACATTTTTTCAAAAGATCTAAAGTCTTGAAATGTAGTTATTTTAGAGAAATAATCCTGGACACAGAAAGGACTTAATGCTTAAATATGATATCTTTGGCTTCTACTTATTAATTTCCCCCTCTTCTTTGGAATGTTTTGGTATGGGTGTAAAAAAACAAATCTTCAGACTTTATAACACATACTGAATGAAATCACAGTAACTTCTTCAAATAACTTTATTTCTATGTTTTTTTTTCAGAGCTAGTTCTTATATGATTATCAATTAAAAGTAGGGAGATGATTAGATCAATTTATAAATGTTGATGGAAGAAAGCCTATACACTATGAACCCATTTCTCTTTAGAACTCTTCACTCAAAGAAACTGCATGCAGACTAGATCTTCTCTACTGTCTGTCAAAGATCTGTACAGTATCTATTATAATGGTATACTATCTAATGGTATCAAAGCCTCATAATAAAACTGCTTTCTATTTTGTATTGTGTGGCAATATTATTCCCTCTTTAGGTTATCAAGTAGTATCATATTTTTGTGAAAATCATATTACATTATTTAGTACAAAAACAACATTAAGGCTCATAGACACCAAAACCCCACGTCTGCAGCAAATCCTACAACACAGAAATAGTTACAGTTCACTCACTCCAACTGCTTCATCTCTACACAGACGTCAAGCACACAGAGGGAATAACATTTACTAACCTAATTCTCATTATGACTTTCCCATTCATTAACATCATCAACTTGCCTCCATTACGCCATCCTTCTGTGATCACTAGCCTCCTACTCTCTACTCACTAGTAGGAAACTACATGATAAAACTGAGTTTTCTGGTGATTCTTCAGAACAAGAATCCATTAACAAACTTCACAAGCAAGTGCCGCCACCTCAGATGGAAATGGACCAAACAGCCATAAAAGAAGCTCTCCAATCTGAGGAGGATGAAGAGGTAGCTAAAGGACACAAGGAGCACAAGAAAGAGACCTCAGTGCCTACTAAGCTCCATGGCGATGGGGAAAGAACTGAGAGAAAACTGAGGCCGGAGAAAGAAGGGAGGTCAGCACATCAACCACTCTACCATGGAAGAAGGGAGGAAGAGGACAGCAAGGAGGAGACTGAGAGGGAAGGAGAGGAGGAAGAGGAGGATGCTATAAGAGGAGATGTGTTCAGAATGTCCTCCCGGTTAATTCCTGGAACCCCAAGAGGCAGGCCACGCCTGCCCAGAAGCTGTTCCCTGTCCTACAGGACTATCAGCTGCGTTCATGCAGACTTCACTGAGATCCCACCAATAACAGCACCAGAAGTAACAAACCTGGAGTTGGTTGGTAAGAGATGATGGCTTACTCCATGCTCAGATATAAGTGTGAATTTTACTGCCATATGAATGTTGCTTTAACTTACTAGGGACTAATTTTATCATCTTCATACAGATCACCTGTGCAGCAGAGATGGTCACACATTACAATCAAATCAAATGGTGATTAAAAAAAAGTCAGCTTTAATGGGGTACACTTTGTCTGCATTATAAAACTTATTTATAATGTATAGTTCTATACGTTTTTACAAATGTGATCACCACCACAGTTCAGATAAAAAAATATTTCCATTATTTCCACAAATTCCTCATATCTTCATGTCCTTCAGTTTCTGGCCACCATGAAACTGACCTGTTTTCCATGTTCATTAATTTGATTTCTGAGTTTTACTAAATTGAATCACACAGAAAATAGCCTTGCAGTTAGACTTTTAATGCTTTAAAAATCACTAGTTTGGCCGGGCGGTGGTGGTGCACGCCTTTAATCCCAGCACTTGGGAGGCAGAGGCAGGCGGATTTCTGAGTTCCAGGACAGCCAGGGCTATACAGAGAAACCCTGTCTCCAAAAACAAACAAACAAACAAAAACAAACAAACAAACAAACAAAACCACTAGTTTGTTCCTTTGTTTCTTAGCAGTGCCCTATTATATAAATCAGCCAGAGAATGATTTTTTTTTTAGTTTAGTTTAAGGCAATTTTGTCTATAACTGCTAAAACATCCACATACTGATGTTTGTGGTGGCCTATACCTTCATTTCTCATTACACATTTTTTTTTTTTAAAGAAACTATCCAACACTTTTTAAGTTGGCTGTTCCACTGTCACAAGAAGCTATTCTACAACCTCAGCAGAGGGTATCAGCAGTTGCTTTCTTTCCTTTAGCCATTCCAACGAGAATGTAGTATCCAGACCTTTTGCCTATATTTCTATCAGGCTACTGGAGGATGTTCTGAGTATTAGCATCTCATTTGTGTGAGTGCCTGGCTTATAGGGATACCATGGCAGAGATTCCCTTAGGATGCAGAGGTGAGGAGATCTGGATGGGCCCAAGACATATGTGCAGGAATGGAAGTTTGCAATGGGATACTGTTGGTGTCATGGCCTCTTTGACAATAGATTTTCATGTAAAATCACTGAAAGAAGCTGCATACCTGGCAAAGTCTTCTCCCATGGGCCTATGTGACAGGTACCCTCTGCCTTACAGAAACTCAGTGAAAGACTGAAGTCAAAGGAATACCCATATAGGGTTATGCAGTCATTGTTTTACAAGAAGATGTTTTAAACCATTGATGACTGTACTTAGACAAATGTTAAGACACAAGTACATAAAATAGAAAGATGTAGGATCCTTTGGCTTGAAGACAGAAAGGAATACTATCAGATATGGTGGGGTATATGAGATAGGATTTCCCTAAGCTTCTTATACAGAGAGGAAACATGCTCACAGACACTGAGGAATTTTCACTGATTTCTTGGATATATACAGCATCACGTTTCCAAGTCCATAGACATGGCAATGGAAAAATATGAAGGAAGCAGTCAGTCTCTGTCTAGCCTCACAGAAACACATCTTTGTTGTGAATTCACAATGCTACTATCCCTTCCCAAGAGACAGCTGGTTAGTTTTAGCAGCTTTATCTCAATCATGAGGTCCTGACCCAGACACACTTTTGGCTGTCCCATTCCAATCTTGTTATTTTTTTCCAAGTGTGCATTTGTTTATATATTTTCTGTCCTTGTTCTAAATATTGCTCTACTTTTCAATATAAAGCTTTCTCTTACCATTCATATATACAGAGACATGCACACACATATGAGTATATATGTACATGTCTATATATGTGTGTGTCTAATACAACTACTGTACATCCTAGGGAATTCGATCATCTCCATTCCGGATGAAGCATTTAATGGATTACCAAATTTGGAAAGACTTGATCTGAGCAGAAATAATATCACTTCTTCGGGCATAGGCCCAAAAGTATTCAAGGTACATACTTCCATTAGTATGTGACAATATGACTCCTATTGGCTGTGGTTGGAGGTGGGGAAGGAAAAAAAATAAGCAGAAAGGCTTTTATTGCTAATTTTCTTCTACATTAAGTTTCTTCTCTGATGTCCTTAAGTTATGGCTGCTTCTCTCTCTATTACATTTGTTGCTTTACAAGTGTTAACCTTATGAGATGACGGTAACAGTAAGATCAGACATAACTAATGTTTTGAATCTAAGGACTAGCTTCTTTTTAGTAGGGCAAGATTCACTGGAATCTGGTCTCTCAGCATGAAAGAACTGTCCAGTAAGTAATAAGGGTGAGTTTATCTAGAGCCTCTATTAAAATGGTTAGGCCAGTAAAATGAAGCTTTCTTAGTTTTGCACAGTGGACTGATTATGGTGGAAAATATTTTGGCAGGGAAAGTTTTAAAAAAAAAAGCATTCACGCGTATGAAAACCAGCACTAGATAGACGAGGGAACAGAGTGGAAGAGAAAGGACAGCAAATATTCAAAGGTAACCTTTGAAGAAAACAGGTTTGACTGAACAATTCTTTTGCAAAATGAGAAAATACTGAAAGCTCAAGGAATTTCAGGTGAAAAAATAGAGAGGAAAAGTTGGTGTGCATAAATGAGAACACATATTTTATGTGTGTTAAAGTTTTAAGTAAAGCACACTGTATGTCATTAGGTTAAATTTTCACCTGTTGAATAATATCCAAGGCCCTTGATCTGCCCTTGAAACAAATGACTGGCCTCTTTCCTAGTTCTCTGGGAGTCGAGACAGGCAGATGAGGGGACTCCCCAGTACCTGCTTCATATTCTCTTTCCTTCTGATCCAATAACAGTTGGCATAGAGGGTCATAGATTTATCCTATAATTGAGTAAGAGAAATGTCATAGATTATCTGCTTCCTGGTTTGGGGCTCTTTGTCCTAGTGAAACTTAAGACATGATCCCTGTAGATATCAATCATTCCATGCCCATTTGGTGGTGCAGGATAGGCCTGCAATGAGCATGCAATTATAGACATGGAGACATACTGTTCAAAAATCAGTTGTTTGGGCAATCATATACAAGCATATGGTTTTGAAATTTTTATTATATTTTTGTCTAAAACAAAATTTAAATTTTAATATATTTTGATCATACTCTGCTCCCTCCAAGTCCTTCCAGAACCTTCCTCCATCTCTACCCACCTAAATAGTACTATTTTATAATTTTCTACCATAAATATTAGTGAAAATAGGAAACTGAACTTTACAAATACCTTACAATTAGTTATTATCATTCACAACAGATTTAAATTACTGCAGTTAATTCTGTTTTTGCTAAGAAGGTAAACTCTCAGGCCTTACAACATAATACTGACTGTTATATGGAAAATATTATGAAATAACTGTGACTGGGAAATGGTAACTTTGAGATTTGTCTTTTAAGTCTTTGAAGAAGTTAATGCGTCTGAACATGGATGGAAATAATTTGGTACATATTCCTTCAGACTTACCATCTACACTAGAAGAACTTAAAATAAATGACAACAATCTCCAGACTATCGATGAGAAAAGTTTATCAGGTATTTAAGTCGTGTGGGGTGGGGGTGGGGGTGGGGTGGTGCACTAGTGATGGCTTTGGAAATCACAGGTGAATGATGTCAGGTGTCTTGCTCTATCATTTTCTTTTTTTCTGTTTTGTTTTGTTGTTGTTTTGAGGTAAAGGTCTCTCACTGAACCTGGACTTGGCAATTGGCTTATACAATAAATCCACAGGATCCTTTTGTTTCTGCTTTCTAGAGCTGGGATCTTAGGCATGTCCTGCAACATGGAGCTTTTACCAGCATGTTGGGGATGTAAACTCAGGTACTCATTCTTGAAACAACAAGCACTTTACCTATTGGGCCATTTTCCCAGATGAACTTTTTTTTCTTTAATTATTCTCTCATATAATACATCCTGACCAAAGTTTCCCCTCTTTCCTGTCCACCTCTCCTCTTCCAGATCCACTCTGCCTCCTTTGCCCTTTAGAAAGGGCAGGCCTCCCAGGGATATCAACCAAATATGACATATCAAGTTGCAATAAGACTAGGCACCTCCCCTCATATTAAGGGTGGATGAGGCAACAGGGTAGGAGGAAAAGGGTCCCAAAAGCAGGCAAAAGATTCAGAGACCCCCTCCACCCTCGCTGTTAGGAGTTCCACAAGAAGGCCAAGCTACACAACCATAACATATATACTGAGACCTAGGTCAGATCCATATAGGCTCTCTGATTGTTGGTTCAGTCTCTGTGAGCCCCTATGACTCCTGCTTAGTTGATTCTGTGGGCCATGTTCTTGTGGTGTCCTTGATCCCTCTGGTTCCTACAATCCTTCCTCTCCCTCTTCCACAGGACTCCCTGAGCTCCGCTTAATGTTTGGCTGTGACTCTCTGCATCTGTTCCCATTGGCTTCTCTGGTGACAGTTAAGCTAGGCTCTGGACTACAGTATAGTAGAGTATTGTAGCATTTCATTGACTTTTTTTTTTTTTGGTGGCCCACACCAACATTCTTTAAATGATACATTTTATAACCATTCTTTTATTGTCCTATAGAAATTGATTTACAGTATTGCTAATGCATAAATAGAAAATTTCAGATTATTTCACCATTAAGTTAATAAAATAACTTTAGTCACTTAACCAAAAAAATTAAGTCTTCTATTGTCTTTTTTTTTTTTAAAGATTTATTTATTTTATTTATGAGTACACTGCTGCTGTCTTCAGACATACCAGAAGAGAGTGTCAGATCTCATTATGGATGGTTGTTAGCCACCATGTGGTTTCTGGATTTGAACTCAGGACCTTCAGAAGAGCAGTCAGTGGTCTTAACTGCTGAGCCATCTCTCCAGCCCTCCTACTGTCCTTTCAATATTCTTTAAAACAAATAAAAAAACCTGCCTCCCTAATCTTAAAAGTTCTTAATGATGCCAGGTGTGCATCACAGCACAGGAACTCTCTTACAAGCCGTTAATATCTGAAGAGCTGCACTAATACTCTCTGAGCACCATGAATTTAGGTGACTTCCTGTGTCCATATGCAATGCTACTTAATTTTCTGTAAGCTGGAACCTCAATCCAAGTATATAGAAACTATGTAAAGACGGAATGAACATGCACTGTGTATAAGGCAGAGGTGCTATTAAACAATGGGGCTAGGAAGCTCACAGTAGCAGCCCTGGCAGCTCTGTCCTGAGTGTAAGTTGAAGCCCTGCGGATTCCATATCCCATGCTGTCAGCACAGCTGGGCTTTCTGATGGAAAAGTCAGTAAGGTGTGCTTATACCTGCTGGAGTGGATGGACTCTTGTTCTTTCTCCAGTGATAGCAGCTGAAGTTGTTGAACCACAACTGCACAGCAGTATCATCATATTTCACTCTGTACAAATCCTAGCTGAATTAAAGATGAATTTCTTTAGGATAGGACTGCCTGATTCTCTTTCACAATCTAGCATTGCTATTGAAGTATAGTGCCTAATACTTTGCTTACTTGAGTTGAACCCTAGTTATTAGGCAATATTGAGAGAGAGCATATAATGGAATAAACAACCCAAGTATTACTTCCGTTAGCTTCCAAAAAACCTCATAGGAAAAAAACTCTTCCATTGATGAGAAAAGAACAGCAGTGATGAGAACTGCCAAATGTGAGAATTACATAGCTATGGAAATACTCAGTCTCCAGATGGATTTGAATGTGCACATGCAAAACATTAATAAACACAGATTTTGATGGGTTTTGTCATATGGAAAGGACACTGGAAACTTTAATTTCTAACTGCTCTGTTAGACTGAAAAGAAAACAGAATTTAGAACAAGCATATAAATAGGCTGAGTTTACATTCCTAGGCCTGCTATTAAAATGATAAACAATAAAACATAAATTACAGAATTTTGGTTCTTTGGCAGGGTCTCACTGTATAGTCCAGGCTGGCCTTGAACTTAGATCTTTCTACCTCAGCTTTCCAGGCATGTATTATGATATATTTACTATGCTGACATTTTTCCCTCATATATCCCCAGGATAGCTTCTCAGTACACTTTGTCTCTCTCACATAAACACTTGGTATTTCAAGAGTGTTGGTTTGTAGTCCTGGGTGGAACAGCCATCTTATCTCTACACATCAAGCACATCTCCATGCTGGTGAGCAGAAACTAAGATCTTTTCTGCTCTCTCATATAAGAAATCTCTTGGTCCTTGCTGGTGGCGTGGGTTCTCACTCCTGCTGTGTACTGGCACCTGGGATGCTGGATATCCCTTGTCTTGGGAAGCTGCTTGGCTCCTTGTGTTTGGTGAGTTTTGCTGCTGTGGATGGGAGCTAGCAGTGCTATGACATAGTCTTTCTTGAGTGATGCCTCTAATAGCCACTATTCTCTAGTCACCGTTCCATGCAGCTGCTTTTCCTGTAGAAGTGTGCAGAAGTCATGTATATAATACTCGGGAAAAGGATTTATAGGAGAAACAAAGATGAAGAAATTACAAATCTCCAAATTTTTTCAAATGGTTTCTTTCCCATTTTTACTGTTTCTTCCTTCTGCAGTGCCAGGGCTCTAACCTAGGTCCTTAGCAAGTGCTCTGCTGCTGAGCTACACCATCAGCCCAAACAGCATGTTTTAATATTTGGATTATTTTATTTTTCTAGACTTAAATCAACTTGTCACTTTAGAACTGGAAGGAAACAATCTCAGTGAAATCAATGTCAACCCTCTAGCTTTCAAATCTTTGGAAAGTCTATCATATCTACGTCTGGGAAGAAACAAATTTAGAATCATACCACAAGGTCTTCCAGCTTCTATTGAGGTACTGATATCTTTCTTCTAACTTCTGTTTTGTGAGACAGGACCTCACTATGTAGGCCAAGCTGGCCTTGAAATCATGATTCTCCTGCTTCAGCCTCCTGACTACTGGAACTGTGTGTGCCATTACACTGTTCTTCTAACATTAAATGTATTACAGAAACATACAAGATAAATATATCCTTTAAATGTTATTATTATTGTTTTGTGTGTGGGAGGGGGAGAGCGAGAGGGAGAGAGATACATGAGTATAGGCATGTACACACCACAAAGTAGATGTGCATGTCAGAGCACATTTGGAAGTTGGTTTTTTCTTTTCCACCAAGGATTTTTGGGCTCAAATTCAGCCCACTAGTCTTGTGTGGCAAGCATTTATTACCTACACTAAGCTATTTTGCTGGCTCCCAAACAAATGTATATTAGAAAACTACTGTAATATATATGAAACCCAAAAAAGCTCTTGTTCTATGTACAGAATTAATTGTCATCTGAGTAGTAGATGAACCTAAAATAAAAATGGCAATGATGACAGTTCTTGGTGGAGAAGAGACTAAATTATCCTAAACCAGAATAACCAAGTTTAACTGCTTATCCCCTGTCCTAGTTAGGGTTTCTGTTGCTGCAACAAAACACCATGACCAAAGAAACTTGAAGAGGAAAGGGTTTATTCTGCTTACATATCCACAATACTGTTCATCATTGGAGAAAGTCAGGACAGGAACTCAAGCAGGACAGGAACCTGGAAGCAGGAGCTGAATGCAGAAGCCATGGAGTGGTGCTGCTTACTGGCTTGTTCTCATGGTTTTCTTAGTCTATATTCTTACAGAACCCAGGACCATCAGCCCAGGGATGGCACCACCCACAATGGGCTGGGCCCTCACCCATCAACCAATCAGGAAAATGTCCTACAGGCTTGCCTCCAGTCCTATGGAAGTATTTTCTCAGATGATTTTAGATTGTGTGAAATTGACATAAAACTATCTAACCCATCCTCAATCCACAAGTTCTGAGTAAAACCACATTCTGACATAATAGTAACAATATGGATGGACCTAAAAATTGCACCAATAAACTCTGGACTATTTCAGAAATTCAGACTTAGAAATTTTCATCAGCTCTACACTGTACTGTGTCTAACTTCAAGGCTCCAGACCTTGTTATTATTGCAAATCTTCTGGCATTGCTAATGGTTCTTAGGAGTGCTCTACTGTTCAGGTAGTCTTTCACTCACAACTGTCAGTGCTTATTTCTTGAATTAGGAACATAAGGTTCAGAGAGTCTCTATATACTTGCTGGCCAACCTGGCATTCAGGTTTCTTTATCTGAACCTGTTTCTACCACATTCCATATTCATCCCACAAGAAGCCAGTATACAGTTCCTCTAGTCCTACTGACCCAGTACACAGGGCTATCTATTATGCTTGCATGCTCTCACTTCTTCCTATGGCTAGATAGGACATAACACTGGAATTTACCAGTACTTGGCTTTGTATCAGAATCGTTTAGTTTTTGTTTTTAAAGAGAAACTTATTATCCTAGGCTGGGCTTGAACTCCTGATCCTCTTGCTTCTATCTCCCAAGTGTTGAGATTACAGGCATGTACCACCAAGTCCTGCTTTATATATTACTGGGGAGTCTCAAGCCCACATCTTAGTAATTAAGACCTAGACTCCTGGACCCATCTTTGACATTCTGATTGTGATGCTTTATCAGAAAAGTTAGGCATCTAAAATTGTTTTTGAAAGCTACAACTGTTTTGGCTTAACTGGTACCTACCTGACAACCTGAGTTTGATCCCTGAGATCCATTCTCAAATATACATAACATGTAAATTAAAGCTATTTAATCCCATAATCATGATAGGCAGCACACCTTTTATTTTGCTAGCTATAAAATTTGACAGTTTAAAAGTATGAACTGACTTGAATAATAAGACTTTAAATAATACTAATGAGAATAGTCTATTTTAATTTTTGTGAAATTGGATACCATTGACTACAAACAGAAGAAAAATAATAATTTCTCTTGTTTATAGGAGTTATACCTAGAAAATAATCAAATTGAAGAAATAACTGAAATTTGTTTCAATCATACCAGAAAGATAACTATGGTCATTCTACGTTACAATAAAATAGAAGAAAGTCGGATTGCTCCTTTAGCATGGATAAATCAAGAGTAAGTATCTACCACAATTTAACTTTCTAAGCATCCTTTCCCATGGAGCTATTAGTCCCAATTTCAAGATTTAGCTATCTCATTAAGTTTCCAAATCATTTATTACATAATTGGTATCATGACCACTATTCTCTGAGTGCTAAAGTAGCAAGAAATGAGGGCTGATCCCTAACAATCAAATGCTACCCAACCAGTGTCTACCTCACAGGTTGTCAGTTGAAGCAGCATGTCTACATACAGAGAGTAAGTAGACAACTCTTTTCTTCATCATTACATGGAAATGCCAGGCTGCAGAGGCTAGGACTGTCTTCCTAGACTATACTGCCTTCTTTGGGCCAAACCATTTATCAATCTTAAGAAGGCTTTGTTTGAGAATAGAGATACAAAATAGAACTCACCTTCCTAGACAGAAATCAACAGCCTATTTGCAGTCTTTAGTTTTAGTAAAGGCTGCATGTTTGTGCAAAAATATACTCCCAAGTTGGCCAATTTGGGAAATGGGTTGTTCAGAGAGATGAAAAGAGGTTTGGAACCAATTGGAGGATGATGAATTCTTTCACGAACAGAGGAATCTATATTGAGTGAAAAGGGCTGGAAAGAAGCCCTTGTAGACTTAAGGAACACTTATGAAAAAAGGACAGAGCTCACCACATTCCCAGGACTTCCCAGTGCACGAACACTTTAGAGCCCTCCATTTCACTCTAATCCCTTTATCTCACCCCAAGTCTTTGATCTGCCAGATCATAAATCTAATAAGAATGAAAACTGAAGGCAACCCCCGCTCTCATCCCAAATCTCGTACTGGAACCAAAGACTCCTGGATTTCATCTGATTCAGCAATTTGAACTTTGTTTCTCGATTTCCCAAAGGATCTGAGTTTTCCAACCTGGACTCAAACCCATAACTAAGTAATGGTGTGAATGCTGGTAAGAGTATGAGACTGAGACCCAGACAGACCCAGGCTGGCCAGAACCTAGTTCTGTTCAGGATCATGAAGACGAGCAGTCAGTCTCCTGAAGCTCCTTATGCTGTTCACTTTCTTTTTGTTGCAGACATCTTGAATCTATTGACCTGTCCTATAACAAGCTCTACCACGTCCCCTCCTACCTACCCAAATCTCTTCTGCACCTTGTCCTAATTGGGAACCAAATCGATCGGATCCCTGGCTATGTGTTTGGCCACATGGAACCAGGCCTGGAGTACTTGTACCTGTCATTTAACAGACTTTCTGATGATGGTGTGGACCTAGTCTCGTTCTATGGAGCATATCATTCTCTGAGAGAATTATTTCTGGATCACAATGACTTCAAATCTATACCACCTGGAATACAAGACATGAAAGCACTGCATTTTCTGAGGCTGAACAACAATAAGATTCGGTAAATTTTAGATTTTTCAAGTATCAATTGAAATTTTGATTGACAAATAAAGACCCATAATATGAACCTTTTGATTTATTTTGAAGAGAAAAATATGGATATAAAAGAACTAAACATAACTGACAATGTTAGTAAATGCTAAAGGGAAATAATAGATACATGATGATTATAATGATTTCCACTTTTGTATTAATTTTATAAATTTCCATAGTATTAAGTAGAATATTATTACACAATATGTAGAGTCTTGAAGACAGACTCATTTAAGGCTGCAAAGCAATAAATAAGTCACTATACTGAAATCCCCATGTAATACAGAAAGTGACCTGCAGAATACAAAAGTTGTCTAAAGATAAGAGTTTTATGAAGGCAAATTCTGAAGGAATTTATTGGCTCTCAGCTTCCTTTAGTGTGGGGGGCATGTTTCTATGTGTTTAATTATTACACCAGCCTAGGCAGCATGGGCGATGAGAAGTCTTGACTACACCTACTCAGTACGAGAGGTTCCAGTTTCAGATAAACCTTTAGGTAGAACCTCTTCACCTTGCAGGCTTTGATGATGCTCCATTAGAGCGCTCCTGTAGCTTCATTTCTTACACTTGCCTCTACTGTCTCTACTGTTGCCCCTATCCCACACCTTTTGAGACCTGGCCTTACTTTAGACCCGGCTGTCCTGGAACTCAGCTGAGTAGTGAATATAAGCTCACTGCAATTCTATATTAGGTTCCCGAGTACCGGAATTACAAATGTGAGTTACCATGTCATGCCTAACTACATTTTAAGAGCTAAAACGTTTTAAAAACTTAGCTTCTAAATTCTAAACTTCGATCCTTGGACTACTTATAATTTACATGTGTATCTTTCCTTAGGAATATTCTTCCTGAACAAATCTGCAATGCTGAAGAGGATGAGGACTCAGCTCTCGAGCATCTTCATCTTGAAAACAATTATATTAGAACTAGAGAGATATCATCCTATGCATTTTCATGCATAAGACTGTATTCAAGTATTGTTCTTAAACCACAACACATCAAGTGATTTCAAGCTTCCTTCTGCCATTATTTTTTTGTTTGTTTGTTTGTTTGTTTGTTTGTTTCTGAGACAGGGTTTCTCTGTGTAGCTCTGGCTGTCCTGGAACTCACTTTGTAGACCAGGCTGGCCTCGAACTCAGAAATCCACCTGCCTTTGCCTCCCAAGTGCTAAGATTAAAGGCGTGCACTACCACCGCCCGGCACCTTTTGCCATTTATAAATTTTACCCAAGCATTAACAAAATTACGTCTCTTTTATTGTGTGTGTGTGTGTGTGTGTGTGTGTGTGTGTGTGTGTGTGCCATGAGTTCTGTGCCCTCAGTAACCAGAAGGGTGTTGGTTGCCCTGGAGCTGGAGTTACAAGTGGTTCTGAGCCAGTTGATAAGTGTGCTGTAAAATGAACTTGGGTATGTGGGAAGATCAGTACATGTTCTTAACTGCTTGATCCATGTCTCCAGTCTCCAAAACACCATTCTAATGCTAACTTCTTGGTTTAAATAATTTTACAGTGGTTATATATGCACACTGGTAATGGTAAGGAAAGCTAGCAGTAGGGCATACAAAAATTCTATACTGTAAGTCTAGAATTAGTTTTCAAAGTTAAAATAAAGCCATTTTAAGACTGCTTTCATTCTGCAGCAAGATCAAAAAAATTACAAAAAGTAAACTGAGCATGGTGGCACATGCCTTTAACCCCAGCGCTTGGGAGACAGAGGCCAGAGGATCTCAGTGAGTATGAGGCCAGCCGGGTCTATATAGTGAGATCCAGGACAGCCTGGACTATGTAAAGACCCTATCTCAAAAAAAAAAAGACTACAAAATATAAGCACTCTTCTAAAAATACAAATTACTGTTAACTATAAGCTGACATAAATGTAAATACAATTCATGCCTACACTAGTTACATAGTTAGCAACCATCTCTTTTGCCAGAGTTACTAAAATATACTTTTTATCAGTTTAATGAACAAAGTAGCACTCATTACACACTGACTTGTAATGATTTCTTTTAATGTAAACCCGATCTATCTATCTATCTATCTATCTATCTATCTATCTATCTACCTATCTATGATCTAGCTATTAAGATAGAATCTTACTTTATAGCTCTGGCTGGCCTGGCACTTAACCAGGTGCAAGGATTAAAGGCATGTACAATCTTTGATCTCTGTATTTATACAAAATTTTATATAATACATATAGGAACTCTGTTGATTCCTTTTATTAACTCTTAAATTATTGTTCTGAAGAAATACTGGTGTCATGACTTAAGCTCTAGCTTTAGGATCTACCTTAGTTTCTTTTCCTGTTACTGTGATAAAAATACCTCAATAAAAGCTAACCCAAGGAAGAAAGGGTTTATTTTGTTGCAAAGATTAGGAGTACAGTCCATCATGAGGCAAGGAAGTCAAGGGAACAGGAGACTGAAACAGCTGGTCCCACTGTGTTTAAAATCAGGAATTAGAGGCAAAGACCGCTTGTGCTCAGGTCAAAGGGAACTCGGGCTCAGTGAGATGAGCCAATGGAATTATTTAATACAAAGGTGGAAGCTATTAAATAATTTACTTTGTATACACACACTCTCTTTTCAAATGGGGTCTCACTCTGTAGCTCAGGCTGCCTTGGAACTCACCATGGTCCTTCTGAATTTCTGCTTCCCAAGGGTCAGGCTTATAGGTATGCAACACCTGTTACCCTTACAGTGACTTTCTTCAGCTGCATTATGATGCCACTTCAGAGAGCAAATATCAAACATAACTGAGAAGTTGTCTCCTTTCCTGTAGGAGTGTAAGCAGAAAATCAAGGACCAGGCAAGAGCTGTCAATCAGCTAAACAGGGTGATGAAAAGAACATACCAGCCCAGGCTTCCCTGGTCAGGGCCTGAGAGTGCTCAGGGAATATGGGCCATAGTCAGCAGCCTGCACAGAAAAGATGGCATATGCAGCAGCAGATACAGATGCACTGAGGCCTGATCTGCACACTTCCCCAACTGTGTTAAGGTGCAGAATCCCTTATAAAGCTAAAAATCAAAATGACAGTTAGAACTTTGCCCTGAATTTGGAAGATTCATTTATTTCAACTGGTTTTATATTTTTGTGAACATTTCCAGCATGGAACCTGTTCAGTCTTGAAGTTTCATCATGTTCTGAATGGGATGCTTTAATTACATAGAAATAGTGATAAATGTCCTTACAGGAAACCCTCTTCTTGATAACAAACAGATGTTCAGTCTGGTCTCATAAATCTGCTGTAATCACTAGCACATATGTGAAGTAAGGAAGTCTTAGAATAAGAATGGTCAAGAAAATATTAATGTCATATTTTGACATTCCACATATGTACAAAGATGCTATCTGTATTTTTAATTTTGAGATTTGGCTTGTTGTACATGACTATTTAAAAAACAATAAGATCTGATCTAGTGGAAAATATATATAGCTTAGTGCTGTAAAGAAATAAATATATCGGAAACTAGAGAAGGACCTAAAATATTATGGTTTGAATAGATCAGTGGATCAGATCACACAAGGCTCATGGGGGATCTAGGGCACTGATAAGGAAGGAAACAGTGGCCATTTGCAAGAGAATAGGCTGAACCTGGCTTGTAGTACAAGCAAGAGATGGGAGGAGAGTAAAGTCAGGAAGTCATAGGGTAGGTGGATGAATGGATGGGTGAGGACACATGCTTTCAAAGTCAGCCTACCCTCATCTCAAGGCACAGGTGAAGAAGCCAAGTTCACCATTAGTCTCTATGATGTCAGCGTCTGTCTTTCCAAAGCTAGCTTCCATGCGCAGGAAGAACGGTACCTAAACTCTGGCTCTTTGGGAAGCTCCCTTCAGTACTTCATGCTTATGTTAACATAACAGCTCAGTCCGATCTGGGTTTATTAGCTATGTCTAATTCACTACCTGGTATTTCTAGTGAGGTATGATGTCTTTATGTATGGGCGTGCTGCATGAGAGCTAGGTGGAGAGGTATATTGTGCTTTTCAAAAAAAACTATAAAATGCAGGAGAAAAGAAAGAATTCATCTTGAATCCTTGCATGCTGTACATATCAGGCAATAAAAACAGGCATTGACTAAACAAAGAATTTTGTCTTCCTGGTTCCTTCCCAGTGCAAAATGGATCAATTCATTGGTCATCCAAAGTTAATACAAATGCGAACCCTCTCAAAAACAAAACAACAACAACCAAACAACAAAAACAAAACCGAAAGAAATCTGAAGAAAAAGTAAGCATTTTCAAAAGAAATACGAGATATTAAATAGAAAAAAAAAGTCACAGGGTCATAAATTTAATCAGAAATAAATTTTCTTACTACTCTTTCCTAACCGAGTATTTTTAATTTTGTGTGGATGTGTGGGAATGTGCACATGTGTGCAGGTGCCCACAGAGGCCAGAGCATCAAATCCTTCTAGAACTGGGTTACAGGTTGTTGTGAGCTGCTCCATGTAGGTGCTGAGAACTTAACTGTGCCCTCTGAACAGCACACAACGTAACTGCTAAGGTGGTGTTCTAGCCAAGATTGTGCTCTTTAAACAATTAAATCATGTTTTGACAACTGGAAATACTTAGTATTCACTATGGTTGCTCTGCATCACGGTCCTTCCAAAGCCATCATTTAAACATAGCATGAATTACTATGTTTCTAAGCTGATGATTTAATGAAATACTCAAATTCTGCAGTTTAAGGGAAATCTCAAAGGGTGGTGTAACTAAAACCCTATATGGTATCAGTTCTATCCTTTCCTCTTACTTAGGGGGAGAGTAAAATTTTCCTCAGAGAAGAATTTATAAACTGACATGACTGAACTAATTCTTTGTTTATGGTTGCATATCAGCTCAGATCACTGATTGATTCTAAAAACTTTAAAAATATTAAAAGAACTCATTACAAGAAATATCATCTCTAATCTAATGCCAGACAATCATTAGCTGCCCCTAAGCATTAGATTCTGTTAAACACTGTAACTTCGGTACTTAAAAAACAAACTTTGAATACCCAAGATAAAATTGGCAAAACACATGAAACTCAAGAAAAATGAAGACCAAAGTGTGGATACTTCGTCCCTCCTTAGATGGGGAACAAAATAACCATGGAAGGAGTTACAGAGACAAAGTTTGGAGCTGAGATGGAAGGAAGGACCATGCAGAGACTGCCCCATCTGGGGACCCATACCATAATCAACCACCAAACGTAGACACTATTGCATATGCCAGCAAGATTTTGCTGACATGACCCTGATATAGCTGTCTCTTGTGAGGCTATGCCAGTGCCTGGCAATACAGAAGTGAATGCTCACAGTCAGCTATTGGATGGAACACAAGGCCCCCAATGGAGGAGCTAGAGAAAGTACCCAAGGAGCTGAAGGAGTCTGTAACCCTATAGGTGGAACAACAATATGAACTAACCAGTATCCCCAGAGCTCGTGTCTCTAGCTGCGTATGTAGCAGAAGATGGCCTAATTGCCATAATTGGGAGGAGAGGCCCTTGGTCTTGCAAAGATTATATGCCCCAACACAGGGGAATGCCAGGACCAGAAAACGGGAGTGGGTGGGTTGGGGAGCAGGGCGTGGAGAGGGTATAGGGGACTTTCGGGATAGCATTTGAATTGTAAATGAAGAAAATATCTAATAAAAATTGTTTAAATAAAAAAATATAAAAAAAAAAACAAAACAAAAATGAACTTGGTAACTGGGAACTGAATGAGTACTAGCACAGACCTGGTCTAAAGTTTAGACATGCCTCCCACTGACCTCATTCACAAAGCTGGGGAAACAACTATAGGATGAAAGGATAATCCAATTAAAAGAACACACATGATATACACTCACTGATAAGTGGACACAGGCCAAAAAGCTCAGAATACCCAAGATATAATTCACAGACCACATGAAGCTCAACAAGAAGGAAGACCGAAGTGTGGGTGCTTCGGTCCTTCTTAGAAGGGGTAACAAAATACTCACGGGAGCAATACGGAGACAAAGTGTGGTGCAGAGACTGAAGGAAAGGCCATCAGAGACTGCCCCACCTGGGGATCCATCCCATATACAGTCACCAAACGCAGATACTATTGTGGATGCCAAGAAGTACACGCTGACAGGAGCCTGAAATAGCTGTCTCCTGAAAGGCTCCGCCAGAGCCTGACATATACAGAGGCAGATGCTCACAGCCAACCATTGAACTGATCATGGGGTCCCCAATGGAGAAGTTAAGAGAAAGGCCTGAAGGAGCTAAAGGGGTTTGCAACTCCATAGGAAGAACAACAATATCAACCAACCAGAGCTCCCAGAGTCTAAACCACCAAACAAGGAGTATACATGGAGGGACCCAGGGCTCCAGATGCATATGTAGCAGAGGATGGCCTTGTTGGGCATCAGTGGAAAAAGAGGGCTTTGGTCTTGTGAAGGCTTGATGCCCCAGTGTAGGGGGATTCGAAGGAAGGGAGGTGAGAGTGGGTGGGTGGGAGCACACCCTTATAGAAGAAGGGGGTGGGGGGAATGGGATAGGGAGTTTCTGGGGGGAGGGGAAATCAGGGAAGGGGATAACATTTGAAATGTAAATAAATAAAATATCCAATAAAAAAGAAACTTAAAAAATAAATTAATTAAAAAAAAAAAAGGAAGTGCTGAGCCTAAGGCTGAGTTGTCCAAGTGCGTATCAATGTCTTTATCCAGAGACTTCAGCAAACAGGGACACTGGGAATTAAATGAATTGCTCAGTTGCCAGGCCTTTTGAAGGGTAGATATTGCTATCTAAAGTAGTATTTCATTAGATAAACAGTGAAGGAAAGAACAGGCCAAGGACACTAGGGCAGTACTCAGCACAGTGCTTTGTACTGGGCCAGAGAGTAAACTCCCAAGGCTTCTTGGCTGGCCAGGAAGGCTTGTATAGGGAAACTAGCCATGCCAGCAGCTATGCTATGCCATGCCAAACCATGGCTCTCCTGAAGAGCAGGTAGGGAATCAACAACAAAACTCAAGTGTAACCGACCATCTTTTCAGTGTGGCATAGCATGTTCACGTTCATTACTAAGGACTGTGAACTATGGTGTAGAACATCTCTGCTCTGGACTTCAGGCTAAAAGAGCATATTAAGTATAGTCGTTAAATTCAGAGTCTAAAGTACTTCTCATCCTAGATATGAAACAAACAAACAAACAAACAAACAAACAAACAAACAGCTCAGAGGTGAAAACCAATTATTGCTCTTGCAAAGGACCCCGACTTAGTTCTCAGCTCACAACCACCTAGAACTCTAGTTCTAGGAAATACAATGCTCTCTTTTGATTTCTGTGGGCATTGTATGTGGTGCACTTACACACATACATGCAGGCAAAACACTCATGCACACACATACAAAACAAATCTAAAAAAATTTTAAGAAGAAAAACAAACAAACAAACAAACAAACAAACTGACTAAGGCTGGAGAAATGCCTCAGTGGCTAAGAGCACTTGCTGCTTTTCCAGAGGACTCATATTCAGTTCCCAGCACACTCACCTGGCACTTTGCAAAACACATGTAAGTCCAACTCCAAAGAATCTGATACCCTCTTCTGGCTGTCTCAGGCACACAAATAAACAAACAAATACATCCTCAAAAAAAAAAAAACTCAACAAAACAAAACAAAACCCACAAAAATTCACCAGTTTTGGAATGGTGACATATGTCTGTAATCCCTGTACTCAGAAGAGTAAAGCACGATAATTATTCAAGTTTTAGGCCAGCTTGGGCTACATACATAGTAAATTATGCATCAGTCTGGGCTAGGAGCAAACAAACCAAACTGGTGATAAGGAAGAAAATTAAATTTGACCTGTAAGCCTGAGTCACTTTGAATGCTTGCAATATCCAAGTGTAAAAACAAAAAACAAAAACAACACAACAAAACCCTGTATATTACTCATAACAGCTAACCAAGCTAGAAATAGTATTTGATCATTAAAGCCTGCATAGTAGATAGACTCCTCCATTAGAAATAATATCTGAGTCCCTACTACACTCTGCATAGAGAGCTCAGGCCTTTCTAGTATATACAAAGTTGGGGCAGAACATTCCATGGCAAGTTTGTCCTTTCATATTGTATTTATGGACCTATGAGTATTAGTTCCAGTTGAACCCAACCCAACGGAACCAGGCAAGGATGACTATGATCAACATATACTGTTTGAAAATTTAATACTTAACAAAAATTTTACATATACAATACTGGAAGCTAATATTTATGTCCTGTACTCCAAAATGCTTTCAGATAAAGGAAAGTCTACTACATACTGTAGTTTGTGGAATGCATGTTTGAGTCTGCGCAGGGTCAAGGCATATTACTCACATGCTCTTGCTTCAGTGTACTGAAGAAGAACTTCTGAAACTGAGATCCCTGCTGGAATTCTGTCTTTCATGCTGTCATTTGTAAAGGAACAAATGTTGTAACTTGGTAAGTATATCTGTATGGTTACAAAGACTAAAAAGTAATATGACTATACTTACTCTCAAGTTTTGCTTCCTCTTAAACATACAAATGAACAGAGTATAAACTTACAAACTAGCTTATTTTTTCCTTTGCATAAAATGTGAAGAATGTGAGCCCTACACCAGGGAAAGCAGAACTGTCTTAAAAATAACATGTGATTATACTACATGAGTATTAGTTTGGAAGAGAGATGAAATACATCATGTTATTAAAATGTTCTGATTTGTTTCTAAGTAACAATCTCTGCGGTCAAATAAACTTACATCAAGCCATCAGTGGATAGAAGCAAGTCCTTTTGGAAGCTGGGATAAGCTGGAGGTTCACTGTTTTGTATAAACTGGAACATTCAGAAGCACCAGATTTGCATGTGAACTGTGGAAGACTAACCCTACTAGTCCTCCAACACCCCAAAGGGGGACAATGCATTCTAAATTGGAAGTCTATTAGAGGGCATCCCTTAGGGACTATGACAAAAGCTACTTTGCACATGTCAAAGTATTTATAAAATAGGGCTGGGGAGATGACTCAGTCAGTTTGCCATACAAATATGGGGGACCCCAGTATCCATGAAACAAGCCAGACATAGTGTGGTATGTGCTTGTAATCTTGGCACTGAGAAGGTGGAAACATGGATCCCAAGATTTACTGGCCAGACACACAAAAGGTTCTGTCTTAAAGTACAAGGTGGATGGCACCAGTGGAATGACACTTAGGGTGACCTTGGGCCTCTACATGCATCCACACACATATACACACATTCTTGCATTCACCTGCATACTCATGTTCACATGCATGCATATACATGCACACCCACAAAGAGACTTATAAAACATCAGCACAAATTCCACATGGATTTATGTATGCCGAAACTATGCCTAGGACTGGAGAAATGGATCAGTGGTTAAGAGCACAGACTGTTCTTACACAGGAATTAGGTTCAGTTTCCAGCACCCATGTGGCAGCTTACAACCATCTGTAATTCCAGTTCCAGGGATTTGGTCTCTGCAGGCATCATGTACATGCATGATGCACATTCACACACATATAAAGAAGAAACCAAACCAATTAAATACATAAAATAAAAAGAAAAGAAAGCTTGTCTAGAGTAACAACTATATTAACTCACAATAATTTCACAAGACTATTTACTACAATAAAAATAAACCAAAGTGTTATAATTAAGACAAACTGGCTCATCTTGCCCAATATTAAATATTTATTTATTCTATTTATTAACAATTTCAAAGCCACAGGAAAGTTCAAAGAGTAATATGCAGTTATATGCTCTCCACTTACACATACCATTGATACTTTGTTAGTATATTTAATTGTCTTCGCTTCCATATCTGTGATCATCCATCCATCAATCCATATACCTACCTACCCATCCACTCACTGTATCTAAATCACTACCTATCCATTCATCTACTACTCAAGGATGAATCTGAGCCTTCTGAATATATTCTAACATTCATCTCCAATACTTCAGTATGAATCATGTAAGAACAAGATTTCCTTTTTTTTTTTTTTTTTTTTTTTAGAAATAAGTCCTAGGCGGCCATTGGTCATGCAAACTTTATATGTCTCAGTATAGGGGAACACCAGAGCCAAGAAGTGGGAGTGGGTGGGTAGGGGAGTATGGGGGGAGGTTATGGGGGACTTTTGGGATAGCACTGGAAATATAAATGAAGAAAATACCTAATAAAAAAAAGAAATAAGTCCTTTTTAAAAAAAGAGTTATTATTATATGTAAGTACACTGTAGCTGTCTTTAAACACACCAGAAGAGGGCGTCAGATCTTATTACGGATAGTTGTGAGCCACCACGTGGTTGCTGGGATTTGAACTCAGGACCTTCAGAAGAGCAGTCAGTGCTATTACCCACTGAGCTATCCACCAGCCCAGAACAAGATTTCCTCACAACTGGGTCAATTATTATTTTTATATAATCCCCAAAAGTAATTGAACATGGATTCAGTATTATCAAGCATATCCCATATTCAGTTGTCCCAATGGTCCTACACTACAGTGTATGAGGTGCAGGACCTAAATGAAGCTCATAGGCCTTTTATTAAGGCATGATATTCCTTCCAGTGGGAAATGGCATTTGGAAGCACAGACCTGGAAGATCACTGCTCTCAGGTCCTCTCAAAGGAACATGCTAGGAGATTTATGTATAATCATACATTTCTTGTACTGATTTCTCAAAGCGAAAGCACATTTGAAGACTGCAACATTTACTTTGTTGTTGTTGGGATGAAACACCATGACCCAGGCAACTGAAAGAAGTTGATTTGCTTTGGTTTCTGGTTGCAGAGAGATTGAGGTTCATCTTGGTGGGAGTCAGGGCAGCAGCATGGTAAGGAAATGGAAATGGCAACTGGAGAACATTCTCAACTACAGGCATGAGGTAGAGAGCAAACATGACACGGGATGGAGCTATAAACACTCAAAGCCTGCCCCAAGAGGCCTATTTCCTCCAGCAAGGTTCTGTCTACTAAGGGCTCCACAACCTCTCCAAAAAGTGCCTAGCGAATCATGTTTTCAAACATCAGAGCCTATAGGAAATACTTCTCATTCAAACCACCAGAGACATTTAATAGTACTTCATGCCCATGCACTATAGTAAGCTAAATTGTACTATATAAACTATTTATTATTCATTAATTCAGTTAGACTCATATTAAATAAGAAATGATAGCCATAATTCTTTTATAACTTGCAACCTCAAGCAAGGTCACTGTAGCAGATAACCAATGAAAGGTCAGGGCAGCAGAGGAGAGGAGCTACCTGCTACAAACATCAGCGAGTTCTGCCAACCAGGACTTCAGGTTGGGTTTTTAAGATGTGCTAAAATTTTGGACTTAGCGGAAAGATTTTATGTGCTCTAAATCCAGCTGCAGACAAATACTGCTTCTAGCTTATGCTCTCTAGTTACAAATTCCTGATCAATGTGCCTGATCTCCCATAAGAAACATAAATATGAAAACAACACATCAAATCTGAACCTTCACAGAAGTTTTTGTAGATATCCATTAACTGCAAAACTCTAGGCTATTAGCCAAACAAGGCAGTGCAAGCCAAGTCTATAATTTGGGCACTTTCGAGGTTGAGAAAGGAGAATTACAAAGTCTACGCCAATCTGAGCTACTTAGAGATATCATGTATGTATTCTGTGATTCAGTGCTCCTGGACATTCTCTTTTGTTTTTCAAGACAGGTTTTCTCTGTGTAGCTCTGGCTGTCCTCTAACTCAGAGATCCACTTGCCTCTGCCTCCTGAGTGCTGGGATTAAATACCTATGCCCAGCATCTTTGGACATTACTAAGATGTATGGCATGTATCCTTGAAGCCTTCAACCAACTGTAAGGTCCCTGGACCTGTCATCTCATCTCATCTCATCTTCCATAGTACTTTAGTCTTTTCTAATTAACTCAGAAGATGAGAGAGTGCTAGAAAACCAAACACAGAGTGCTGGCAGGCAGGCAGGCAGGCAGGCAGGCAGGCAGGCAGGCAACTGTGTGTGCCCACGGCCCACCTACGATGATGCCACAGCTCTTACAGCATTTACTCACTCACGAGACAGCTTCTCAGGCCTTCGTTCATTCTAATGTGTGTTATGGACTTGATCTTTGCTGTCCACATCTACACCAAAAGGACTAGGTATCATCTTAGAAAGAAATCATATGTGAGCAGAGTATTAGTTATCTATTTTTATTTTCATAGTATATAGGGCAGAATAAAAAATAAATTACAATTTTTTTATTTTTAAAGCAGTCAAAATTTCTGTTCATGAAGTAAAAAGAATATTACTTTTAAATTTAGTAATTTATCTCATTTGTAACATAATATAACCACAACTTCTAAAGATGCTGTTCTAATTTAACTAGTTCTTCAATGTTTAGAGCAAAACACAACAGAAAGGTAGGGAAAAAAAATAACCAAAATTGTAGAAAAGCAAAAGAATTAGGTTCTCTAGAGACCTAAGGGTCTAATTCAGAGGTGATTTTTCTCAGACTGCAGGAGGAAATATCAGCTTCCCACGCTGACGGCAGGGGGTGGGGGGAGCCCCTCAGTCCCAGCTTGCTTACCCTGCTGTACCCTGGGCAAAGTTAGGATACAGCAGCAACTCTCACCCAGCTAAAACACATGCATACAATTCCCAAATAAAACTTTAAAATGCTCATGACAATCCTTCAAAAGGTAATTAACTCTGTTGAAATGTTCATAATATGTGTCACATTCCTACAATGTTTACAGTAGTGAGATGAACTATCACTAACCACAATGACACGGGTAAATGTCA
This sequence comes from Mus caroli, assembly GCF_978045245.1. Classification (NCBI taxonomy): domain Eukaryota; kingdom Metazoa; phylum Chordata; class Mammalia; order Rodentia; family Muridae; genus Mus; species Mus caroli. Next base: position 71,561,741 of record NW_028227270.1, on the reverse strand, counting down.
AAACCATAATGTTGAATGAAGAAAAACAGACACATGAAGAATGTGGACACAGGTAACTTTCAAAACCTTAGTGTTGGATTAAAAAAAGATATGACACATGAAGAATGTATTATGTGATGGCACGTGAACAAAGCTCAAAAGCAAGCTATGATGCTGAAATTATCTTTGTCTGGGCAGAGGAGAGGGATTCAGAATTCTTGATCAAGAATTAGGATTCATTGAGCTGTGCCATTATGGTATGTTTGCCTCTTTTAATATGTTTTAATAAAATATTAAAATATAAAACCTGCCATTGTGTAGGACAAACTGAATTTCACTCATGACCTTCCTTCTTATGTCTTTGCACTGATAGAATTCAGGCAGAGGTTGGCTGCTCTGAGCACAAGGATTAATAAACTACAGTAATCTCATCCTATTTCCAATCCATCAAGTTAGCAGATACATTTACAACTAAAACATGAGTGCATAACAGAGTATGAATATCTAACTCCAAATAAGATGTTGCTGAGAGGGCTGCAGATCACTTGAGATGCAAATAAAGGGGTATCTAGGAGTGCTGAGCTGCCTGTGACATCAGACTTGAGGTTAAAAGATGAGTTTTTTACATAAGGGAGGAGAGGATGAATCCCTAATTAAGCTTCCCTGACACGTGTGAGACACAAATTTTCTGTGGTTGTAACTGGCTTGATTTGTGCCATTTCTCTGCAGTGGGAACCAGAGATGATACTTTTTGACTGGAGAAACTAGATTTCTGCTAACTCACTAGATACCACCTGTACCAACTGAGTATTTCCCCCCTTAGGGTCAATAAAACACCCGTTCTTACAGGATTGTGTGCTTCAAGGATGTGGGGCTGGGTAATCTCTTGGAGTGGAGAGGGGGAAATGATTTTCTTCTTGAAGAGTGGCATCTCTTGAACCCGGGTGAGAAGGGAGCTGAGACTCTTGCAGAGGAAAGGTGGAGTCACCTGGCTCTGCTTAGTTATCTGTACCACAACAGGCGCAGGCCCAGGAAGAGGTTAAAGGGCCTGGCTTGCAGTTCCCAAAGAAGCCATTGTGGGGTTAAAAGCTTACCCCCCCCCCAAAGGCTTGAGACATCTGCTTAACATAATAGCTTCAATCACTATAAGAAAACAAAGTCATGGCTACTTAGGTACATGTAGACTTTGTGTGTAAACACATAATATGGGTGTTTTTTTTACTAAGATTGATAATTGTTTTATTAGCCTATAAACAGTGAGTGATTTTTGAAATTAATTTATAGGTATTCATTTATGTTAGAGTTTCATAAAGTATTCTCAAATCACGTATTTCTACAGTGACTACAGTTTCAATGGCCAGTTGCCATGAATTATTAAGCTTTTTTTTTTTTTTTAACTTCCAAATCTTCCAGTAGACGTCTAGAGTTTAGCTAGAAGTTTTGGCTATGGTACAAACAGTGATGGAAAACATATGAGCAGTAACAAGTTTTAATCTCGCTCTTCAGTACTAACATGGACTAATCTGTGGAAGCAGTTTATTCCAGTATCACCCAGGAGCAGCCACACAGAGGCTGGTAGGAGGGCTGGATTTTTGTTCTCTTTTTTTCTTTTCTTTAAATGTAACACTTCTTTATCTTTTCTTCTTGAAGAGTCTTGAGGATACTTACATTGCAGTTAAGTAGTACAGGGTGGATAAATTCTACTTTGAAGAAAACTTCTCTCTTCTGACAAGGTATGTTTTCATGACTATATTACACATATCAGTAGACAGTTATTTTATTGTTAAACTAAGAAAGCACTAATACTACTAATAAACATTTGTGAGTTATATGGTAAAATTTAAATCAGAAGTATGTAGTTCCTTAGCATTATTTAAAAAACTCTGAAAATTTTGTAACTAAAATTACTTTAGTTTTATGTCTTATAATAAATTTATTTTAAATATTATGCAGTTTTGAAAACAAAGTAAAAAACTTTCACTAATGCTTTATCATGTTAACATGACTGATTTTAAAAAGTAGACAACTTATACAACCTTTTAGGAAAATAATATTACTTTAATAATGTTAATGAAGTTTGAACATATTAGATATATTAAATGAAAGTTTTTTAACTATGTAAATCTATGATACCACTTTTATCTATACCACTGAAAACCTGTATTTTTTTCTTGACAAATGTCTTATTGTACAATGAAAAAGTACTGGGAAATTATAACAGAAATCAACATAATTTCAAGAAAGAATACCTATCAGCAATAGTTTAATCAGGTTTATATTTCATATGAAAAATAGAAAGTCCTTTTCATAAGCCTCATACTTAGACTAACACACAAAGATTTTCTTTGTTCTTTCACAAAGTACTTTTTTTTGCAAAGTACATTATTATGTATCTTAGATTTTAAAAATTAATAATGCTTTCACCACCTTTCTTCCAGCTATCTAAATGGAACATAGTATTCTTTCATGCTAATGTGTTCAGAGGAGTGGCAGCCAGGAAAACAGTGGCCACATGTTATAAGGACTGAGTCACAAAGTCACAAAAAACCTGAGGGGTTTCTGTGTAGCTTATCAATTGCTCTAAAAGTAGCATGCTTTTTAATTTTTCTTGTAATCCAATCAAGAATCATTATGTTGAGAAAGAAAGAAAGAAAGAAAGAAAGAGAGAGAGAGAGAGAGAGAGAGAGAGAGAGAGAGAGAGAGAGAAAGAAAGAAAGAAAACAGAGAGAGGGAGGGAGGGAGGGAGGGAGGGAGGGAGGGAGGGAGGGAGGGAGGGAGGGAGGGAGGGAGGGAGAGGGAGGGAGAGACAGACAGACAGACTGAGGGAGCAGATGGAGCCCAAGCCCCAGCTCACGTGGAAGTATCCAAGCTGCTGTTTCTCGTTTGGCTTTGGCATGAAGCACTGTAGTGTAGTAGTGGAAAGAATGGAAGCGATGCACTCTTCTGTTACATCTAACCACTACATTAAAAATGGATGTCCTGATACCTGACCTGAGGCCTGACACAAAACAGACTCACTTTACAAGCACTGCAGGAAATCTCAGAAAAGTGGAGAGGCAAGAATGTTTTGCTTTTAAAACAGCAGTTAGGTTGCTGAATATAGCTGATGAAGAGAAAAACTGGTACCTAAAGAAAGAAAAACAGCCAAGTCCTTAATTAGAGTGTATATTTCCAAGCTAAAATTAAAGGTGTTGTTTTAAAAAGTATTGTGTCTATGAACAAATAGTGCAGTGACTAAGTTTCCCAATGAATGCTTAGACATTTATGTTATGGAGGACAAGGCTGTGCATGTAGTCTGTCTTCTCTCTGTAAGAGACATGGAACATGTTTGTCACATTTATACCTGGAGTTTATAACATATCTATGAACTGAAATAGTCAAGTTGTCAAGTGGACCTTTAAACATGGTATTTAAAATTAGTGACTTATTTACCTAATAAGGTTCTGAAAGAAAACAGCATTCCTTTAGACAAGGTTTCCATTTCATGTTTGTAGACAGTTAAGTGGTAACTACTAAGCCTCTGGACCTCTTGGCTACATTTCTAGTATTATTATGAAGTCTGAGGGGCTGGTCAAACCTCACCTAGACTTTTTCAGAGGAAAGCTGCTTCACTGTCCAGAAGTGACTGTGAAATGAAAATCTACTCAGAACATGGTTGAAAGTTTTAGTAGAGAGGAGAGAGGAAGTTGCCTTAGCTCTGCTGCCTCCAGGGAGTTCTGGAAGCCCAAAGCCTAAACATCGTCCTGTACAGAGTTCCTGGGAATGGTGTCTCGAGCTGTCTCTCAGCTCTAACTGGCTCTGATTTATTAGGAGCAGCAGGAACACTGGGCTAGTCCCAAGAGGATTCTTACTAAGACTACAACTTGAGACCCAAACCCAAAACTTTCCATGAGAACAAACACTAGCAAAATCTGTCTAAATCAGGAAAATATTGAGAATGAGATATAAACATTTTTAAAGTTTTAAAAAATAGCACAATCTGAATGCTGCCAAACCCAGTAAGCTTGACTTTGAACTGTTTTAACAAGCTTAAACCAACCACCTTAAATAAGAAATAATAAAATAATACTGTTTTGTATATTTTTCCGAATAGAAGGAACTATTATACAGTGCTTCCTCTAATGCACTGTAAATCTTATCTAGTGGTGAGTGGATGTACAGCCTGAAGAACAGAGGCTTAGCATCTTCTCATCTACTCCTCAAATCTGCAGCAGAGACCTAGCAACATCAATGGACAATCCCTCAGAGTACCAATGTTGGCCTCTGTTTTCTCTATGAGCAATAGAAAACACAGAAAGATAAGTATTTTTAAAAATGGAGAACAGAGGATAGAACTCACAAAGGGAACTATTAAGAGGGCATCTCTGATTTTAATATAAAGACTTTCACTAGGGAAGCCACAGGCGGCCACAGATCTAAAGGTGGTGCTCCCTAGAGTACTCTGACTAGCACTGTTATGTAGCACAGTCCAGACTGTTTAGGAACCTCCACTAAGAGGGAGTTTCATTGGGGTAATAGACTATGAATATACAGATCTGTACCTTTCACCAGAAAAAAAGAAAAACTGCTGGGTAGAAGCTGGTTGCCACAACTAACTACCTTGCTCTACTATGACAGGTAATGCTGAAACTAGCAGGCAGAAGTCTCAATTCATACTTCATCCACTACTGTTTTGAAAAAGGCAAAGAAGCAATCATGAACTACCACTGTAAGAAAGGTCAGGGAGGAAGGACTGTGGCTGAAGCTTAGTGAGCCTGAGGTAGAATGTGGAAGAGAAGCAAGCCCAGCACTGTTCTGCTTCCTGTTTCTCTGCCTGCATGTTTCCTTTTTACTCTCTTACCTCCAAATTCAACTTCTCCTACCCCATCCTGTTCCTCAGCTTGAACCTCCACTCAGCATTGGGGGAATTACTCTTGAGCTTGCTCAGGCAAGTGGGCTAAAGGAATCTCTGTCACCAGCATGTGGAAAGCATACAAATGAGTCCAGCCCTCAACTCTGCTGCCAGGCCACATGGAAAATCAAGATGTGTTCTTGGCATTCACTCTGGAACTCTAACATATTTCTCTTGTTATATATACTTTAAAATTTTCCACAGTTTTCTTAGTTCTATATTTCAAATACCTTAGTGTTAAAATAGTTTTTGTTCTTATACTGGAAGCAAAAGCCCATGTAATTCAGTTTTTATCCTGAAAAGACTTAAACAAAAACAATCAGCCAACTTAATAACCTCCAATTTTCATTTCTTATAATTTAGAAAATGAGGCTAAGACCTTGAAACATTGCCTGACATTGTGGTGCATGCCTTTAATCCTAGCACTTGGGTAGCAGAGGCAGGTATATTTCTGTGAGTTTGAGGCAAACCTGGTCTACAAAAGCGAGTCCAGGACATCCAGGGCTCTGTTAAACAGAGAAAGTCTTATTTTGGGGACTTAGGGGTACCGAATGAACAGACAGACATGGTAGGCATAGGGTGGGCTTACAGCTGGCCAACAAAAACAACCAAAAAAGCACCCACTGACTGGGTGGAGTGGCTCACATCTTTAATCCTAGCACCTAGGAGGCAGAGGCAGGACTATCTCTGAGTTCAAAGTCAGCTTGGTCTATATAGCAAATTCCAGGGCAGCCAGGACTACATAATACTCAAAACAATGAACACAAAAACCCCACCAAAACAACAAACACAACCACACAAACAAAACAAACCTCCAACAACAGAACAAACAAAAACAAAAGAAATGCTCACTGAATAAACTAACTCTGGCAACCTCAAACTAGGTTAGGCCAAAGACAGGATCTTCCAAAGACACCAACTGTAAGCTTCTGATTGCTAAAGTGAAAAGTAGCCATACATCTGAAAGACAGAGCTGCAATGTAAGGATGCAAAAGAGTAAACTAAAGGAGCTGGTGATGAACTTCAGTTGGTAGAGTGCTTGCTTAGTACTCGGGAAGACCTGGGTTCACCTCCAGCACAGTACATAGCGGTGTATACCTGTAATCTTAGCACTTGGGAGGTGGGCACATGCACACTAGCTGTTCAAGGTCATGCTCAGTTGCATAAAGAATCCAAGGTCAGTCTGAGGGTATATGAGACCCTGTCTCAAAACAAACAAACAAACAAACAAACAAACAAACAAACAGTCCGCGACAACATAAGAGTCGGCTAAGGACCTAAAGCAGAATTTCTAGAGAAACAACATTTTGGAGACTGAGGCTAAGTTGATATTAACAGTAAGAAAGAAACCAGGAAAACACAAAAAGGTGTAAGGTAAAAAGATATAATGGAATCAGCTGTGGTGACTCTTACCTGTAAACACAGCATTCCAGTTGCAGAGGCAGGAGGAACATCCATGAATTCAAGGATAGCCTGGTGTGTATTTCAAGTTTTAGGCCAGCCAAAGCTACTCAGTGAAACCACATCTCAGAAAACCCAATGAAATACCACAATAGGTCACAAGTTAGGAAGAGATGATGAAGCAGGGATAAGAACAAAAGGACTCTGAAAATGACAGTCACTACAACCCTATGTAAGGATTTCTAGATATTCCAGAAGGGAGATCCCACAGTAGCAAACAGGCTGACAGTTACAGAAACAGGTGATCTTATCCAATAGAAGCCACTGGGCCCTTATTACCAGCACAATGCCCCCACTGTGGATTTCATAAACCTTGTCAGAAATCACTTCATATACTTATGCATGTGTGCATGCAGGTCCTCATGCCTGCACAACAAAGACTTTCCGGACTGCATCATCAGCCCAGCTCTATTCTTGATCTTTAAAATTCAGGAAAAGGCAAACCCATGTAGATATTAAAGTTTATGTCTGGGTTCTGGGACACAGTGAACAGTTGACTCAAGCATCAGGTATTCTGAAACGGGGCCAGACCTCACTGACTAGAATTCTCTTACTGAGTCACCACTGACACACAATGCAGACTCAGCAGACTGTAAAGTGGCTGAAGCTCAGAGACTTCTGTAGAGCCCTCTGCTCTTGTGCATATATATTCATGTTGAGACTTGGTTTTACTAATGCACATCACTGGTATATATCAAATTTTGATGACTTTACTATATTTTTTGAAAATGTCTAAGAATGTATATATTTCATAGGTTGTGGTAGATGTCTATAATCTCAATATTTGGGACTGAGGCAGGAAGATTAACCTACAAGGAGCTGACCTGGGCTTTCAGGGAGACCCTGTTTCAAATCATAAAATAACAGTAAGAATAACTCTCAAACGAGGATATGTAAATATATCCATGGGAATATCGAATATCAGATGGTGAACTTATGCTCTGAAGGTTCTCCTTGATACATTCCAGTTTGTATAAGCTTTAACACACACACACACACACACACACACACACACACACACACACCTAAAAACAACATAGCATCTACCAGAGACAACATTCAATCATATGAAACTCAGTGAAATAATGAACAACAAAAATAGTCTGGCCATCAGATGAACAATATGGGGTATTAGATAATATCAGATTAGAAATAAAAGATCCCAATGACATTGTGGGAAAGTTATCAATAACAAGAAAGGGGTTGAGTAGGTAACAAAGAAGTCAAGGAAAATGTCCGCATGTATAAGTGCCACTGAGGATATTCTTGGATAGTGACATAGATATCAGCAATGGAAGGTGTTAAAATAGTGTTAGTTATGACAATTTTAAATTTATTTTCTAATTATAAAAGAAATATGTATTGCTTATAAAATTAAATAAGAAACAGAAGACAAAACTCATCAAGGCTGGGGATACGCAGTGGGTAGAATACACACTTTGCAAGTCCTAAGTTTGATCCCTAGTACCACACAAACCAGGTATAGTGCTATACCCCTGAATCCTAAATGTCGAGGTGGAGGCAGGAGAACCAGGCATTCATGGTCATCCTTGGCTATCTATGTAAGGGGTTCCAGGCCAGCTTGGGACAAGTAAAACTGATTTTCAAAAACAAACAAACAAACAACAAAAAAACTAAAGACTTAATTCATAGTTCTACAACTGTAATTTATAATTGATCAGATTTACTTGTATGAATTATTTTTTATTTAGAAATAGACTAAGTACAGATTTTAAAATATTTGCTTCTTTATTTCACAGAAAATAATCTATATTTTAAAGTATCTTTGAAAACATTTCGTTGGTTAAAATATATTTCACTGGACAAATACATTCTACTTTTTAAATTTTCTTTTAACTAATGGAATTGCCTTCAATTTTTTATTATACATTTTAGAATTATTTCTTAAGATGTGGCTATTCTAAAAATTCAAAATAAAAAGAAAACAAAGGGATCTTATTCATAGAGTAATTCTCTTTTCAAAACTAAGTACTTCATTTTAACTTCCTTTACTGAGATTTATCTCAAGGTATCATGAGGTCAAGCCTGCACTTGAAAAATTTTGTTCTAGTCTCTCAGGTATTGCTATTACGAACATGCACCACCATGGACAGAACCAGCTGTTTAAATTAATAGAATTATTGAAGCTCCCTCCCAAAGCACATGCTGAATTGCTTTCTAAAACGTTTTATGTATTAAATCTTACACTGCATAGCAATGGATAAGAATGTCATTTTGTCATAATTTTGCCAACACTAGAAATGTGTATAAC